>NC_054842.1:45514079-45833079 GCF_018345385.1 Vulpes lagopus | reverse complement strand
TGGGACAGAAGATAAAAAAGGTAAAACAGTAGGTGGAAGCCGGTTATACATTATTCAAATACATAGGTGATAAGGAATGGCAGGCTTTGTTAACAGAAAGCTGTATATTTGACTCTGAGCTTTCATTAATAACAGCTAACATTAGAAAATACAACTACTCTTCAACTAAGTTAGCAATATCTAAAATAGAAAAGTGCTGCAAAGTAATTTTCTGAAGATCAATTGTCAATAGTCACCATGAACAGAAGGAGTGGTAAGATTAGCCAGACAATACAACTCTTCTCCCTCCTTACCCTTCAAATAGTCTGTAGACCTAGGGAAAGAATACCTTCTTCATCTGGACATATCACCAGGTAGATATGTCATATAAGATACAATTTTTGGCTTCCAAGACACAAGTTACATATACCACTCTTTCTGGGCCAAAAATAATTAAAAACAGAAAAAAAAAAATACAATGAGCACCTTCCAAACCTTTTAGTATTTATAAACTAAGGATCTTTAAACTTTGAAAATAACCCGGAAACAAATGGCATAAGAATGCTATTTCTTAAAGATATATATCAATGAATATATATTCTAAATTAGCACTTTAAATTTGTTTCTGTAAAATATGAAAAAAGTTTTAGAAATAGTTAACAGAAACCTAAACATAGGAGCTAATTTTGGGTAAGCTAATGCATTTAAATGCTTTATATCAATCACAAACATCTAATATATATATATATATATATATATATATATATATATATATATATGATATATATATCTTGATCTGAGTGATTTAGAATATTGGTACAAGTGGGCACATTTGCACACAAAGAGAATGCCAACTAGAATATAGTCAGCCATTTCTCTCATCTATACCAACCCAAATGAATGAAACAAAAATATAAAATAATTCCACTCAATATTTCTTTCTTCCCAAAAGGTTGCCAAACTATCTGCAGATAAAATACTATCTGCAGATAAAATACACTGTATTTTGTATTTTTAAATACACTGAAAGAAGTGTGAGTTTGAATTTTTAAGTTGTTGAAAGTCTGGAAGGAAAACAAAACAGATGTTACATATGTTTGTTCTGGTTCAACAACTTCAGGCTATATTTAAATATCCTTCTCATCTGAACAAGTTTAGTAAGAGATTTTTCTTAAAAAGCTTTGCTACAGAGTTCTAGATTCTGCAGAAAAAAATAAATTGGGTTTAGCAAATTAGTTTACACGTTAATTCACACAAGTTTCTGTTCTAGTCAAAGGTTTGGTTTACTTAAACTATTCTGGTGAAAAGTAAAAGTAAATTAACAAGACCTTACCAACTATTTTCACCTATTTCAACTGCTTCTCAAATTCTACCCTGAAAACAATAACCATGACCTTACAAGGTAGGCTGTGATCACTTATGTTAAGAAAATTTACTAACTAAAGAAGGTGGTAAACACATGAGCAGAAGCATATAACAGATGAGCTGTCAGTTTTTCATCATCAATTCTGAAGTCTGGTTATGTGATGAAAATAATGTCAGTATATCAGGTATCCCATTTTAGCCAACCACAGCAAAGCTAAGAGAGGAGAAGAAATGCTTAGGATCCACTAAATAGCATATCAAACAATGAGATGCAGACCTAATGGTTAAAAATCTGGGCAGCAGACAATCAACCCTAGGCAACTGTCGGAATGAACCTACGAGGATACAACAGAATATAACGGATAGCAATTATATAATTTGTAAAGCCCAAGAGGTAACTAAAAATGTCTTCAAATTAACTACTTTTTCCAATTCCAGATAATTAGAATCCCAACTTAATACATATATATATGTATATAAAACGATACAGAAAAAAAATGGTGCATGAATACACTTCAATTTCTGTTCCAAGGGACACATCCACATTAATATGTTCTCCTTGCCATTACCTCTCTCCTTTTCACCCCCCTCCAAACTGTGAGAAATAAGACATCTTCTTATAACATTTTCCCAGTCCCAGTAATTGTTTCAGCTGGATTTTAGGCATCTTGCCTATCTCTGCTCCACACCCCTTATAATACAGCCTTTAAGTCTACTCAAACTTTAGATAGTTCTACTGAAGACTAATAAGAAAAATATTTATCTATATAAGACAGAAGGAAAAAAGACAAGTGTTTGATAATTAAATGCATTCTGTGGTCTTGTATTGGCTTTTGGATGAAGTAAAAAATGTCATGAAAGACACTGGGACAACCGTAAAATCTGAATATAAACTGTATATTACATATTAGATAACAATATATCAAACCTGAGTTTGCAAATTAAACTGTTGTCATATAACATAATCTTCTTAGGCAACATATGCTAAAAGTATTCTTTGATCAAATGGACAGGGTATCTACAACTTACTCTTAAAGGATTCCTAAATAATTTTAGGATAATAAAGTATGACAAAATGTTAATGAATGTTCAATCTCAGTAAGATTACTGGAGAGTTTTTAATTATTCTTATAATTCTTCTGTAAATTTGAAATTTTTAAAAAATACATTCAAATATTCTCTTTTTGGTTAGTAAATAATATCCCCAGAATCTTCTAGTCTCTAAGATCACGTGTCTTCTTCAGAGCTTCTCCTGTTCTCTAAAAGTAGGTAGTGTTTCCCAAGGTCCTGGCTTGATCCTCTTACCCTACTCTGCTACTTCTTGGCAATCTCAGCCTTTTCTAAAGCTTGAACTCTAAAAAAATAATAGCAATAGTAATAACAATAATGACACAAATAAATAAATGGTCTTCAATCTCTTCTAGCCTTAGCTTCTCCAACAGGTCTGCAGCTCTAGTTATACCTTGAGTATTTCCACCTTGATTTTCCACCAGCTCAACTCATCCAAAAGTAACTAAAATTAAGAAGCTCATTATTATTTTCTCCTTCCCACACCAATTCTTTCACTAATATTTCCTAACAGTACCACCATTTCCTCAGTCAATTAGGTTTGAGACTCTGGAATCAAATTTGACTGCTTTTCCCTGGCATATCTCTTGAGTTGTGACATCACATAATTCCTATCTTCTGACAACTGATCTTTCCTCATCTTGACTGCCTCATTCAGGTCTTCATTACATTTCTATTATCTTTGATCTCTGTCCAATCAAATATCTCTTCTCTGTTGTCTTCAAATGATTTGTGCACCAAATTTAACCATCCTTATCATATATGACCTGTACTTTCACAGTGGCTGAATTCCTCTAACTGGAATTTTCGCTTTCCCTTGATGACCAAATTCTATGCACCTTTCAGGTTCCAACTCAAAAAGCCACTTCCTAAAGAAGCTTTGACCAATACTTCCAGGCTATACTTGAGAGACATAAAATGTCTGAATTTTAAATGACAACACTTTCAATCATGTGATGTAGTTCTTACATATCTTTTCCCTATTAAGACCCAGCTCATTGTTTTCCCTATTGTGACCGCCCCCCCCCCTAATTACCTCTGATATGGGATTCTTTCCTAAGAGTTTGCCAGTCTTTCATTCATTAAGCAAATACACAGCTCTTTGAGGTTTTAATTAGCCTACTACATGCCCAACATGGAGCTCAACAAAGGGCTTAAACTGAGATGAAGACCTGAGGGAGACTGAGTCAAGTACTTAACCAAATGAGCCGCCCAGGCACCCTATTTCAGGTTTTCTGATAATCATGGCCAACAATGACAAAACAAGGAGCTCAATTCCAATGTTTTTCTTATCTCTTCTTTCCCATTTAGAACTAAGTGTGTGTGTGTATGTGTGTGTGTGGGGGGGGAGGGGGAATAATTCTACAGAATAAGGATTTTAAAAATAATTGGCTTTAAGCCTCATTCAAGGTCATCATTCCTGACATAGCCAGGAAGAAAATTATTAATTGTATTAATATTAATTTGTAGTGATGGCAAGACTATTTTGTAGGAATGCACCTACTTGTAGAAAGTAAGCTCAAAGCCTCTGTTGAAATACCCCCTGGCTGTCCAGGTAGAATTTCTAGTTACCTTTGTATTTAGAGTAACTATCCTATACAAATAGAGTACAATACATCTGTCACTATCTTTTCCTCTTTTTTCTACTTATAAAAAGATTGCCTAAAATTACATTAGCTTTTTTGACAGGCCTGTCACTTGCTAATCAATACTGTAAAACACAGGCAACTAATACATTTTAGGTATTTTTTCATTCTAACCTAAATTTCAACTTTCCTGAATTTACATACAAGTTCTGCCAATTTCTCAATCTCTTCATATGCTTCATATTGTTATATTTATAAATGCTATCATCCAAGAATAGCTATAACTTCCTACTTTAATGTCTGGATATTTTATAAGCATGTCCTTAGATTTTTATATAAATCTGAGATCCAGTCCTACAAGGTGACAGGTCACTAAACTTTGTCCTCTAACATCATCATGTCTTTAATTATCTTCTACTGGGTGTCTGTAACTGGAATAGGTCAAAATGTAATCACATAATAAATTATGTAAGTACTAAAGGACGGATTATTAGAGAATATGTTTGGGGTGCTTACAAAAATAGTTCAGGTTCTTATCATCCTCAAGGTACTTATAATAAAACATCTCCTAATAAGGAGAGAATATTTAACTAGTAACAGTCTCCAAAAAGCAATTCACTATGGTGATTCTTCAAAATTATGTACTGTTGACCTTATAACAACATAGGTTTGGACTGGTTGGGTCCAGATAAATACAGACACAAAATAAGGAGCTTACAATATTGTGTCTGAGCTGGGTCTTGGTTACACAGGTATATTCAGTTTGAGGTATACATTTATAAATTGGGTACCTTTCTGATACAAATTATACTTCAATAAAAATATTTTTAAAAAGTCTTATCACTGAGCTTTCAAAAACTAGATTAACCCAACCTTCTAAGCAGATGAATAAAACAAATTATCTCATACAAGCAGCTTATTTCTGATTTACTAACTTCAAAAATGAAATTTCATAGGATCAATGATAGAAAATACTAAATACTTGTTTTCTAACACAAAATAGCTTGATTTAAACAAGAACTTTAAAAAAATCCAGTAATTCTTAAACTACATATAGATTAAGTGAATAATCACTATAAAAAATAAAACATCTTCACTGAAATCAGGTATCTAGTAAAAAAGACCATAAACTTAGACATTCATTTTAAGTTAATAATAACCATGTGCACTACTTTCCTTATTCGTATCTCTTTAAAGAGTGGTGCTATCATAAAGAAGGACAAGCCAACTCACAGGGATAGCACACCTAGCAACTGTTACTCTCATTTGTTAACTACACTTATGCATTTTCTTCATTAAGGCAGAAATACTGCAAGCGTTTATCAACGAAGTTTAAATCCTGGCAGATTACCTGGTTTCTTCCTTTAGTCTACCTGAGCAAAAGTTTCTTCCTCCCTAATATTATTTTACCTTACTGACCTGCTATATACAAGAGGGTAAATTTGTTTGCTATAAATTCTTACCCTCAGCTTTTTTTTTTTTTTTTTTTCAGACAAAGGACTCCCAACAAGAGCCTGTTCCCCAGGCTCTTTCCCCAGTAAAGTAAGTTTCTAAACTAATTTTGTCGCTGTTAATAACAAAGCAATGCCAATAATTAAGTTTGGGACTGTTCTTTAAAGAAGTAGAAAGTCAAAATTTAAAGTTATTACTCTGAAATGCCAATAGGCTAGACTAAGTATCACTATAGTAAGATAATCTCCAGAAAGCTAATTATGACAGCTACATTATTCAGTTTAATAAACCATCAATGCAAACATTCTGCACTTCCTAAGAAAGGGTTGTATTATTTTTGAGCTATCAATATCATTTGTCCTTTTATTTGGAATAAGAGGTTTCCTTTTATTTGGAGTAAGATGGTTTCAGCTTGATTGATTCCCTGAATACTCTGCAAATGACAAACTGGCAAGACAGAGAACAATGATGGCACCTACAGGAAAAGGGAAAGGAAGGCTTGACAGTAGCTTCAATTTTAGTACAGTAACTGAATAAAGCATTGGCTATCAATGGAAAGAGAATTTCTAAATACAGGCAGAAGCAAATGGGTGGAAAACTTGTCAACTTGCTAATTCTAATTTACATAGGGAAGGAAACAAAGGAGCCATTAGGGACCTCTGAGTCAATGTGAGGAAAGGTATATTAATTACTTGTATTTTGATTAAAAGATACTCTGCTAAAAGAATTCTGGAAAAAAAAAAAAAAAAAAAGATTCCAGTCTTTCAAGTAAAGCAAAACCAAGGATCTTCAGCTATTTAGGGCAGGTTTAATGAAAACTGGCACAGGGCTTAAAAGCTGTCTACTGAAAAGGAGTTCCATGATTTCATAAATAAAAGCCTGAAATATAGTATATGTCAATACTGATAAGCAATTTTTATACCTCAAACTAAGTAGATAATGTAAAGGATTTACAGTCCCTTAAGCTCTTGAATGGTTCTGTTTAATAGAATCATTCCTGCAAAATACATACTTGCCAAATTAGGAAAATTGGTTTAAAAACCCTTAATTTATAACAGTAAAAAAATGAACAAGGCAATTTGGTGAAATCTAACACAAACATAGTCAGGAGAGGTTATATTTAATATTTTTAAAAGCTTAACACAAATCTTCAACCCTGTCTGCAATGAAAAAGAATGTATAGTCAATAATACTTTATTTGCTAATATAATTACTAAAAAGTCTGTAGTAGATACTGGCCAACTGAGGTCATACAGTTAGAACTATTAAAGCTAACCTACTGCTCGTATCAATTGAAACAATTTTAAGTTTTATCTTATTTAAGTAATCTCTATACCCAGCCTGGGGCTTGACTCATGACCCCGAGATCAAGAGTCACACGCTCTACCAATTGAGCTAGCTAGGTATCCCTCTAATGAAAATTTAATAAGCTAGGTGCCAAGTTAAAAGGAAACCACTAGTATTGGGTTGGACCTGTCACTTTAGCACCAAAGGGCCAACTTATAGTGCAGAATGGCTGATCTAGAATAGAAGTTCTGATTATAGTTTGGCATTAACGTACTATTAACACACTATTAACTGTTTTGGCTCTGGATAACAGGCTTCAAGGAGAAGAGAAAATACATTCAACCAATGAGAAACTACAGATACAGCAACTTGCCTCATTTCTGATACCTTAAATACTTCTGTATCTAGAAAAGAAAACAGATAAGGAGTATTTGGCTGTAACAACAAATGATGAGTAGGGAACTTCTATGGTTGTTTTATTATGAAACAAAACCCTTTAATATTAGGTCAAAATTACAAAAAATAAAACATCTTTCTACATTGTTCTGATGAAAATAATAGCTCTTACTAATAATGGTATCATGGTAGCTTACAAAATTTAGCTATTTGAAATAAATTACCATACAACCAATACTATTTCTTATTACATTTCTAAACAGAATATTATTTTTCCTTTTTCTAATGGGCAAGTAAAGTACAACCCAAAGTATTCACCCTGGCTACACTGGATAAGCCTTTTGAATGACTGAACTTTCATGCTTGTTTCATGCCACAATTTACATTTATGTCTTAATTTACATTGATACAGCTATATAATTTCAAAATTGAAATTATAAACATTGTACTATAAATTTTAGAAGTTCTTGCTCTGTAAGTAACTGTTTTAAAACATTTTCAGTTAAGGAACATTCACTGAAAAGATGTTTTGTTAGAAAATCTCTTTAGAGTAACACACAAACAAATCAAGCCTAAGAATTAAAAGACTGTTACCATTTGTAGGCAATATAAACCATGTCTGAACATGACATGTACATGCACTTAGCAATACTCTTTTCTAATGAAAGAGATGGAGTTAAGTCCATGAGTAGTATCCAAACTATGCCAGAGGACACAAATGCGTTGCCAGGCAGAGTTAAAAGAATCTAACGAAGCTTTGTGTGAATTTTTAAAATAGCATTTGTGCTTGTTCTATTAATTAAAGACAGAATGATGGAGCACTGATAAATATTCAGCAAAATAACTGAACAGAGCATATACTACTTAAAATGTGTGTTAAGCAGAAAGATAAACCAAATTATCTTTTGCTATAAATGAACTCTTAAGACTTTATATTTTACAAAGTTAAAAACAAAATGTATATAGCATTTCTAAGAGAAAAACTGTTTTAGGGGTTTACAAAACAGTAAAGTAGGCAGGTCTAGGGAATCTAACAAAGAAGCTTGATGTTAGTTTCTCAACAGGATTCAACAATGACTATTTTTGATACCTTGGTCTTGTAATTTCTCCAATTTCTTAATATGAAATAACATTTTGCTTTGAGTCACTAAGGCATTTACAGGGAAAGCATATAAAATAGGACAAAAGTAAATTAACTGTAGTTTATTTTACAGAATATATTTTTACATTAAAATATACAAGGCTAAGTGGATATTTCATATAATAAAATTCAATAGAATCTGTAAATCCTTCAAAAAAGTAAATATAGTTAAAAGTGAAGTAAAAAGAAAAGTATGTTTATATTCTATTTAAAATATAGATTGTTCTTTTGGTTTATTTTGCTGCTTTGTCCCATGCTAGATATCGCATGATTCCCCCCCTAAAATGACATATAAAGTTTAGGTTTAATGATGAGAAACCAGTACAGTGCAAAGCAATTCATGCATACACTTTTGTATGTATGCATTCCATATGTAAGTATTCATACCTATCCCAGAGGTTCTTTGATTCCTGAAACGTGTTCAAATGGAACGCTTGGTAGAAAGCAGTTGAAGGATTCCTGTGAGATCCAAGAATCAAATGGAAATGAGGTTGAGAAAGTACAGTAAAATCACTACTTTTCAAAAAAAAAGATGGAAGATTTTAGATTTCTAATATTGTGTAACAGCTTTAATAAAAAAAAAAAAACACTACATAAAAGATTGCTTAAAAACATTTTGAAAGAAATTAAAAAACCGAATGAAATCCAGCTGACCCTTACAATAATTCAGGATTATGGTTCTAGAAGAAAGGGTTTAATACAGATAAAATAACATCCAATTATGTGTGTGCACCTATGTTTATATTCATGTGAATGGGACCAGTGCATAGCCTAATCGCTACTACTCTGTATCAGATGCCTTTTTAAGTCTCTAAACATTTAGCAGTTTAGCAAAGCTGTTCCCAGGTATGATATTCATGTAAAATAAATTAAGCTACTACATCTTCATAATATAAAAATTCAGATCTATTTGATCGGGTTTGATGATGAACAATTGAGTCCTTTTCTGGGATGAACTTGATAGGATTTCTACCTTCATAATCCATTTATTTACATGTGGTTTCTCTGGATTAGGGCAAAACATGGCACAGCAATTATATGACAGCTTTCTAATTTCTTGCATTAGTAATGCCCCTTTAAGAGGTAAAAGCTCCCACATCTTAATCACCATCTATTTCTACCATTCCCTAGAGACACACTCCCTAGGGCTATAACCATAGAATCTTAACCGATGGGCTCATCCTGGCAAGCTCCCAGCCTTCATGATTCACCTCACAGCTCTGGAGTAGTTTCTTAGGGACTACTAACTAACCTTTTGACAAACCTGCTTTCTAATAGCTCCCGTCTACCTCAGCATATTCCCGTAGTTCCCCAACTCCAATCTATACAAAACTAGGGAGCTAACAAAAACTTGTCACATTACCTCTAAAATCCTTGACCCATGCTATAGCAAACTAACAGCAAGTTAATAACATAAGTGCTTACTACATACCAGACATTATTCCGAGTGTTTTACATTTATTAATGCAATTCTACAACAACCCTAAGTGGTAGGTGTTATTATTGTTCCCATCTCATCAACAAGGAAACAGATCAGATAGAAGTTACTTGACTGATGACACAGAGCTAGTAGGGAACAATCTGGTCCTAGAGTTTATGCTCTTAAACCACTATGCTAAACATACAGTAGAGTTCAATATTAACCTCTCCAGGTTTGTCTCTTTCAGTTAAATGGTGATATTATGATCTAAGCCTTGCAGGGTGGTTAAGGAACTGAGACTATATATAAAGCTCCCTGTATATATAATCAATGGCCAACAAATAATGGCTATTATTTTATCACCAAAATGAAGTTCAAATACAACATGGCAATTCTGAGACCCTCACAAGCACCTTAAGATTTAAAGTCTCTACATTACTAGTACGATAAGAAAACGATTTCCAAATTCTACTGGAATACCAATCAAGTATCAATGATCAACAAGCAGAACAAATGCTCAATAAATTCCATGATTTCAAAATTCAGATTAGCCTTACTGTGTCATCTACTGAGTTTTTTAAAAATACATTTTTCAAAAGGCGTTTTTTAACACTAGGGTACCTCTTAGATGATCCAAAATTAGGAAAGGCAGACAAGACACTAGAAGCCAGAGTATCACCAAAGCAACTGCTTTAATTGGCATCTTCAGTGTATGTATTTCTCTTTGCCTGCTCTATCTACTTTAAACTCCTTTCCATTCTTTTAACTCTTTCTCTATTTTTCTCTAGACTAGGTCCAAGACCTACTAATATCAAGGATTAAGAGGCTGCTAACTACTGTTTAACAGCTTGGATCCTCTCAAGATATATTTGTCAGGCCCTTTTCTCCCCACTGTACTTACTTGGAAATCAGTCTCACAAATTAAATCAAAGACAACTGAACCAACTGAAAACTCGATTGGCTTTTTTTTTTTTTTTTTTTAATTCCAGGCTTACCCGGGACCATATGAGGACAAGTTTGCTACTCACAAAGGTCTATTTGGAGACCTTGGATTTAAAACAGAGTGACTCAAAGAGGAAAGTAGTAAATATGAGAAAATAATAAAGAGTAAACCTAGATGTTATTCTGCAAGTCTGGAATTTAAAATTCATTAAAGAGTATTTACAATATATTTATGAGGATGACATTCTTTAAAAAAACCTTCAGATCCCCTGACTTTAGAAAAATACATACATATATATTTAATTTGAATCAAATTCATGCCAGATAAATTGGTTTTAAATGAAATCATATAACTTAAGTTATGAGACTCCAGCATTTTTACAGCACAGACTCTAAAAATGAAATGTTTCTCATAAGTCAAATGTAGAAGTGAAAAAAGAACATATCTGCAGTTAGTTGTGTATCTTGGGGCAAAAAAGGAACCTATGAAATAAAATACTACAAATGAACCTAAAGTCTTCAGAACATGTCAGAACGAATAGATTTAGGTTGCAAAAGCTGGCAGTGAATCACTTTCTACATACATTCAGAATGAAGAAGCCATATGGAGTAATACAATCTATGTACTCTAGAAAAATTTAAATAGTCTAGATTCCAAAGATAAACATTTAGACAAGTCTTATAAAACATGACATTTTTGGTTTCTGGAATACTTCAGCAGGGATGTTTTCCATAAACTTGAGGGATTTCTAGCAAATAGCAACAATTACTCTCAAAATATTGATTAATAGGCATAGGTTAAACAAGTCTGTAAAACCTAGCTGATCAAGAACTTCAAAAGAGCCATTTGTAAATACTGAAGGGCTTGATCATCAAAGACTTCTGTTTTGGAATGACATAAAATTGAGGAAATTAAAAGCCCAAGGAAAACACTGTTAATGGGGATCATTTCAAGGTTACAGTCTATGTAATCTGAAGGCACCAAGTGGCAACCGACATTAATAAAAATTTATTAGAAAGATATAATGAATTTTATCCAACTTGGTCACAAATTCTCTTCTGCCCAAGAAATAAAACTTGAAAGCAGTTTTCTAATAACATATTTGATGTTAATGTTAACTACTGATCTAAATATAAAGCCAAGAAAGCACTTCTTAGGAAGACTGAGGTGTGGTTTATTCCGAATTTATTTCAGCCACATAAATGAAAAATGAAAATGTTCTCTCATTTGTAGACATTTTTCAAAATCAATGAACAAAACATATCCTTTTCCCCTTGACTTTATATACTAAATAACCTGTCCTGTTAATTTCTGAGTACATGAAAGTAGTACATCACAGAGTGACTAGAATGTGACACTTATCTACCTGCTTTGCTAAGATACTATCTTTGTAGAGTAACTGTAACAGAGGAAAAACAAAGACATATACTATACCTAAAAACTAAACTACAAACATTGTGGGAGCTTAAAGGATGAGGTACATGAGCCCTGAACTCAGCAAATATTTTCTTCCCTTATGTCAAAACTCAACTTTAAAGATCTCTAAATAGAAGCCAGGGAAACACAATAAGCAGAGGAACAAGGGCCATCTCCAACATTATCTAAAGGACTTAAAATGATTAAAAATATCCTTTAGGTAAAGGGTTACAACACAAAACATCAGTAGCTAGAGAAGCTTTTCCTGCCTCCATCTCATAATCAGCAAATTAATAAAACAAAACTAACTCTGGAAATATCCAAAAGTACTGGCTTTGGACTCAGAAGGCCTCACTCTGAATCTATGCAATGTTACTCAATAACTATGTAAGTCAAATCCTCAAAGTCTCAGTTTCCTTAGTCCATAAAAATGGGAGGAACACTTCCTTACAGTTGCTGAAATGAGATTATGCATCCATAAGGCCTAACAAAATTTAAGCTTGGTTTGTATTTAATATAGGATTACAGTTTCCACATCATGCTATATAAAAATCTACTTTTGGCAGAGTATCTTAACGGATACCAAATATTCCAACATTATTAAGATAAGTACAACAATCACTGAAAAGGGTAATGAAATGGTTCCAAGATACATACTACTTTAATAATAAAAGCTTCAAGAAACACCTTTAATGGCAACCATAAACTTCTGATAAAAAATAAAAAACAACAACAAAACACCTCAATTTCTCACCATGACATTTAAGCCCTTCACTCTGGTTCCTGTCAAATTAATCACATCATTTCCCAAATCTGACATCTCATTCTTCCACACTGTTACACAAACTGTCATCTTCCTCTACTCAGAAAGTCATACCTTTTTCTTATCAGTGACCTAACCTAAGTCACCCGTTTAAAAATTCAGTCTAAGAGTTGTCTTTAAAAGAATGCACAATAACAGAATGATGCTGAGGATAGAAACTGGGTGGCTGGAGGACAGAGGTGCAGAGGCTTTCAGTTTATATTCTTGTATATTTAGAGCTGTGTGAACTTATTACCTAAACAGATAATAATTTTAAGCAGGAGTCAGTCTATTTCCTCCCCATACTAAATCTGGCTTTGTGTCCTAAACTGTTCTGATTAGCACCTTATATTTACTCTACCACTGCCTATAATGTATATCAAAGTACACATTAGATAATTATTTTCATATAATCTGAGATCTTGGCAGGGCAGGATAGTCCTCATTTCTGTATCCAAGTACTTACTATTTAGAGAACACAAAGTTGAATGGCATACTGTCACTTTAAGTGTTTTCTTGGGCATTCAACCTACTTGATGAGTATCTGCAAGCTTTGTTTTTTTGGTCACATGATAGTCTGGTGGCAGGAAGGTTTAAGTTGGCAAGCTCTCTTATGAAACGCATCTAAATGTATCGAGTCATACACGGGGAACCTTAAAAATCTGCCCAAGTCTCAAATTCTAACTTTACCAATGAGGAAAACGGAGATAAAAGACTTAACCAAAGAAACGGACTAAGTGGTAGAAAAGCCAGGATTAGAACACAACTGCTATAAATCTTACATTATCATGACTTTTCTGGCCTAGAACAATGTCTCCCTTTCTCTGATTACATCCATACCATGCAATTATACTTTCAGATCAAAACTGAAGACCCTTGCTATGATTTATAGCATGTTAGGATGTGATCTGGGAGAGCAGTTTGTGGACTATGCAATTGCTAATATTTCGGTGATGTGTATGCTTGCCATACATACATTATATAGGAACTGTTGACAAATTATTTGTATAGCTCATTTAATCCTCTCAACCTTACCAACACAAGTATTATCCTCATTTTTCATATGGGGGTAAACATGGGGTCTATAAGACTAAATAATGAGAGCTGAAGGCCAAAAAATGCTTCAGGTATATAGCATAGTTGAGATTTCAGCCCAGGCATGTCCAACTCCACTGTCTGTAACAGTCATTCACATTACACGCTAAAACATAATTAAACACTCTACTGATTCTATTTGACCAAGAGCCTCCCTCTCCTTTTTTGTTTTTCAAAAGCTAGGTAGCTCAAATACAAAGATGGGTTTTGGTTTAACTTACAAAACTATTTAGAAAAACTTAATTCTAATTCTCCCCTAGAAACTAGTTAGTTTTAAACTTTGCTTTGGGCATCTTTCATTCACAGATTAAACAATTTACTTGTTTAATAATGAAGTATTGCCTAAAACGTTAAAAATTGCATTTAAAACACACCAGCGTTATTTACAAATAATCGACATAATAATTTCAGTTTCTCTTCTATCTATACATTAATATTATTTTATCAAATTTTAGCGAAAGCTCATGGGGAAAGGAGGCTTTAAGTAATTTAACATTCGGACTTCACTTATTTGTCTTGCTTACTCCAACTAACATGGGACTTAGTGTATGTCCTACTCAATGATCTGCAGATTTTTAATGTAACCGTCACATATAAACACACAACTTAATAAGAGTTCATTCTTTTTAACAAATGTTAGTAGGGTACAAAGAAATAAAACTAAGTCTAATATTGGGCTTTAAGTTTGAGATGTAAGCAACCCAGAGAAGCATGAATGAAATTTAATTCAGCTGTTTAAAAGCAGAAATTATGAACATACTTTTTAGAGATATAAGCAAATAACATATCCTTAATATTACCAGCCAAGCTTCAAATGTATACATTAAAATATATTATGAAAGTCATAGAACAATGTATAGGGATGATACGAATTGGTTACTGTTCCTAAATCTTTATGGAGGGGTTTTTGCCCTGAGCTATGCCAGATTGCCAGATTAAGAATCTAATAAATATTGAGTAATCTGGTATGTTCAAGAACTGCTGTGGGAAAGACCCAAATTATACCAATGATTCAGGTATGTACATTCTTTGTGGATGCAGTAATTTTATTAGACCACATAAAAGAGCAGCCTCAAATCACAAGTCCACTTGGTTTAGTATAAAGAAAAAACTAACATAAAGGATTTATTCCAAGTCAGGAATTTTGCTATTCATACCCCTTAAATACTGTCAACTATTACAAATTTTTATTAAAACTCTGCTCTTCCCATTAACAAGAAACTACTTAGGGAACATCATCACTAAGGCCACATTAAAATAGACAAATCTGTTTTTATAAACCCCCTCTTCCTCATACTTAAGGAGTATTTAAAGAGTAATGCAATTAAGAAATAAACAGTATTTGTTCAAAAAGGAAATACCTACTAGTCTAAAACAATTATTTAAAAAAGGAATTGGATGCCTTTTCTTCACTAGTAATAAGTGTTCCTAATTCCTTCTGAGACCCATATTTCATGTTATTTTGCTCTATTTTCTTCTGTCTTGGTTATCTGCCATCACTCTCTACCTCCCCCTGCCCCAACTTCTGTTATTTTAGGAAAGAAAAGTCAAGATCTTTTTATACTCCCCTATCAAAACCATTCCTCAGTAAAGAGACTAATTTTGGTCTTTTTACCATCTGATTGTTGGGGGTGCTCTTTGTTACTAGAACACTAAAGCGCATGACTTACTTCCAATCTCTTCTGGTGCAGAGAAAGACTAAACTCTATTTCAAATTAGCAAATACCAGATCTATAAATCCAGTATCATGTTTTACTATTTCCAAAGCAGTGATATCAAAATTCTCAAAAAACAGTTTAATATTACACTTATCCTCAGGAAGTAGAAAACATATACAGCACAGTACTAGTATTATTTAAAAAAAAAATTAAAAAAAAAAAAGGACTTCTCATAAAAGCAATTTCATTCAAGATACTCCCCCCTACAAGGAAAAAATAGTGTTACTAAAATAGTTACTTAGAGTGTGCCTTACACACACACATATAAGCCCCTATGTTTACTAAAGGTTATGCAATGTACAGCCTATAGAATTTAGTTCATAAAAACTTTTGAACAATATATAGGTCACTGTTAATAAAAAAACAAAACTAAAGCCATATTCCTACTGATACACTTTTGGACCATCAATCCTTCTGGAAATCTATGATAATTGCCTTTATTTAGAGCCATGTTTTTGACTAAAGTATATTTTAGTAATTAGTATGGCACTCTGATGAATCCATCACTTTTCATATTAAATAATAACACCACTCATACACAGGATTTCACACTTTGATCACAAAATCCTGGGTAAGAGTACATAAGATAACATGCAGTGTGTGATTTAAACAGCTGTAAAGCTGGAAGGGCAAAACTATATCCACATTTCAATACTGATAAAGAAACATAGCTCCCAAGAAATACAGAATTCACCTAAGGAGCTTTCATTTGTAAAGACTAAATGCAGTGAGACTTTCAGAGCTCTAGAATAAGCATCTATAGGTTATACAATAAAGAGTGACAGTTCTGGCTCTTATACATTTATATAATCTCACTTAATCATCAAGTTAAAAACCTGCACAAGTATGTGTGTATATATTTGAGATACACATATAATTGTATAAACAAAATTAGTAGTAATAGCACCTACCAGGGTACACCACTTAACATTCACAATTTATAATACTTAATCATAGTCATTAGCAAGCTACACAAATAAAGTCATTAAACAAGATATAAAGATATATACCACTAAGGGATCCTTACAATCAGGTTTCTAACAATCCTTGGTTGTAGCTGACAGTTCACAATTGCAGCCATTCATAAGAGTTCCTGGTATGTGGCCTACAGGGTTCACATTGGTCAGCTATCTATGGAAAACGATCTGTACTGTGTTCCCTTTCCAAAAGGGCCAGTAATATTTTGCATCTCTCCCCATTTACCAAAAAGGGGTCTGTTAAGTGTGTAAGTAATTTAAACAAATTTTGTAACATTCACTGGAAAAGTGGCTTTTTTATGAACTCTATTTTCAACCATTACAATATTCTCCAGTTTACACAAAATCAGTTTAAAGAAACATGGGATCCCTGGGTGGCGCAGCGGTTTGGCGCCTGCCTTTGGCCCAGGGCGCGATCCTGGAGACCCGGGATCGAATCCCACATCAGGCTCCCGGTGCATGGAGCCTGCTTCTCCCTCCGCCTGTGTCTCTGCCTCTCTCTCTCTCTCTGTGACTATCATAAATAAATAAAAAATTAAAAAAAAAAAAATTTAAAGAAACAACAGACTATATAAGCCTTTCCAATGAAAAAGGCTAGAATAATATATAGACTTTATAGTAATTACTAATATAGAGTCAACAGGCAGTGTTAACTGAACTTTAAAATATATTCTTGCTTTCTATACACAACCATCAGCCCTTTGAAAGGTGTATTACTAAAATGTATTACTATAAAGTCCTCTTTTTAAAAATAGTCTCAAAATGAAGCCTTGTATTATGGTAATGGAGCCAAAAATCACAAGATAGTTTTCAATATATCAAACTGAAGAAACTCAATCATTTGTTAATCTTCCATTTTCCTTCCTTTTCTCAAAAAACTAGTTACTAACACAGTAACTTAAAAGAGCCAACTATTCACAAAATTTTAGGATCTGAAATTTGTCAATCCATTCACAAAGTCGTAATTACTCAAAACCTGTCACTCCAATGTTTTATTTTACATATGAATGACTGCAACTAAAACTGTATGCAGATTTTAAGAAGGCAACCCCAAATCATATTAAAATTATGATTTTTGTTGGTACGTTTTCCTCAAAAATAGTCATCTCAGTAATTTTAGCATACGCCTAGAAAAACTGTTATTTAATTTCAAGCATACAACTTTAAAATTCCCTTTTACAAAGGCTTTCCGTTAAAAACAAAAACAAAAAACTTTCTACTTAATGGATTTATTCCTTCACCAGGTGTGTTGGTCCAGAGACAAAATAGTCAAATGTGTAAGATTACATCTTGAAAACTAGCATGTTACATTAAAAACCAATGAAAGAGTATAACAAAAATTAGAAACGGGTATTTGATAAGCAATGCAGATTTTAAAAGACTGGGTGGGGGAGGGAAGTAACACATTTAATATAGGACTGCACACACATCAAAACCCCAGCACTGGATTAACTGTTGCAATTGATAAGAACAGATACGGTTAGTATCTGTAGTTCATTCACCTTCTGAAATAAGATTCTCAAAAATAATTAACCCTTTTAATAAAGTTAAGAGGATAAATAATTGCATTTTGAGGTCATACCCTAAAGAATACATCCCAGAGTTTCCATTTGTCAACAGAGCTCTCTGCTTCATGCCATATCATCCTATTAAAGTTCTGGGGAATTTAATTACAAAGGCTGTAAACAGAGAGGTGGTGAAGAGGAGAGAAAATACATTCTTCATTTATAGATGTGCCTGTGTTTTATGAGGGGAGTGTGGTTTGGGAAACCACTCATCATTTCTTGAGATATGGGGGCAATGTACAACAGGAACAGAGAGGCAAGCAAATGGTTATTTACCAACCCATGAGAAAAACCTGGCTTCTGGCAGCTAGAAAAGGGAAGATTATCTGTTGCCTCTTACAAAAGGTGAACAAATAAACTCAATCTGCATTTCAGATGTGCCCCTATGTGTGAAAAATGAAATATGGGAGCAGATGTAAAGAGGGATTTTTCTGAATGGCTTGTGGAATCAGTTTCTTTACTTGGTTAGTCCCATCCATATAAAATTTCTCAATGACTAGCTAGCTGGGCTCACTTATGGGACACGTGGTATTCTCTAAGAGTTCTCAAATGGAAAAAAGACTCCCAACAAGCAAGTCACCTACAAAAAAAGATGAACTTTGAATTACAAAAAGCAGAGAAGATGATTTCAGTGAGCATTTTTCAAACCAACAGAAGTATATAACAATAATTCAGGGCTAATTAGAAATGAAAAGTTAAGAATGTGAAGGAACTCAGAAGAAACAAGAAGAAAAAGCTTTAACAGATCTCATTGTTCTACATACCAATTATTCTAGAAATCCATAAAAACAGCTTTTAACATATCTAAAATTAACCTCGCTCAAAAGAAAAAACTCCAGCAAATAAATGCTTAACTGTAAAGTACCTGAAACCTTCTCTGTAATTTTTAGCTTTGTAACAAGTCGGTTTTTAAAAATTTGCAATGTGTGTCAAATTTTCTGGTAACATTTCCTGAAAACCACTTAAAATCCTCACTGAACCATAACCAAACATCAACTGTTGTAGAATTGGTATGGCAATACACCAATTTTCACTTAAACCATTAAGAAAGCATCCCTTAAATAGAGGGAGCCAATTATTGGCATGAACACTTTTACTATAAAATTACTCTAACTTCAAGAACTGTAGCTTTTACTACTGTCACAGAGTCTTATTTCATACCTCCCTTTCTATAGTAAAAAAAAAAAAAAAAACAAAAAACTGATAGATGATAACACACCTTTTGCTTTAAAAAAAAAAAAGGGGGGGGGGGATCTTAACGATGTCACTGGGAAGCCTCCTGACCTTCTATGTTCTTTTATTAAAAAGGCTGGAGGACGATATGATCTTCAAAGCCAGACATGACATTTCACCACTCTCTCCAGCCTTTGCAGACACACTGGAGGAGATTCCTTACATGGATCTATCCCTATTATATGACCTCTGGTTTTCCAGAATGGGAAACTTCTAATTGTATGTCCTGGTCTCCAAACTCACACTGACAAAACTCTGCCATAAGCGTTCAGGTGTGATTGTTACCTAAGAAAATGCTATGGGGCATAATCTACCAGTTAGCACCTGTAAATCGAGAAAATTAAGCTTAAACCCATCTTTCTGAATGAACAAACGTTGTATCCTCATCCAATTCAGTGCTCTTAAATGACTGTGACAAGACCAATTCTCTCATCACACACCTTTAGATTAGCAATCTAAAACTAACGCCTTTTCAAAACCTGACAAATCAACCTGACTAAAAACACAATTTGTCTATTTAAAAAATGCTAAGGGCCTCTCAAACTGCGGGGGGGGGGGGGGGAAGAACTCTTAAGTTGCACTCTAAACTAGTGTTTGGTCAAGGGTTCCTATCAAGTATTTTAAGGAAGATTTCCATACCTGTCTTCATCGCCATCCACGGGAATAGCTATGCTGAACACAGAGGTGGCGAGACTGTTCATAGGTGTTAACTGAAGGGGGTTGGCCAGGGCATCTGCAACAGGAGGCTTCACGACAGGCTTAGTTTCAGCAATGAGAGAAAGTGGTGGTTGAGGTAGGGGTTCTGATTTTCTTCTGGTATCGTCGGCTTGCCCGACCAAAGGCTGGGTCTGAGTCTGGAACTGGCTTAGGTCAGCCTGCGGTAGACTCGTCGGTGCACTGGGTGTGCCTGGCGCCAAGGGCAGCCCACCGTGCGGGATTACGCTGCTGCTCCTGCTGACGGGCGTATGGCTGCTCAGCTGCTGCGACTGGGCCAGCGGCGCGGGAACATTTGGCATAGTAATGGAGGTGGTAGACGCACTAGGCACGCTTGGAGCGGGCGCGGCTGCAGGCACGTTTGGAACTCCGGGTAGAACGGCGTGGGGGCCGCCGGGCACCGCTGCCGGCGCCCCACTGCCACCCATCTGCGGCGGAGGCACGGACTGGGGCTGCACGGTCCCAGGGGGGACCAGGCCCGGCTGCACCGCGCATCCAAGAGCAGCCAGGGGCACTCCGGCCGGCTGACCGGGCGCCGCCTGTCCGCCGGGCGCGGGTCCGGGCCCCGGGGCCACGGCCTCGCCGGGCAGGGAAGCCACGCCCATTATCTGCGCCCCCACCGCGGCGGCAGTCGGGCCGGCGCCCACGGGAAGGCTGGCGGCCGCGGGGAGGCTCGCTCCGGCGCCGGCGGACGAGGGCTGCGCGGGGCTTGGCGGCTGCAGGCCGGCCACGTGCTGCTGTAGGTACTCACTCTGCCCCGCGGGCTGGACTGGCAGCAAATGCCCGGGCGGTAGCTGAGGCTGGGGGTACGCGAACGGCTGGGGCTGCTGCGTCGCGGGAGCGCCGACCGCGGGGCCCGGCGGCTGCGGCAGGGTTACATTCGTCAGCGGCAGCCCTTGTCCATTGGGGCCCTGCGGGAGGACGCCGGGGCCGGTTCCCTGGGGCTGGCTTGGCTGCGGGGCCGCGATCATTGGCTGTGGCCCGGCCGCGGCTCCCGGGAACGGCGGCACCGGAGCCGCGCTTTGAACCACAGCCCCACCTACGGGCGGCGGTGGCTGTGGCTGCCCAACGCCAAAACTCTGCGGCTGGGCCGGGGCGGGCTGGCTCATTTTCTCCGACGGGGGTAGCTGTGACACAGCAGTCAGGGAACTGTCAGTTGACGAGTCGGGCCCGTGCGCCCCCGGCACGGAGGCCACCACCACCACCACCGACCCTCCGGTGGCGCCCAGGCCGCTGTCCCGCTCCGCAGTCTGGTCGAAAGTACTGCTGTGCCTAATGCAATCCCCGGACCTGGTCAGGACGCTGCTGTCTGAATCCCGCTCATAGTATTCCATGCACGTCCATCGGCCGCGTCGGTAGGGCTCCCCGCTCCCGTGGTCCAGCTTGATGACTCGAAAACGGGAACTGCAAGTGGTGGGGGGCTGTGCTGGGGCCGCAGTCCCAGGCCCGGCGGACGAGCCCGCCACCGGGGGGGCGCCCGGTGCCCCCGCCGAGGGGGCCGCCGGGGTCCCGGCCAGCGCGCCGGCCACGCTCCGGGCCGCCGCGGCTCCTCCTCCGTTGGCGGGAGCCGCCGCCGCGGCCGCCAGCTGTCCGTCCAGCAGGAGGTTCGGGGACACGGTCCCGGGAGTCTCCGCATCCCCAACGTTGTTGAGCGTCTCTTCGGAGGAGCTGCGCTCGCAGACCTCCTCGGGGCCGTAGTCGGTGGCCCGAGACACGTCGAAGATCTCGGAGGACACGTCCTCTGTGCGCGACTCGTCCGGGTCGTCCAGGCTCTCGGTGTCCTCCGTGATGCTAGTGGCCACCTGGGCGGTGGTGACACTGGTGATCTGGAAGCAGCTCTTCTTCTTGGCCGGCATCTTGGACATGGTGAGGGAGGCCGGCGGGGGGCGGAGAGGCGCGCCGGCTCCTCCGCGAGGTGGCCGGAAGCCGGCAAGGGGGCCCCCGGGAGGCAAAGTCCGAGTCCGCGCTGGGGTCGGGGAGGCCGGCCGCTGCTCAGAGCCCCCGGCCGCTCGGGACGCCGGCCGCTCCGGGAGACATCGCTCCGCGCCGCTTCCTGCGGCTCTGCCCCCCGACGCCCTCGCGCGGCGGCTCCTCCTTCCTCGTCGCCTCCCGCAGCCGCGGCGCCTCAATTCAAGCCCCTGCGCGGCGGCGCGGGCGCGATGGCAGGGGCGGGCCGCCGGCTTCCTGCTCCCGGCGCCGGGGCCGCCGTGGTCGGCGCAGCTCGGCGCTCGGCGCGGTCCGCAGGCCTCGGCCGGGGGCGGGAGGGCGCGGGAGGGCGCGGGAGGGCGGCGGCGCGAGGGGCGGCGTGAGGGGCGGCGCGGCCCCGCTCGGGCTCGTCAGCGCCGGGAAGCAGCGGCGGGTCCGGAGCCGGGGGGTCCGGGTTCCGGCCGGAGCCGCGGGCTGGGCGGGCTGAAGGTCCGCGGGCGGCCCGCTCCTCCCCGGCGTCAGCCGGAGCTCAGCCCCGGGGCCATGTCGGCCGTCTCCGGCGGAAACCCGCTCCGGGGGAGGGAAGGCCGGCGCGGTCCTCCCCTCACGGGGGAGCCACCCCGCGGGCGGCGGCGGCGGCGGCGGCCTCCCCGCGCGGCTCCTGAGAAGGCTGAGGGGCGGCGGCGGCGGCGGGCCGGCGAGCGGAGACGCTCCGGCGGCGTGAGGTAGCGAGCGGCGGGAGCTCCCTCGGCTCCTCCTCGGTGCGCCCGGTCGGCGGACCCCGGAGAAACTGGAAATTCAAACTGCTCAAGCGGCGGCTGCAGCTCCCTCCCCTCGGCCAAGATGGGGCTGAAATGGCCGCGCCAGGGATGCTGGGAGGAGCAGCAGCCCCGCTGCCGCCGCCGCCGCCTCTGTCGACTAAAATGCCGCCGCTGCCGCAGCCACCGCCAGCGCCGCAGCCGCCGCCGTTCCGTGACGCGCCGGCGTCGTGACGTCAGCGCCCCGCCCCCTCCGGTTTCCTGCAGTTTCGCGTGGAGGCTTGGGGAGGGGAGGGGTGGGGAGGGGAGGGGAGGGGAGGGGAGGGGTGGGCGGGGCTAAAGGTTTAAAAAAAATTAAAAAAGGGAGCTTTTTTTTTTTGAAATTTAAAATTTTTTTTTTTTTTTTTTTTTTGAATTTAACATTTACGCTGCAGGTCTTTAGGAGTTGAAGAGCGCAGAGCCTCCTAAGTGCGCAGCCTGGAGGAGCCGGACGACCGCGCCAGCCGGTTTTGTTCCGAGACGCCGGAGCGCTGGATGGAGGTCATGTGCTGTGTCTAATGTTTAGCAAAAAAAAAAAAAAAAAAAACCTTAAGAGAAACGGGGGGCGATAGAAATGGGGGTGATGGGGGATCGAGGCAGGATAAAGAGGGGCGCTGCTTAGGGGGAGCGAGTCCCTTAAAAAAGTCTTCGGGAGATAGATGCTGACCACTAGAGTCAGAGGCGAAATGGGGATGATTAACCGAGAGCAGCTAAGCCAGACTGAGTCAGAAAACTGATCTTTTCAGCCAGAAATTCTGTCTCCAACAATGGCATCAGGAGATGGTTACTCGCCCAGGGTGAGGTCAGTTTCAAAAAAGATGAGAGGTTACCAGCCTATTCCTAATTTTCCCGACTCTGCTGTGATTTCAGCGTCCAAGAGTTCATTTAAACTCCAGAGACTGTTTTTTTTTTTTTTTTTTTTTTTTTTTTTTTGACTTTCAGCAAGAAAGCAGCTTACGGGCTCCATAAATGTTTCTTTTGTTTATCCTAGAACCCTCAGTTGGAGCCAGAGTGTTACAAGGTTTGAATTGGGCCATGAACAACCAGAGTAAGTCAGGAGGAAGCCCCCTTTCCTCTCCCAGTTCAGAGAGCGGCTGTAAAGTGCTGGAGAGATTTTTCTCATCTTTTTTAGCTACTTCCTGGCAAAAGAAAGTGCATTCTCTTAAACGGTTAAAAAAAAGAAAAAAAAAATTGGGGGGAAAGGTGGCTCTTGAACTTTGACACACGAATATATCATGTAAGTAAAATCCAAGAAATCTTGCTGGAAATCAACATTTCGTACACATCACAGCTTCAGGAGTCCTATCATTATAACTTGCATAAATCAGTTAATCATTACACTCGGTTCTCTAATCTTCGAAGAGTAGAAATACTTTTTATCGCAAAGGATGTCTTGATAATGGCAGTTTACAGAGAATTTCCAGGCCCTTAGTTGTAAATAACCTACACACATGTCTCTCAGCCTTAGTGGAAACCATGTCCTCCAAACCCAAGTGAATGAGGTCAGGATGTGAAATAAGACCACATAATAACATCCCTGTTTCTTAAAGAAGATGGGAGAGAGTAAAGGAACAAAGTGTAACATTATGCTGCTATTGTGGCAGAGATAGCTAATGGAATGTTTCATTTCTAAATCTGTAATTTTAGTAATTGTTAGCTATATGCTCCATTAATAAGTAAGATCAACTATTAAATCCAATACAGACTTAAAAAAGCTTAATTTGACTTTGGATTGATTTGCCATATTGTTAACAATGGTGATTAATTTTGGAAAAATAAGCATCAGATGCCTGCCTATCCCATTACATGATCTTCTTACATAAACTTGATTACTTGTTATGATAATCTTAAATCTCACACTTAAAGGAAAAATCTAAAGTAAGGTGTAGGATTATTTCTCCTTAAAGAACACATTAAGGATTTATTATGAAATCGAAGTAATGATAAAGATAATTTAGATGAGATCAGTAAGTGGGCTATATATATATATATATATATATATATATATGGGGGGGGGTAAGAATAAGGGTTAAAGATGTTAAAAGACATCTTGGCCTAAAATCAGATGTGTAAAGTTAAAATGTTTTATTTATATGCTTAAGGATTTCTGCATGAATAAAATTGTTCTCTTGAAAGTAAGTTTTCCAAAAGTCTTAAAGGCTCTAGCTTCTTTTATACATTTGCTCCTTAGAAATGTAGAGAATTTATTGCATAAAGCTGCTATGAAGAAATAATAAAAATTCTGGTTGTTACAAATAGGTTCAAAAGCATTTTGCACAGAAAAACAAATTATAGAACTGTCATAAAGCTACACAGTATTGTGTAATGCATGGTTGGCCCACGAAGGATTAGAAACCTCCACTATTTAAAGTGATAGGAAACCAGATGTACGCATCAGTATACATGCTCTGTGTGTGTGTGTGTGTGTGTGTGTGTGTGTGGAAAGTTGGTCATAAGTAACATGGTAGCCTAACTCATTGAACTGGAGAGGTCTCTGGAGTCCCAAAACACAAGACCAAGGGTCTTAATGGGAGTATCCTAGCTCTATGCTTACACCCCAAAACCACATGTGGAAACTGTGGGAATCCTTGATTACTGCTCCCGAGCACCCAACTTGACTGTCCTACGTCTGGTACCTCCCCCCAACGATTTACTTTAAAGCCATGTAGGGGAGGTATGTTTAGGAAGAACAATGCAGGGACAAAGAAAAAAATTGCAACAACTTAGAAACTAACGACTGTTTCCACTGATGACCAAGAAAACCAAAACCAAACAAAATAAAACACCACAACTACTAGCAAGATTTCATCTGAGAGTATCATACTCCGAATTCTACTAGGTTATTATCTAACCATATCAGTACCAGATGGTAAATTGTTTCACGGTCACAAGATCCTGGAATGTGAACTGTAGATACTCAAGACAACCTTTTTTATTGTTTTCAACAAATACATCATACGTTTAAAGCAGTAATAGCACATTACCTAGCTAATCTGGGATAGAGAAAAGAAAATCATACTTTCAGGAGAACTAAGCAACTACCTAACTAAGAGAAGTAACCCTTAAGCGTTAATACTACCAGTCAGTGACATTTATTGAGCCCTCCCTGTTTGCTTTAAGAATTGGACAGCCTGTGGGCACCTGGGTGGCTCAGCGGTTGAGCGTCTGCCTTTGGCTCAGGTTGTGATCACAGAGTTCTGGGATCGAGTCCCATATCAGGCTCCCCGCTTCTCCCTTTGCCTGTGTCTTTGCCTCTCTCTGTGTGTCTCTCATGAATAAATAAATAAAATCTTAAAAAAAAGGAAAGAATTGGACAGCCTGTATCCTAGCTGACAACTTTTTCTGGGATCTAGAAATAGCTTATCTTTACTTTCTATATTTTTATCACCAAATTGTTAGAAAAATACAAAATGGAGGACTAGTTTTCAGGTTCCAAAGAGCATTTGCTAGAAATAAATATCAGTTGCCTAAACAAGTAGTACTTGATTTATTACTATGATTTTCCTGGGGTTCCATTTCTGGAACCATATCTTACTATTAATCCCTTGCAGTGAGGTCATTGTATAATATCTGAAAAGTAAAAAACAAAAACAAAATAATAACAACAACAAACTACAATGAAAGAATTCTAAACCTGGTGAAACTCCATAAATACTTTTATGAAAGAAAACATAATCTGACATGCACAATCTTTTCATCACTTGAGAGCAAATGAAGTGTATAGATTTTCACATTTAAGAAAAATTCTATTAGATAATCTAAAGTTTGATATACCATGAAACAATATTGTCTTTTTTAATAGTGAAGATTCCCTTTAGTCCCAAAGATCTTTGAAGTTCTGGAAAAATGTAGCAATCTGATGGAAGAAAATAGTGCATTTCAAACTAATAATAAATATAATTTCCTCTTAAAGCCTATTTTCTTCTATTGTGGCACTTAATTTAGAATCTAAAATATTCTGTGGTTCTGAAATCTAGCTTAATGCTGCAACTTCAATAGATAATCTGTTAGTTATTATGTCACCTTTAAATAATATATGTAATTATTTAAATGATTATATATACTGTTTATATAAATAACATATTATTTAAATTATATAAATAATTATATATATATTTTTATATATGTATATATATACTATATATATATTGTTTCTGACCTGTTGGGATAAAATTAAGTAAATCTATATTGCCTAATTGGAGAAAACTTGAAATCAAGAGTAAGCTTCAGTTTTTTTTAAGCTTTTATTTATTTATATGAGAGAGAGAGCACAAGCACAGGGGAGAGGGAGAAGCAGGCTCCCCACTGGGCAGGGAGCCCAATGTGGTGTTCGAAATCCTCAGATCATGACCTGAGCCAAGGGCAGATGCTTAGCTGACTGAGCTACCCAGGTGCCCCCTGCCTCCTTTTTTAAAAAAAGATTTTAAGGTAAATTTAAATTTTGTTGTAAACTTGTTTTGTGACTATTGACAAATCTATTAATCCCTCAATTTCCCATTACTAAAAAGAAGCAACATTGTGGTAGTGAGGTGTTAAACTACCAATTCCACTGAGAGAGTGGAAAGAAAAAAGATAACATGTGGCAGTGTTTTGGTGACTTTGGAAGAAAAGATGGCTACGTAATGTGATACTATTGACAGTAATATTTTCAATGCTCATTAATTAAAAAAGAAAGTTACTTGGGGCGCCTGGCGGGCTCAGTGGGTAGAGCATGCAACTCTTGATCTTGAGGTTGTAAGTTTGAGCCCCACAATGGGTGTAGATATTTTCTTAAAAAAATAGAATAGAGGCACCTGGGTGGCTGGTTAAGTGTCCGACTTTTGGTTTTAGCTCAGGTCATGACCTCATGGGTTGGGAGATGGAGCCCAGAGTCCAGCTCTTCCTACCATCCTCTCTCTCTCTCTTTCTTTCTCTCATGAACTTGTGTGCTCTCAAATAATTAAATACATCTTTAAAAAATAAATAAGTAGGGACACCTGTTTATTATGGGATCGAGTCCTGCATCAGGCTCCCCGCAAGGGGCCTACTTCTCCCTCTACCTGTGTCTCTGCCTCTCTGGTGTCTTTCACGAATAAATAAATAAAATCTTTAAAAAACAAACAAATAGCATAAAAACCTTTTAAAAAGTTATTAGGTATACATGATTTTATGAGGAAGCTGTATTCTGTCATAGATGAGCTAGTTATTTAAGGACATTTAATGGGATATCATTTGGTAAGGTGAATCATACCATCTATTCTGTCTTTCTTGTATATGTGAAGTTGGTAAAAGCACAGTGTAATTATGTATCGCTTCAAATGGTAGTATACCTGTAATTTTAAGTTATGACTTTAATACGCACAAAAGAACATTGAAAGACATTGTCAATTTCTAGACTTCTAGGTTAGGGTTAGTTCCATACGTTACTATTATCAGCTTAGGAAGTTCAAAAAAATGTGTTTGAGTGTAGAAACTTGTACAAGCTGGATTTGGACATGAAGGATGATCTAAGTGTCGACTGATAATCTGGTGGTCATTCTGACCTGGCTGATTGGACTAATTTTAAAAATTTTATTTATTTGGCACACACAGAGAGAGAAGGAGAGAGAGAGAGAGAGAACACAAGCTGGGGAGCAACAGGCAGAGGGAGAGGGAGAAGCAGGCTCCCTGCTGAGCAAGGAGTCTGATGCAGAGCTGATCCCAGAACTCTGAGATCATGATCTGAGCTGAAGGCAGACGCTTAACTGACTGAGCCTCCCAGGCGCCCCTGGACTAATTTTAATTCATAGGAATCAATGGTTGAAAGGCACAAATATAATCTTGACTATTTTGTATTAGCAGTTACATTTTAATTCTAAAATAAGTAGCTCTTTAGTTATTGGAAACAAAACACTTCTAGCATTTAACTTTAGAATACTTGAAATCCTACTTTGCAGCATTCATACTCATTAAAAGCTCAACCCATGATCCATGGATCCAGGATTTGGGCGTTACTTAAAATGGTCATGTGATGAGCTGCTTCTCCGCAAATTAATTTTCACTCCTCTCCCCCAACTATAACCTGGGATCTTTGGAGAAGAAGGAGGCTAGTAAGAAATAAGGAAATGGGGGAAAATTCAAAATCAAGGTGAAATGCTAACCAAAGATCTGTACAGTTTTGGCCATCATACATCTAATGAATAATCATAACAGTATTACTATGACACACATTTTGTGACATTTACCTCTTTTTTATTTTTATTTTTTTTCTTTTTTAATTAAATTAACTAGATACAAAGATATTTTCATCTTCAAATATCTAGAATATTTTTTCCATCTTCACTCCGTTTCTTCTGGATTTGATTCTAATCTTTTTTTGCATATTGCAGGTGTTTATTCAAGAGCTGACTTAATTCGAGATTTTTAGTTTATAAATATTTCATTCATACTTGTTTTATAGGTTCTCCATCAATACAGTGATCCTACCCTTTAAAGAAAAAAAGATCAACCCTTTCACAAAAATGCGTATTTTAAGGAAATATAAATTATATGATAATGATTCGTTGATATTTTCCACGTATTCTCTGCTGGATTTCCTTAAACTTAATTACTGTATTTAAAATAATTGTGCTTATTAATATTTCATTTGAAGTATTTTGATAAAAGAAAAAAATTCTCGTAGTAAAATCAAGCTTGTATTTTGAACAAACAGCTCCAAATATTACTCTGTTCATTCATCTAACATATATTTAGAAGACTACCATGTGCTGATCTCTTTGCTTGACTTGGGGAACAGTTGTGAACTAGCCAAAAAAGTTCTTTTTTATTTTTTAAGATTTTATTTATTTATTTGAGAGATACAGAGATAGCAACAGAGATAGAGAACAGGAGCTGGGAGTAGAGGTGAGCAGGGAGCCGGACGTGGGGCTCGTTCCCAGCACCCGGAGATCATGAACCGAGCTGAAGGCCGATGCTCCACTGACTGAGCCACCCAGGCATCCTGTAAAGTCTTTGTTCTAATAGGTCTTATATTTTAGTACAGGAACAGACACCGAAGAAATAAATGAATGATGTGGTAATTTCAAAGATTCGTAAGTGTTAAGAAGAAACAAAACTCAATGGAAGGTGGGGCGAAGGGCACCTTAGACATCTGGCAGGTGGGCTCTTTATCAATAGCCATCTTTAGGAAAGAGAAGCAGGTACAAGACAATGGTTGTTTGGTGGAAACCAGTGTGTTGTGGGGAGGGCACTGTGGACATTTGAGAAGTAGGCAGGCGCTACATCTTATGGACCTTGTTGGCCAAGTGAAGGAGCTTGCAGTTTATTTTAAATGTAACAGGAAGCCACAGGAGGGTTACAAGCAGATGATTAACATGATCGGATTTGCATTTAAAAAGAAACCTCTCTGTTTTCTTAACTTCTCACAGTTTAGAATATGTTGTGTATTGTGTTCAGAAAGATCTGTTAAAAAATAGTCAAAGGTAAGTTTCATTTTATATGGCCGTAATTATTTGTGTCATACCAAAATGGCAGAAATATTTAACAATCTCTATGACATTTTTAAAATAGAGATTTAACAACTTTGCAGCATAGCTCATTAAATACCTGTAAGAGGGAAGTCTTTTTCTCAGTAAAACCTTAACTGACTTACAGTCAGTGATTTTGATTGCTCAAGAACTTGAAATGCCCCACTTGGAAAAAAAAACAAAAAAACCCAACTCTGAGCAACAGTGAAAAAGAAAGCATTTTTGTTTAAAGGTAATTATTAGATAAGTGTGATAGAACCACCTGACAAGGAGAACTTCTAACAAGTAGAGCTAATTTTAGGGAGGCTCAGGGCTGAGCCTCATTTTTCCAATGAGATAAAAATATACATAGATAAATCTAGGAATGATGTGAAACATTCAGTTAGTTATAAAAGAGCCACAAAGAAGGGATCTTTATGAAGAAAGGAGGCAAGGCCATACACTTCTGTATTGATACATTGCATTTTCTTTCTTTCTTGTCAGGTACAATTGAACAGTGGATGATTTTTACTGTTTCTTGGGCTAGTTTTTTATTAGTAAGAGAAGGCTAGAGTAGCATTTTTTTAATGAGGTTGCACTCTGGTGCACTGGTGGTGGTGACAACTGGGCTGGCCACTTTCCTCTTTCCTTTATCTTCTTTCAATTCCAGGTTTATGTCTATGAATGTTAAATTTATTCTTACCATGGTAAACCCAGTAGCGAGCGAACATGTCTGAGAGCTTCAGCAGAGATAGATGGGTAGGCCATTATTTTCTCTGAAGCACACAAAGTTATTTTCCTAGTGAAACATGGGAGAAGAAACACCTAGAAGTTTTGTGCTATCTGCCCCAATGTAAGGGGGAATGGACTGGTATAAATTTCAAACAAAAAGGGAAAGAAAGATTGCTTATCTTATCCAATACTTTTGAAATATATTGTTTATTATTTGATGGCACTAGGTGTTTATACGATTATAAAGCATTAAGACTAAAAAGAGAAAAGGGTAGCACACCAAGGTTGTTCAAATTCTTTAAAAGGGATACACGTGTTCCATTGTTGCATTTTTGTTAAATATCATTCCAAAACTCTTAAATTATTTTACAACTTAATTATGAAACTTACAACTGTTGATCATATTACTTTATGATAGTCCCTTGTTATGGGTAGGAAAATATTACTTTATGCAAAGTTTATATACCTCATCTAATTAATGAGCTTGTAGTTGACTTCTTTTTTTTTTTTTTTAAAGATTTTATTTATTTATTCATGACACACACACACACAGACAGAGAGGCAGAGACACAGGCAGAGGGAGAAGCAGGCTCTGTGCAGGGAGCCCGACATGGGACTCGATCCTGGGTCTCCTGGGTCTCCAGGATCATGCCCTGGGCTGAAGGCGGCGGTAAACCGCTGAGCCACCTGGGCTGCCCTGTAGTTGACTTCAGTTTTCAAAAGAGCAAAACATTTTAAAGATGAACATTTGTTATCATTTGACGATTTTTTAAAAATATGACAAATATGGTATAATATTGAGTTAAGAGACATTAAACAAAATTGCATCTCATCTCTGAAAGAAAATTACACATATGCATAGTAAAAGAATTCGGGGGAAAATGCATCAAAATTTAAATAGTGGCTATCCCTGGGTGATGAGGTTATTGGCCTTTTATGCTTGATTTTTAAAAATATTTTCCGAATTTTCTACAACAATCACATAGAATTTTTATCTGAATGTATTACTTTTATAGTAAAAAATGTACCCCCACGCACCACCTAAACCAAATGTACCTTTAGAAAGGTATAATGACAGACAAGACAATTTTAGTCATGTGATACATAACACCTCATAATTGCTGTCTAAAGATAAACTGCCCCTGAGGAATAGTATATATTTGAATCCCATCGAAAGATAACATTAGGAACCATTAGTGCTTTTTCAGTTGAATCAAATTAATGCAAAGACACTTTAAAGAGTTAATTTATGAAGTTAAAAAGGAATTTAAAAGAAATTAAAGAGACACAAAGGACAGAAATGTGATGAAAATGTGAGAAGTAAAATTGAACGAAAATGGAGTATTAGGAAACCTTTGTGGGCTCTGCAGCTTTCTGTGCAGCTATGTGTCTTTTAATAGGTCATAACCTCTCTGGGTCTCATATTCTTTATCTGTAAAATAAGGAGGTGACTGAGAGAGGATGACTATTTTTGGTTCTCATATTTTATGAATCTAGATTCCCAAAGGACAAGTTTAGAGTCTTGATGTTGCATGCGGCAGCCAACAAATAAATAGGTCCACAAAATGTTTTTGCTTCAGCTTTGGAAACACTCAAATATGCTAATTTTTGTCTCATTTCCCGCCTCAGGACCTTTGCATTTCCTGTACCTTCTGCTTATTCCCTGAGATGTTTGTATCCTTACTTTCCTGACCTCCTTCAAAGCTTTGCTTAAATGTTACCTTCTCAGTGAGGCCTACCCTGACTACACTATTTAAAACTGTAAGCCTCTTCCATTCCCATCCTCTTTCCTATTTTATTTTTCACTGTAGCCCTTATTACCTTTTAATACATTATGTCATTTCCTTATTTTGTTTATCGTCTATCTTCCTACACTAAAATGGCTTGCTCCTAGAAGGGCAAGGGTTTTCATCTGTCTTGTTCATTCATTTTTTTGTTTTTAAAATGTGTTTATTTGGTGGGGGTGGATGGAGTAGGGCAAGGAGGAGCAGAGGGAGAGAATCTCAAGCAGACTCCCCACTAGAGGTGGGTCTAGGGTGGAGCTGAATCCCAGGACCCTGAGATCATGACCTGAGCTGAAACCAAGAGTCAGACACCTGACGGACTGAGCCAACCAGGCACGCCTCTTGTTCATTCTTGCATTCTTAAGGTCTATAATAGAGGCTGGCATATTTTAGTTGCTTAATAAATATTGTATAAATGAATTTTCCATTTTTACATCTTACATTTTCATTCAACATTATGAAAGTAAAGCAATAAATATGTCTAAAATCATGGAAGATTGGCACAGTGAGAAATTCCCTGCAAAAAGTAGGTGCTTCTATAAACATGTATCCTTAAGAGGAAATAAAAAAGAATTCATTTTAATTATTAGACAAAATTTTAAACTTTTTTGTTGAATTTTTATATTTGCAGAAAGTTGAGGAAATATCCAAGCTAACATCAGATCATATGGAGAAATCCTTGAAAACACAGCATCTTTAGTATTCCATAGAAAGCACAGATTGAAATTTTGATCATGAATACACATTCCTTTGACACTAGCCATTATTAATCTTATTAATTTAAGCCACATTAAAACGTTTTCAATATTTGGTATAATAGTCTAGTTTAAATAACATTCCCTTTTCATAGGAAAATTTAATAAACAGATCTACTATGTGGGTAAAAAGTTCTCCCCATATAGTTTTTTAAATGTAGGTCTATAGATATGTCATGATAGTAACAAATTATTGGAAAGGCAGCTCTATTTTTAACTCAGAGAGTCTAAATGCTATGGGTTAATGAATACCTAGGCTTAAAAAAATGTCTTTTATAGACTCCCTAGGCTTTGTTTTCTTCATCTGTTTAGTTTGGCTACTCTCATTTACATACTTGTTCTCATTAGGGTTTGAATTTCAGAGCTGGCCTCACTCTGCAATGGGAACAAATGTCTTGCCATGTGATACTAACTTTCCATTACATGCTGAATTATTTGCAGTCCCAGAGGCAAAGAATTTATGGTTGGTACATGAGAGATGGAACCATCACATAAAAGAAGCCAAATTTGAAAACATATTTTTTTCTTGGTACCAATATAGTTTCAAGATAATGAGAACTTAGGATAATCAGCTAATGACCAAAAAATGAATCATTGTTAAAACACTGTTTTTTTGGCATAAAATAGCTAATGTTTCTAGTTGGTTGATAATTTTCATAGCAACCATGGTATTTGGCACGTCCTAAACACCTTTCATTAGAAGGCTTCAGACCCCTCTGAGGCAGCTCATTATACTCTGAAACAGTTCTGAGAATAAGGAAAAATAATACACAACTTTTGCTGATACTCTGTAGCTGTGTAGAGGGCGTCATGTAGCACATACTTAGAATGCATTACAAGATTTCTCAGTAATTCTCCAGCCAAGTAGGAAAATCAGTAGATGCAGCAGGAGAGATTTGAAGTATTGAAAGTCAACTCCCAAGTTAGAGTTTGGTCAGAATTCCAAACTTAATTGTTTTATTCTTTAAAAAAAAAAAGTAAATAAATCATAGAGGCTACTTCAATAGCAGGATCACTATTAATACCCATAAAGATAACATGGCACTGTATTTTCAAGGAGTTCTGTATACTTCGTATGCTCTATGAGATTTTTCTGGTGGCAAGTTTTATTTTAGTTTTGGTCAGAAAGTCAAGGGAAAAGAATATTAAAAATAGTAGTCAATGACTACAAGAACTCATCACAGATCTATTTATATTTCTGGTCATACCTTGAATTTGCATAGTACTTTATGGTTGTCAAACTTTTGCCATGTGTCATATCATTTGATCGTTATAACTCTTTGTATGATCTTGGGCAAGGCATTCAGCCATGGCTGTGGTTCCCATTAGGTCAACTAAATTTAATAGATAGCTTCTACTAACCCTAACAAATGCTTCAGAATTAATAACAAAATGGTTCAACACATTATGAACTCTTTAAAAGAAAGTATTATTTAAAAAAAAATTTTTTTATTATTTATTTATGATAGTCATACAAAGAGAGAGAGAGGCAGAGACACAGGCAGAGGGAGAAGCAGGCTCCATGCATCGAGAGCCCGACGTGGGATTCGATCCCGGGTCTCCAGGATCGCGCCCTGGGCCAAAGGCAGGCGCCAAACCGCTGCGCCACCCAGGGATCCCTAAAAGAAAGGTATTATTATAAATATATTTATATCCATCTAACTTGGGAAACTGAAATTTGGAGAGACCAAGTGAATTGGCCCTAAGTATTTAACCATATTAGTTCCAAGAAACCCACAGAACCATGGATTAAAATATTTGTATTTTATACCTTAGTTTAAAAATGGCATGAGATTTTATCACAAAGGGCAAAATACCGTCTCTTAGGTGGAGAATAGTACCTTCTAAAAAATATAGACAAATATCCATTCTGAACCATGAACTCACTAATTTTACTTAAATGCATCAAACTGAATATGATTTCATTGGTTGTTGATCAGCATTCAGGCTGTATATGATAACTGATAATAAAACAACATTTTTTAAAAAGATACCCAATTAAGCAGTGTTTATATACTTAAAAGTAGGTAATATTTTTGATAAAAAATGTTTTCCAAATATATACATGATCAGAATAGTATTTCATAAGCAATAATTAAGATGGTCAACTGCTATAGCTTTGTTGTATAGCTTACATATTAGACTAAAACCTCCCTAAGAACATTGGCTATTCTATGGCATGTCTCAGTATGCATAAAATGTCATTCTCTAGCTTCTAAAGTATTGTGTTTTTTTTTTAAAGATTTTTTATTTATTTATTCATGATGGGGGGTGGGCAGAGGGAAAAGCAGGCTCCATGCTGGGAGCCCAATGCGGGACTCGATCCTGGGACCCCAGGAGCACGCCCTGGGCCAAAGGTAGGTGCTAAACCGCTGAACCACCAAGGATCCTGTAAAGTATTGTTTTTTAAAAATATATTATCACCCAAATCTGCATGATTGAAAGATTATTTATATTTACTAAACATTGTGAACATTAGGGAATGATCATTTTTAATAACTTTATTTTGAAATTTTTATAATTTTGAATTTTTAATAATTCCAAATATATAGAAAAATAGAATTATATAACAAATGACACTACTTGCATATTCAACAGGGTTCCTAGAAAATGGAGAAAAAGTGGGCAGCAGAGAGAGAGTAGAAAAGAGTTAGTTCTTAAAGTGTGTGCCAGGCAGTGTGGTAGATCCTTAAAGGTGTCTTCGTTTAATCTCTATAGCAACTCCATGGGATAACCATTAGCATCTCCAGTTTATAGATGAAGAAATTGAGCCTTAGAAAGATTGAAGACTTCTTCAAGAGTTTAGAGCTAGAACCATATTTACACTGGGTCTGCATGTTCTTCAGGCCCGTGTTCTCTATATTACTCCATTTTATAATTTATGAGCCAGCAGATTAGATATTCCCAAACTTGTGAAGACAAACTACTTTCTGGGTTTTGGTCTTGTTTTGTGATCTCATGATGGTGGAAGGAGAGGCCAAGATAAAGGGGTTGAACTTTTTATGGATGGCTTTGAGGAGAAGAGCTGATAGTGAGAATCTTGGGTGGATAGGAAGTGGGCAGGAGGTCATTGCCTGGCACATGAAAGAAACAATAGACCAGTACAGGCTTTGGGTTGTACTAGTTAATTAGGCTAGTGTGTTGGGAACCACTGCTGTGGTTGAGTAAGCTTCTCTGGAGAACTTTCTATTTACTTATATTAAGAAGTAGAATTTTTATAATATGAGATAATTTTATTTTTCTATTCTTTAAAAAAAATAGAAAACAACTGGAGGTATTGGTCTGCCATTCTATTAAAATGAAGATGCATCTTTAGCAGGAATGTATGTGTAACTGTCTTGGAATTAGACTCTCCAAGGTCAGACTATCTCCACACAGCAGACAAGCAAATTCCCGGGATACCAGGCAATGTTTTCAGCAGGCTGCTGCTGCTTCCTGTCCCAGAGAAGAGGAGACATTGGTTCTCATCCCAGCTCTGGAACTGGCAAATCATCTCACCTCTCTGGGCCTCTGTTTTCCCTCCTCTGAAAAATAAAGAAGCTGCAATGGACAATTCCTAGACCCCCTTCCAGGCCTTTTATTCTGTGGTTTTATGAGAACAGAAATCACAACTATTCCTTAGGCCCTGTGGGGGGAATAAAACCAAAATAATTACCTTGCATGGTAAAATCCTCTGTCTGCTACACAAATTTTAGCGTCCAAAGATTTAAAGAACATTTATTCTATAGACTTGCCGGGAAGCAGGTCAGTTGACATTTTCCTACACTTATTTGAATGTGTTTTAGCATTGTTTGAAAATTGTTCTGTAGGCTGAAACTTTGCTGGGAGTTTTTTTTGTTTTGTTTTACATCTCATATTGAAGTTCAAAGTAATTGACTTATTCTGTGTGTCTTATTTAGGTGCTTTCCAAATCTCAAATAATTTTGTCGGACACTCCAAAAATTGTACTCTGCTCTCAGAAATTGTCTGGGACAACTGCTTGTTACATGAAATGGGATAGATGAAAACTTACATGTTATAATATTTCAGTTACTCAAACGTTCACAATTTAGCGTTGGATTCAAGCTAAGTGGGGACATATCTCACTATCATATGACTTTATGCTTTTTTACTGCATAAGGTTCATTTGTTCGTGAATGGGTGGATAAGCTTGGTGAGAAAATGAAAAGATTTTTGCATGTGTGAAAATGTAGACTCATCTTCTTTTGGAGTTATTGCTTGCTCAGCACACATATGTTGACTTCCTGCTCATTTGATAAGCACTGACCACTGACTGAGATGACTACTTTCACAGATGAGTAAGATATGCTCTCTGCCCCTGGTAAATCAAGGCTAGTAGAAGATGCTTGTAGTTTGTACAGAAAAAGAGCTGATAAAGTTTTTCTACTCTTTTAGCTCATTGGAGCTCATGAAGTAGTATTATTGTTTTCTTTATTTTACTCTCAAGGAAACTGAGTCTTATAAAGGATAAATTATTGTAATGGTCCACTTGTTATTTACTTGCTCAGTATTTGTTGTCCTGTTTCTCAAGGTCTGGGACCATGTCTGTCGTTTTCACTCTATAGCGCTAGTGCCTAACACAGCACATGGAACCTAATAGTTGCTCAATACATAGTTAGTGGATTAGTAAATATTAGATTATTAGTATATCCAACAAATCTGATATCCCAGATTGGCATTAGTAGCATTAATCTTCTCCCTCTTCCAGCAAGTGTTTTTTCACTATGCCTTGCTGCCTCTTTAATTATATCTGTTTAGTATTAACAGAATGGATGCTTGGTCTGGAAAAAGAATTACGTACTACCTAATTATAAATAAGGAAAGAGATTGCCTTTGAAAAGCAGAAGCTGAACACCCTTGCAAAGCACCACAATAAATCCCCCAGAACTTGGACTTTGAAACTCAACAAAGTAGTACTCTTTCCTTCATAAAGAAACAATTATGTCATATGTATCAGGATTTCCAATTGTTTAATGGTTTGAAATACTTTTGAATTAGCCATTAAAAGAGATGGCAGCAAGTTTGAGAGTCTAGAAGAACTTGTGTGCTGTGTTAGTAATTTGCATGATATTTATGAAGTTCAGTTTACGGCGGAAGCTAAGATATTGGGTTATTAGCACTTTAGAATATAAGAATGGAATTCAAAATGACCTTGGCAAAACAGAGTTGTTAATCCTAAATAGGAACACATGTAGGCAGGAAAGACAAAGGTACAATAACTGTAATATGCGACTGTGGCAGGAAGGAATTTAGAGTTCCAAATTCAGTAATCACAAAGTAATTCTTGTATTGCATTCTTCAGACTGTTACTAGAATACTCTGGCCAGTTGTGGGTCTACCTGTTTAAGAGATTTGTAACAAATCATATGAGATTCAGAGGATATAGAAAATAATTGAAGGTTGGAGATTTGGGAACATAAAAACATAGAAAATAAATTGAATTTCAGTCATGTAAGGCCTCAAAAATTTTCACCTCTCATACACCCATTCTCAGAAGCTATGTTAGGACTTGCTGCACCAAAATGAGGGAATGAAGACGGAGAAAGGCAATGGAGACAGGATAGAGGGAAGGGGGAGCCAGGGTGGCAAGTGGGTCTCCAGTGTCCGGGACTATCCAGCTGATCAATGCACATTACAAGGCTCAAGGAGAGGCTTCTTTAGAAAGATGAAATTAAAAGAATCCTGATGTGTTTGAACATTTTAAGAAAAAGGTTAAATAATTGATGGAGACCTTGGAGTTAAATTAGTGATAATACATAGAGTACTTGGCAAAACAAACAGAAAGTAACCCTAGGGAGACAAAAGTCTGAGCCAAAAAGAATAGGAGAAATATAGTATATATATATGACAAATCTTAGCTGTAAATAACATTTATATATTTACTATAATATAAACACTAAGTATTAATTGAACCAAAATTGTGATCTTGTGATACTGAGTGCATGAAGAGGTGAGAAGGGGAGCTGTGCCTGATGGGGTGGAAGAAGGAGCTGAAAGGAAACTTTGTCCTTATCGTCCACAGTGAAGAGTCATGTTAATCAAATTAACAATCTGAACAAATATAGTATATTTAGAATTGTGGAAGTTAACACCAAAAACATCATTCAGCCAATTAATCAAGCAGACAAAACAAATAGCTAAAAATGTTGGACATGGTTGCCTTTGGAATGGGGAGAAAGGTGCTGGGGGAGGGATGAGGGACTGCTGTTTTTCACAATAGACCATCTAAATTGCATTCTTTTTTTTCTTTCTTTTTTTTTTTTTTTTAAGATCTATTTATTTGAGAGAGAGAATGTGAGTGGGGGAAAGGGCAGAGGCTGGAGGGAGAAGGAGAGAGTCCTCAAGCACACTTCCCACTGAGCAATGAGTCCCAACATGGGGCTCAATTTCAGAATCTTGAGATCATGACCTGAGCCGAAATCAAGAGTCAGGCACTCAACCAACTGAGCCACCCCCTAAATTGGATTCTTTACACTGTGTGTGTGCATAGCTTTGATTAAAACTATAAAAAATCAAGTTATTTAACTACCAAAAAATATATTTAAGAGGTGACCTAAAAATATCCAAACATGGAGAAATTTGTCTTTTCTCAAGGTGATAACTCACTGCTTGTTGTATTTGTGAAGTTAAGCTTTTGCTTAATGCTGCATTCTGGTAAGGGTTGTTCTGCTGGAGTTTCTAAACAGATGAGGCATTTCCTTTCCTGGAGCTGTGCGGCACTAGCAATCCACACTCAACAGTCTGGCATGGCTCGCCTTATATGCAGTTATGGAGTAAGGCCCCAGTGCATTGTCCTGGATCATCTTCTGGGTTCCTTATAATTTTGTGGGCCTCTGGCAGGGGTGTGATGTAAAGGACAGAGCACTGGCCTTGTAGACACACAGACCCAAGGTCAAACTCGAGCTCAATCATATGCTATTCATGTGACCTCTTCAGGAAAGTTACCTAACCTCTCTGAACCATGATTTCATCATCTGTAAAATGGGTCTGTGCAATACATACCTCATAGTGCTGCTGAGGGATTAAATGCAATTATAAAGCACTTGAAAGATGCTCTAAAAATAATCCCTTCCCTCCCCTCTGACATAGTAATCTCACAGGTTCAGAGAAGTAATCATTTGAGTCATATTATCATGGTATCTGTTTAACTCTAATACAATCAGGTAGAAAATTTTAAATATGTGTTTAAATATATGCTTGTTCTTTTCATTTACATGAGGCAAAAACAATCGGTTCTTCCATCCTAGATGAATATGCTTTAAAAATAGTCGATTTGTTCAAATTAGATAACTATTTTGATGTCTTGTAGACATAATTGGAGTGTTTATGTGTTACATGTGGTTTCGTAGCATGAAAAGACTCCAGAAATGCTCAAGGCCTGTAGGTGATGGAATAGTCAAAACATGCCCCATCCAACCAGTCTCCCAAATTGCTACATAACCCCTTGAGAGCCAGTGAATCATAGTTTGTAAACAACTATTTATGGATCCAGGTATTTCCCTTAGGGTAATTTTTATGTGAGGCTGCTAAAGAGCAATTTGGGGGAGGGGGTACTTGCTAAGTGTTAACTCTAGTGCCTGGCTCACAAAGGCAAAGGGATGCAAGGGTGGAGAAGAATCCACTTAGGAAGAGCTAAAGAGACCCCTTGCAGAGCAAAGATGGCAAAAATTAAAAATAAATAAATAAATTTAAAAAGTCAGCCTTTGAAGAAAAGTCTTCTTAAGGAACGGAAACCATGTGGTCCTATGGTCCTCCATAATCCAGATGCCAAGAATAAATGATTCTGCTTGATGAAGCACAACTTCATAATTCTGTCCAAAGTGGATTTCCAGATGAAAGATTAAAAATAAATACTCTATGTTGCTGCCTCTCACATCCACAAGATATTGACTATCTTCAGTGCCTATTTTCCACATTGAATTTCTGTCATTTAATAAAAATATTTTCATCTTATATACCCTTAAAAAATGCAATCCCTAATTTTCCCAGAATTGGCTTAGGTTAAAATAGATTTCTCACCTTTGATCTAGGTGAAAAAGGGCATTGAGTTCCTACTTTGGGTTATTCCATTTTCTTTGCCTCAAACAGGAACAAAAATCCTTTCCATCATTCTTCAGTTGAATCCATCAGTTCCTTGGATTGAGCACCTGCTGGACTCTGGGGATACTAAATGGTTGTGACAGAGTAATGGCCCGGAGGAGCTCATTTTCTGTTTAGGGTTGATGGTGGAGGGAGAAGAACCCAGATTTGGAAATAGTGATGATGAAGATAACAGAACATACAAAGGTTAAGATAGTATAAAAGCTAATAAGGCCAACCATGGGGTTTTCCGGAAAGGCTTCCACAGATGCCCATCAGTCAAAGGGAAATTGAGGACATTTATGAAGGATAGCAAAGGAATGGTGTATGGTCAAGGAATCGAGTTTAGGACCAAACAGTATTTTAGGGAATGGCATGAAGCTCCCTGTGGCTCAGGTGAGAAGTAAATATAGGAAGGTGGTAGGAGGTGAGAACCAGGAAGTCAGTACAAAAGTGACAGGCTCCAAGATGCAGTGCTGACAGGGCTGGAGTAGGTGAGACAGTAGTTAGGAGTCATTATGGTGAGGGATATGGAGTTCCTGAGCTATGGCCATAAGCACATCAGCAGGAAATGAAAAGTCATCAGAAATCATTGACAAATGTGAAGTACTATGCAAAATCATAAAAAAGATATTATTGGTGTTATTATCTGTCCTAACTTGGAGTGTGTTGGGACAACCCTTCCCCAGTTTAACTAGTCCCTATGGCCAATCTAATGTACAATGTCATCTACAGTAGGTAGGTGCTAGTATCACAGTCCCCTCATGGCTTCCCAGAATTTCTTAGGAAGGCTATTTATGGAATAAGCTCATTTTAGTCTCTTTAAACATCATAAAACACACTTAGATTGCCCGCTTCATTTTCTTTAAGTACCCCGCAGAAGACGATTAATTTTGCTTCTAGCACAAAAGATAATGTCAATATAACTTTTGTGGAATTGATAGGATAGTGAAATTTAAGGATGTGGCCAAAGATGCCTGTGATTTTATAGGCTTTTTCACTCAGATGAATGAATTGATGGTTTTGCCACAGCATTTTTAGCATTCCAGGCTTGTGATAAAACGGTATCCAGTTGGAGTTTCTTTAGCCTTCATTTTTTTTTTTTTAATTTTTTTTTTTTTATTTATTTATGATAGTCACAGAGAGAGAGAGAGAGGCAGAGACACAGGCAGAGGGAGAAGCAGGCTCCATGCACCGGGAGCCTGATGTGGGATTCGATCCCGGGTCTCCAGGATCGCGCCCTGGGCCAAAGGCATGCGCCAAACCGCTGCGCCACCCAGGGATCCCTTTAGCCTTCATTTTAAGGAGCCAAGTGGCACTTGTGAGTAGATGTGTAAAAATTTGTCAATATACATGCTTGGATTTGAGAATGATTTAAATTCTGACCAAATACCTATGCTAAATCCATCAATAAGGCAGCTGAAGAAATAATTTCTGGAAGAATTTTTACTGTTCTTCAGTGTCCCTGGGCAGGAAGTCACAGGAAATAATGTATTGTGGTGCATATTTCCCTGCAGGATTTGGTGTGTCATTCATTGTGCAGAATTTTGCTTTCCAGCTGCCTGTAGTTCACGTTTTTGTACTTGCTTTTCCCTCCAGGATAATTCGATGAAGTCAGTTCCTCAGAGATAGAATATGTCTTTTTATTATTATTTTTTTAAGGTCAGGCGCTTCCCTCCCCCCCCCCACCCAAGTTGAGAGATAAACTTGATTAAACAAAATAATGAAGTAGCCAGAATTAATTATTTTGATCTATGAAATAACCATGATTGCAATATGAAATAGTCATTAGATAATTTGAATAATCTAATTGGATAAATGTTTTTGATTAAATGGAAAAATAAGGTCTGTCAAAATTGGGGTAGTTGAAGATGTAGTAAATTAGAACCTGGAATTGGAAATGAAAACCACCCCTTCCGAGAGAACCTCACTGTTCTTTTATTAGGTATGGTTTTTACCCTAAAGTTTCTTTGTGCTTTTCTTCTCACTTTCCTTCACACTGTCTTTATTGAAAAGTGAAACATTTTCCCCAGTCTTACATGGGAAAGTAGTAGACCAGAATGCTTTTAAGTCAGGACAGATATTTTCCAGTGAAGTAACTCTTTTCTTTTGAACACCTATACCGCTGATTTTTCAACCCTGTCCACCTGTTAGAGTCATCTGGGAAATTAAAAAAAAAATTAAAAAAAAACGACTCACAGACCCCACCTCCAGAATTACTAATTAGTTGGTGTGGGGAGGGGCCTGGGTGGTCACATTTCTTAAAACAGGCTGACTCTAAAGTACAGCAGAATTGAGACCACTGACCTCTATCATTCTTTGTACTCTTTGGACGAATATCCCCAGGTTCATTTTCAACCTGCCAAACTTGGCCCCCGAGCCCCGCTTAAAGACTGCTCTTGGAATAACTGTGGCAATTAAGAGCAGTAGTCTCCAAGGAGGGGACCATGATGATTTATTAGGGTATGGGGGAAAAATGAAAACTTCTGTCTCTATTTTTAAATCCCGTTCTCTAATGGTAGCTGTTTTTAAAATACTTTATGCTGCACGTACTATAGTAGCATAATAGACTTTATTTTTCAGAGGGGATGCACTATCAAAAAAGTATACAACCTTCAAGGTAAGTGGAACAGAAAATGTTCTTTTCCCTGTCACTTGGGTCCCATGATTTTTTGCTGTCATCAAAAGTAGCTCAAATATTTTTGTGGCAACTAATTGACGTAGTTATTTATTTATGATTTTATTTTATTTTTTTTAATCTCTATACCCAAGGTGGAGTTCAAACCCACAACCCTGAGATGAAGAGTTGCGTGCACCACAGGCTGAGCCAGCCAGGCACGCTGTAGCAGAGTCTTTTAGAGCTGTTGTATGGAGTCTTCTGGTCCCTTCTCTTAGTAAAGTTTCCTTAGCTTTTCTAGGTTGTTTTAAAATGCATAAGCCCTTTTGGGTACAGCAACAAAAGGAGAGGCTTTATCATAGAAATGACTTCAAAGTAGCCCCTGATATCAAGAAATTGTTTTTAAGGTATAATAACGATATTGTGATTATTTAAAAAGAATAAAAGAAATCTTGATCTTTTAGAGATACATACTATATTTCCTGATGAAATGGAACAGTAGCTGGAGTATGCCTTCAACTAGTGTGAGAGTATTTTTAACCACAAAAATTAAAAAAACAAAAACAAAAACCTAGTATGAGAATGAGGGAAATAGATGGAAGCTGGATGAGGCCTGATTAGCTGCGATTTGACAATTATTGAAGTAATAGGTATATGAAGGCCATTTTTATATTCTGCTTACTTTTTTGTATGTTGATTTTTTTCTATGATGAAAAGTTAAAAAAAAAGTTTGGATCCTTTATGGTTCATTTATTTATTTACTTTGAAAGATTTTCTTTATTTATTTGAGAGAAAGAGCATGAGCAGGGGAGGGGCAGAGGGAGAGGAGAAGCAGACTCCTTGCTGGGGCTGGCTCCCAGGATCCCAAGATCATCACCTGAGCCACCCAGAGCCCCAACGGTTCACTTATTTAGAGACAATCCTCAGCCCAATAATAAGAGCATCCCAAACCACAACTCTTGGGCCTGTACAATTTCAGATTGTGTTCTGCTGTGAATTCCACTCCTTCTGGGGGTGTTTCCTCCCCTCTCTTACCTGGTGCTCTTTCTTCCTGACACCCCCCAGCCTCCCTCTCTCTCTCAACCTACTGACTCACTTGCCTACAGTGAGTAGCCCCTCTTCTACCTTTTCTCCTTCACCTGCCTTCATGGTTCTCTATCAAATCATTTCAGTTTCTGCTTCACCTCAAAGCCCTCTCAGACATCAAACAGTCGAACCTAGTTGGTGCTCCCAGGCCATTTTCTCGAACCACCACCTAGTTTTGCCAAGTGGGCTGACCAAGCACCAATCCTCCTTTGCTGTGCTTCTGTCCCTGGGGGACTGGCTTTCCAGCAGGGTGAGAAGAGCAATTTCCCAGCTTCTTTTGGGGGCTGATTCTTGATCTCACAGCTCTGGCCTGGAATATCATCCTGTAGTGTTCTGTGTCCTTGGGCCTCATATCACAATCCTGCCTGAGGGGATTTCAGATATTTGCTGACTGGGAGAAGGTGACCTTTCTGCTCCCTTCTGCTGGGCTCAGTGGAAACCACCCCCCACCTTCCATGTCCCCATGAAACGGAAAGTCTCTATGCAGGTTTCAGAGTTTGTGGGGGGAATTTCTAGGATGCCCATTAATCTTCCTGAGTTTTTGTACTCTTTTTAAATATGAGTTGCTCTGAAAGTCCCTGAAGCATTTATCTTCATAATTGTAATTCATCCCTGATATTTGGAGAATTTCAGGGTTTTCAAACAAGTTGGATGTATGTCATCTCATTTAAACAATTATTTCTTGTTCTTTCATGAGGCAGACAGCACCTGCTTTGCACGGGCCATGATGATAGGTGAAAAGGGCCGCCCTCAGCCACGTGGATACAGGCTCCATTCACTGTCCGGATCTTGGTTATTTTCCTAACAGCTTTCTGGTCCCCCACCCCTCCCCTGGCTATTAGATATTGCATCACCACTTCCCTTTCCCCTACTGCTCTGTGACCTACCATGTGAAAAGTGGTCAGTGTGAACAAGCTGGCATCACAGGGTTGGCAGCTGCATTCATCTTGACCTATAGCTGGGCCTGTGTTGGGAAACTGAGTGGGGGAGGAGCCAGAGCTGGGAGAGGGGAGAAGAAACTGAGAATTGTTCACTTTCTCTTCTGTCTCTGCACTTTCAGTTTTAGAGTGGAGCCTCCTCTTCAGCTTGTGTTTCAAGGACACTAGGAGAGTACAGCTTAGGACCTTCCAGCCTCACTTGCAGCCCCAAGACTCAGACCAAATAGGGGAGGGAGGTGGAGGGAAGGGAAGACACCCGGGCAAGGCAGTCCTAGGGAGGGGGAGGAAGGAGAGAAGTGGGAGGGGAGACAGCCAAAGAGGGAGAAGGAGAAAATATTTACTTGTTGATTTGCTTCTTATTTAGAAGAAAGCTGGATTATCCTGTGCCTTATTTAATTAAAATGCATTTCATGAGACTTCTGATGAGGCATTTAAAATGTCTAAATGGTAGGTGAGTTACTGATATGCTAGGACGTGGGGGGCAAAAAAAGGCAATTTTTCAGATACTTCATAAAGCAAGAAGATCCTGACATTGAAGAGACAGTCATCTGTTGACCATATTTTCCAAGTTTCTTTCACAGCTCCTCAATAATATTCTGCATAATATGTATTTCATATCACGTTGATGTTTTAACTCAATTTTCCAGGCCATTGAAGATAATTGCTTAAAATTCTTTCTTTTGCCTCTATAGACAAAGCCTCTGTGTTGATAACATTGGTTTATTCTTTTTGTCTAAATCCTGGCAGGAGCCTATATATAACATTTACCTTTCTGTGTAATCTGGCCGCCTAAGGAAATCCAGAAAAAGTACCCAAAAAAAAGGAAAAAAGAAAGAAAGAAAGAAAGAAAGAAAGAAAGAAGGAAGGAAAGAAGAAAGAAAGAAAAAGAAAGGGTCAGAAGCTCAGAGAATTGCTGTTACTATTTGGTGTGTATCTGGTCCACCTGCTGGATGGATACATATACCCACTTCTCGCTCTCTTCCTCTCCCAGTAGGGACCATGGTGTTCATTCTAGCCTACATCCTTCTTATTTAACACTGTACTCCAAACACATGCCTGGGTACGTAACAGAATTTTTTTTTAATAATAAATTTATTTTTTATTGGTGTTCAATTTGCCAACATACAGAATAACACCCAGTGCTCATCCCATCAAGTGCCCCCCTCAGTGCCCGCCACCCGGTCACCCCCACCCCCCACCCTCCTCCCCTTCCACCACCCCTAGTTCATTTCCCAGAGTTAGGAGTCTTCCATGTTCTGTCTCCCTTTCTGATATTTCCCACACATTTCTTCTCCCTTCCCTTATATTCCCTTTCACTATTATTTATATTCCCCAAATGAATGAGAACATACATTGTTTGTCCTTCTCCGATTGACTTATTTCACTCAGCATAATACCCTCCAGTTCCATCCACGTCGAAGCAAATGGTGGGTATTTGTCGTTTCTAATGGCTGAGGAATATTACATTGTATACATAAACCACATCTTCTTTATCCATTCATCTTTCGATGGACACCGAGGGGTACAGGTGTCCCGGCGTTTCATTGCATCTACGTAACAGAATTTTTAAAGTATGGATTTGGTTACAGTGTAACACAAAAGTGGAAATACACAAACTGTGAGCAGTTTGACAGATGTTAACAAAGCGAATGCACCCACATAACCAACACGTGCAAAAGAGGCACCCCAGAAACAGGACGCACCAGCTTCCCAAAAGCCTCCCCCATGCCCCCTTCTAGGCACTGTGCTCCATCTCAGGTCTTCCCACTAGCCCACCTTCTAAAGCATAGATGCTTCCCCGCCCCTGGTTTTGAACTTTATATAAACAGTATATTTATAAAATGGATGATCTGTTATAAAATATTTATAAAGACTATAGTATGTATTTTTCACTTTTGTTTTTTTGTCTAGCTTCTCTCATCCTTATGTTCAGAGCAGCACCATTCATAATAGCTCAGGAGAGGCCAACACCACAAACGCACATGGAAAATAGAATGGTTAAATACTTTGTGGTGAAATACTATGCAACAAATCTTCTAGCAGACATACATACTCCTTTCTCTCCTAGAAAATGGATTGTTGGGTTGTATGGTAGGCATATGGTTAGCATTACTAGATGATGCTGAACAGTTCCCAAGTGGCCATACCAATTTCAGGCTCTCACCAGCAACGTATGTTTAAGGGTTCCGCTTGTTTCTCATTCTTGCCAACACTTGGGATTCTCAGTTTAAACAGGCCAGACCATTGAAGATAATCTGTTGAAGCTCTTCTTTTATGTACACTGATAAGGCCTATGTATATGTTTATCTTTTTTTGGATAAACTCTACAGAAGCGTATAGATACTACTTGTCGTTTTTATTACCACAATGATATGTTCACTTAAAGAAATACAGGACAATTTTGGTCGTTTGGATGGGTGGGTAGTGGTACCTCATTGTGGTTTTAATTTTCATTGCACGTATTTACTGGTCATTTGGATGCACTGTTTTGTGAAATGTCTATTCAGATCTTTTGCTAATTTTTCTCTTGAGTTGTCTGCTTTTTTGACCTGTAGAAGTTCTTGATATCTTTGAATGAGTCCTTTGTCAGATATGTAGTACAAATATCTTCTCCCACCCTATGGCTTGCCTCCTAATGGTGACTTTTCATGGAAGGCAAGTTCTTATATTTAATGTAGTTGAAATTTATCACTTTTTTATGATTAGTAATTTCTGTGTCCTGTTTGAGAAATCTTGGCCTATTTTAAGGCCATGAAGATATTCTCTTATGTTTTTTTCTGAAAGTCACATATTTTACCTTTCACATTTAGGTCTATAATATATCAAAAGTTTATTTTTATATGTAGTTTGTGGTAGACGATCAAGATTTTTTTCACATGTGTAGCTGATTGACCCAGTGTCACTTATTAAAAAACTCCTTTCCACACAACATGTCTTTTGTGTAAATCTATGATATTTCACCGTATGAATGGAGAGGTACTATTTAACTAGTTGAAAAAGCATTTTAAATGAGTATTTTCTTGTATAAATTCTTCCTTAACATGAGGCCTGAGTAACTTCCAAAAAAAAGAAAAATTACTGCAGAGTGCTGAAACACTTTATCCTATAAAGAATAAATACTGAGATGCTAAAAACAGTCATGTGTGTTAAAATATGATAAAAATTCTTAGTTATAATTTTGAATTGACCGTTAGGAGACCAACAAAAGGTAGACTTTAAAAAGTGAATTTTTTAAAGAAGATTTTATTCATTTGTTTATGAGAGACACAGAGAGAGAGAGGCAGAGACACAGGAAGAGGGAGAAGCAGGCTCCCTGTGGGGAGCACAATGCGGGACTTGATCTCCTGACCCAGGATCACACCCTGAGCCAAAGACAGACGCTCAACCACTGAGCCACCCAGGCATCCCTAAAAAGTGAATTTTGACTTAAGGCTTCTATAAAGCAATAATTTGGGAGGTTTAGGTTAATTCTAATTAACAATGACATTGTTATTGTATTAGCTGTACATTAATCAGCTGAATAATTAAGCTAGTGTTTCATATTTTGATAACCAGTTTGGAAATGTAACAAATCATGTGATATTTACCAGAAGAAACTTGGTTTGAAAATACATAAATACTGTTAGCATTTTTGGTTATTTCACTATTAGCATTCATTTCCCCAGTAACTTATTTTGAGGTCTCCACTTTATTTGATATGACTCATAATTGTAAAGGTTTTAGAAAAATGGAAACTTGCAAAGAGTTATTTGACAAAGATGGCTATAATTAAAACTTAGTTAGGAAGTGGGTTTTGGGGGTGTCTGGGTGGCTCAGTAGGTTAAGCATGTGCCTTTGACTCTGGTCATGATCCCAGGATCCTGGGATAGAGCCCTGCATTGAGCTTCCTGCTCGGTAGGGAGTCTGCTTCTCCTTCTCCCTCTGCTGTTCCCCCTGCTTGTGCTCACTTGCTCTCTCTGTCAAATAAAAATCTAAAAAAACAAGGGAATTAAAAAAGGAAGTGGGTTTTGTATATGCTGATGATATATATGTGAACTTTATGATTAAAATTTGACATTTTCATATGGTTAGAACAACCATTTTGCATAGTTTATTAAAATACATTAATCAGGAAAGAATGCCATTTTTTTCAATGGACATTAAATATATTATAAAATGGTATTGGAGGAAATTGCTATTAATCTTATTTTTAGTTACTGAAAGAGTGTCAGTGGTATTAATTAGCCTTTGACATGGTTTCCCCCCCTATTTATATTCTTATGAAATCTGATTTCATGTATCTGATCTTTAAAACATAATCTTAGAGTATGCTTGATAGTTTTTGCCATTTAAAATGGTCGTAATCAGGGGTGTCTGGATGGCTCAGTCGGTTGGGCATCTGCCTTCAGCTCGGGTCCCGTTCTTGGGGTCTTGGGATCAGGCCTCACATTGGGTTCCCTGCTCAGAAGAGGGATCTGCTTCTCCCTCTCCCCCTGCCTCTTCCGCAGCTTGTGCTTCTTCTCACTCTCACATTCTCTGTCAAATAAGTAAATAAAATCTTTAAAAAAATAAAATAAAATAGTTGTAATCAAAATAACCAAGCTGGATTTGTGATAATTTTTTTGCATTTGGTTGAGCAAAAACCATTAATTTTAATTTAAAAAATCTGACTAATCTGCAGTGCATAAGAATGCATTTAAATTGAATTTTAACCTTTAGCAATAAACTTCTTGTTTTTCTGTAGCATTTACATTAGTTTATAGTCACATATATTTATCATTACACCTATTAATCATTTTTAATTTTGTTGAAACTATTTTAAGGTGAATAAATTGGTGAATTAGATTTGTTGTAACTCATGTACTCTTTTATCTTTATACTTGCAAACCAAACTATTGTATCTTCTAAAGAATCCTATCTCCTTATTTATCCCTGAACAAAATGGATTGGAAGCTAGAAATTACCACAGCAAGGCTTGTGAGCTGTGGAGAGTGATTTAGACCAGAGCTTCCTGAAGTCCTGGTTCTCAGGACTTAAGCATTGCTGTGTTCAAACAAAGCAAAACAAAATAAAACACGTACAAACACGTACAATGGTCAAACCAATTGGGAAATCAAAATTAACCAGTTTTTCAAAATGCTGAATTATTCAGAGACTTTAATATGCTAAGGTACATTATGAGTGCCCCAGTGGTTGGGGATGAGGGGTGGGGGAGTAGTACTAGGAGGAGCAATATTTCCCCAAAAGACTTGAGGGTGACCTGGGATCTAGTCTGGCATTTCTGGAACATTCTTCAGGAAATGTTGTTTTACAGAAACCTTCTTCATTTACCTGTTCTTCCCAGTTCACCCCCACTGCCCCCAACCCTTAAAGGCCCCAAGTCTAAAGTGGACTTGATCATTTTGGTGCTTTTCTCTGTCTTATACTCCCGAACTGAAAAGTTAGTATAATCCCGGTTCCCAAACAGGAGGAGTTTGAATCTCCTTTACATCCCAACCAATCCCTTCCTTCCAAAAGCATTTTGAGCTCTTACTTTTTTCCCTTAGCCTGGAATAATATCATCCTTCATATTCCTTGACATGACTGACCTCTCATCAGTTTATTACTCAATTGCTGTGATTAGGCCACTTTATCTTATGTTGTTCTTCCCCTCTCTTACCACATTTTAGCATATTATGCCATTTTATTATCTTCACAGCTCTTGTCCCTATCTAAAAATATTTATTGTTGCACTTAACTTTGTTAATTGTCTGATTTAACCCACTGGGCCATGAGCTCTGAGACATCAGGGACTGACTTTCTCTTGCTTGTTCTCTGCATTCTTAATTCCTACACCTGTGCCTGACACATAATGGGCCCCCGAAAGGGTCCGGGCTCTGCGGTCAAGGAATGTACATTCTAGAGGGAGGGAGATACAAGCACAGAATCCTCTATGTTCCCAGCTATGCTTGAGGTTCATGTCGGCTGCTATGGGACCTCCAAGGAGGGATGCTGCTCTTGGGCAGAAGGGCTGGGATGGGCAAAGGGTATCATAGAGGACTCCCCACAGGCAACCTCCGAATTGACTCTTGAAGGCCAAGTAGGACATATAATGTTTATGGCCAAGGATACAGCCTATGCACAGGGCTGAAGGTGAGTTCGATAACTCAGATATGTGTAGTCAGGGAGGGCAGTTGGCAGAGTAGTGGAATTGAAGATGGCAAGGCTGGTAGAAAGAGAGGGACAGGGCTAAAGGGCTGTGCTAAGGAGCTAGGACTTTATTCTGAATGTGATGGGGAGCAGTAAAATTGGAAGGATTATAATCATGTTGAAATTAGTATTTTATTTCTGGTAGCTGCAGGGATGCTGGATAGAACGGCATGAGACTATAGGTAGGGAAGCCAATTTGAAGTCTCTGAAACCAAATTAATTCACGTGTGAGAGACCCCCAGCATACCTTGCCCTTTTTCTTCTTTGTTCACAGTCGTTTCTTTGGTGGAAACCATCTTTTCTTCCATTTCCACATGCTCTACTGCTACCTGCTGTTTGAGGGCCAGCTTGAATGAATGAATATGGGTGCTGTGGGCCAAAGAGAACCAAATATATAACCCTGGATCTGTTTCTGAGGGCATGTGGCAGGAGATTATCCTGACCATTCATGAATTCACTCTGGGCATTTGGGACTACCTAGAGCATTTCAATGTCTTGTTGTTTCCCACATGCCAGACACCGTGTAGAATGCTATATTTATAAGGATTATCTGTTTAATCCTCACAACCTCCTGTACACTAGGTATTATTATTATTAGCTTTACATTGTGGATTAATCAACTGATTAATCAATTTATTTTCAGTTTTGTACATAAATTGCTCAAAGTCACACCATCATTAGTAAATATAGAATCTTGAAAGATTGGCACTAGAACCATAGTAACAGCGTTATCTTATACAGAGCATTAGGCTAAAATTCAATAGCGCTGGATTCTAGTTAATAATTAGTAATGACTGTATATCCAGCTTCATAATCCAGCAAGGTAGGCGTTATCATCCCCTTTTTAATAGTAAGAGTATCATGGATTAGAGGGTCTAAATTAATTGTACAAGGGCACATAGCTTTGGATTTGAACCCAAGTGTATATGACTCCAAAGTTAATTATTATAATCACTCGGAAATGCTCTTCCCAGTAGCTCTGGTCTAGATTCAGATGAATGGTCTATGACATTGGACTCTGAGGTCCCAGCGCTGTCATCTGTAAAATGGCAGAATTGGACTAGATGCCATCAAGGATTACTCTGCTTTATGATCTGCGATCTAAGAGTATCCCAAGCCCTCACTGATTTCTTCCCCTGTTACCCATCCTCTCTGCTTTGGGTTGGTTTACTCTTTTGATCAAAGAGAGAAATATGAAGAAAAGGATGACCTGGATAGGTAATATGCAAGGTGATTATGGGCAAGAGGGCCAAGGGCTGGCTCTCAGCCAACTGGAAATTAAAAAAGGAATTAAGGTGGTAACAAATCTGAAGCCAAGCTCCATATAGCCAAAGTATTGGAGGAGAACACTGGGGAAATGATTAGGGAGTTTCAAGGTCACTCCGAGACCCTGTGAGAATTGTGAGGGAATAAAGAGGATGCTAGCAATGAGTGCACGTGGCAGGTGTGGTGGTGTATGGATAGGGCTGAGAATGGAAGTCAGTGAAGAAAAACCAGGACTTAGAGGATAGTCTGTTGAGACAACATTGTGTTGAGAATAAAGGTAGAGAAAAGCAGGTCAGTTGGGTGACACCCGATCAAGGCAGCTTGTCTAAAATGGAAAGATCACATGCCATCTGGGGACATTTCCTAGGAAATGTGTTTGTAGAAAATCCAAGCTTTAGTAGATAAATTGCTAGGAAAGTTTTCAGGGGAAGAGATGCAGGTCATGTTTATGGGGCTAATTATATCATATGTAGTTGAGACTTTGAGGTATACAGTTAGCAATTTGCCTTCTTAGAGTTTTTATGTCACAGACACAAAAGCATAAGAGAAGAGAAAGGGTGAAGTTTTAAGAGAGTGAAGGAAAAAGGCATAATTGACACATGATAAAGAAAAAAAGTAGGAAAATAGAAGCCTTTGTTGTGCAATCGATGTGCAATTCAACTGAAATAAATCATTAGGAAGGAAGGCCCCATTCCCAAGTCTCTCAGGCCTCCCTACAATTGCTTAACTCTCTCTGTCTGAAATACAAAGTTATAATGAGAACAAGTTGTCAGAGACCCAGAAACATTCTTGTATTGGAATGCTTTTTTTGCATTATAAATGTGATGAGAGTCAGTTCTTTTTAGAAGGATAAACCTAGTCACATTTTCCCAACTGGGGCCTGATAATTAGAGATATCCATTTCATTATCCTTCTGTCTCCTTTTCTCCATATCAAGTAAGGCTCATTTAAGGAAAGCATGCTTAACATAGGTTAGAGAGACCGATTACAAACCCACTGATGTAAGAAATAAAGATTTGAGACATTTTGACATGTAGATGAAGTGATAGAAAAACATCATTTTCATTTCTGGAGTCCCAAACACTGTGATGTGAAGTTCTGAAAATGTGACCTGTGACAATGACATAACCAGCTATACTTCTGTGTCAACACTAGGAGTCTATGAAGATGAAAACAGGAGGAAAGAACTTGTTTTAGGGTGAACGATGATATAATGTAACATAGTTCTCCAGAGGTGAATGCATTAATAATAAGGAAAAAAACTTGAGTCTTCACAGATGTTTAAGTGAAAAAGGAAAATATAGAGCCTTCCTTAAGCAAAGTAACACACATAACAGTACCTGATACTCAGTAGATCTTCCTTTTTCTCCCTTTCACGACTCCTAACTAGTGAACTTGGGAACAGAGAGACTATGGGCTTAATTTTCCAACACTTTCCAACACGTAAACCAGGTTTACATGAGGATACTGCAGGGAAGAGAACTGGCATCTATAGAAACAGGGCAAATCCTTTTAGGAATGGAGCGAGTAAATTAGCATGCAATATTTATTGAATACCTATTTTGTTCCAGGAGCTTTAGTGTGTATTAGTGATTTCATTTTATGGTTACAACAGTCCCGTCTTAATCTTGAAAGTGAGGAACCAGAAAATCAAAAGTGTAAAAATATGCCCAACATCACCTAGCTGCTATTAAGGCAAAATTGGGGATTGTCTCTAACCCTAATTGCATGATTTCTCAAACTACCCAACCTTGGCAATCATCATGAAAGCCATTAAAGGGCAACTGTGATGCAAGAGGTAGATGGTGCAGAAAGATCACCTGGGTGATGTGCTTCAGGGATGATGTAGAGACCTCTCTTACTTCCACCTTTACATGTAGTTAAATAAAACAATACTAATCATTCTTCATGCAGAGATAATACAAGTTATTTGAGCCAAGGGACAAGTAAAATAAGAAAATAAAAGTCACTCAAATTCTGACACCCAGAGGTAAGCAGGATTAACATTTTTATCATATCTCGCGAATTTTTTCTGTACTTATGCATTTATTAGTACTGTGTTTATACAAATATATATTCTACAAAAAATGATCAAAATGTACATACTTGATGTACAAACTGATTTTCACTCAAACAGATGGCATGTGAAAGAAGCTTTTCTACCTTAAAATTATTAAGACTGGATATTAGAACAATATTTTGACAAATCCATTCGTATGAATGGAAGTGTTACAATATTTATTAGAGTTTTTGAGAGTGCCAGAGAAGTAAAACTAATCAGTATTAATGCTATTTATGTCGACTAAAATAATATTTATTCTGTGAAGCATAATAGCTTCATCTCATACAGATTTGATGTCCATTTAATAATTAATTAATATTAATATCGGAGTGCTGACAAGGCTAGGTACACAAAGTCTAACTGTATTTCCTTTGTAACTGGAGTTCTTATACTCCTTCAATCAAAGACAAAATCACCAGAGTAACTTCTTTTTTGATATTATAAGACCTTAAATTATGTTAGCACATTAGTCTGGCTGAAAGAAAAAATATTTGGAGACCACGAAGTGACATATTATTCATCTTCTCTAGGGTATTCTGAATTCTATCCTTGGATCAAATAAGGTGTTTGGACTATCTCATATATTTCTTTTTTTTAAATTTTATTTATTTATTCATGAGAGACACTCACACACACACACACAGAGGCAGAGACACAGGCAGAGGGAGAAGTGGGCTCCATGCAGGGAGCCCGACATTGGACTCGATCCCGGGTCTCCAGGATCAAACCCTGGCTTGAAAGTGGCGCTAAACCACTGAGCCACCTGGGCTGCCCCCTGTCGCATATATTTCTATCTTGAAACCCTGTACTGACAGTAATGAGGATCCCTATAAGAAACATATGTGAAATATGTTCCTATGTTTGCTATAGAAATGCTATTGAGGACAGTGTCTATTATACCACTCGATGATCCCTACTATTAAACTCCTTCAGATAATTTGTTTTACATTTCAGTGCCAGGAAATAATGTCTGACTGAGAGTCTGATATATAATTCTTCCTTCATCATAGTTATGGCAGTTTTAATGACTGTGAGTCCTAACCTTTTCATCACCAACCAGGAAGCATAGAGCCAAATTTCATGCCAAATCATATAAATTATGTTAAAGGTGTAACCATGTTGGCATTTCCTTTTTTTAATTTATTTATTTTTATTAAAAAAAATTTTTTTTAATTTATTTATGATAGTCAACAGAGAGAGAGAGAGAGAGAGAGAGAGGCAGAGACACAGGCAGAGGGAGAAGCAGGCTCCATGCACCGGGAGCCCGACGTTGGACTCGATCCCGGGTCTCCAGGATCGCGCCCTGGGCCAAAGACAGGCGCCAAACCGCTGCGCGACCCAGGGATCCCGGCATTTCCTTTTTCATAGCATGGTTTTCTATCTCCAGTTTATTATCCTCATTATTATATTTGTATATAAAGGACATTATATTCTCTCTTAGGAAGCTGAAGCAAATATCTTTATGTTAAAGGAATGTAATATTATAAATATTGTGCTTAACCATCTTACTAATTTATTTTGTTCATTTTATTTTGCTGTGTGTGTCATCTCATGCGATTTTTCTCCTCTTGATCCTTGAAATTTAGAAAGTGCATCAGGATGTAGCTGACTGTGACTCCCTTTTCAATGATCCTACCTTGCTATTGGTGAATTCTTGACCTGAAGAGTAAAATCTCTCTTCAGCTCAGAGAAATTTTCTTCTTTTGTTTCTTTGAGGATTGTTTCCCCTTCGTCTGATCTATCCTCCCATGGAGTTAACTTTTTCTTGGAATTAAAACACTTGTAGGGTGGCCAACTCATCCTGGTTAAACCTGGGACTTTGCCAGGTTTAGTGCAAACCAGGACGGTTGGTTACCCTACACTTAGCTAAGCTATTGTGTCCCTGAAGACAGTGGTTTTTTTTATAGTGACAGGGGAGCTTTTCATTTTTAATTTTGAATCCGTTGTAGACTGATTTTTTTGAAAATACAATAAAAATAAATACAACAGAAGTTAAATTAAAAAAAGACGTACAAAACACCAGTCCAATTTAAAAAGTTATTTTTAGATGCAAAAGACAGACAATCACCCTGTCAAAATGTTCCAGAAGTTTTAAATACTTTCTTTCTGTTTCTGTAGGTAGCTTGTAAGATCTGGTGTCACCTTGCGGACCACACTTTGAGTAGCCCTGCTCTAGGATTTCTCTAATCTGCTCCGATAATCCCTTCCATGTCCTCCACTCCACATTCTGTTCTCTCCAGCCTGTGCTAAATGCCTCTTTTGTGTTCAAATACCCCCTTACATTAAGCTGTGCGCTTCTTAAGGGAGACAGTTGGAATCTTATTTATCTTTCTATGCCCAGCATCCACCACGCTCCCTGACAAAAGTTTGCTAGGCTGCTATATTCATTCTTTATTGAGAGTGGAAGAAATTGACAAAGTTGTAGTTATGATTTTTGGGGAGAAGGATCAGATTGTGGGGGGCTTTCCTTCCCTTTTGTACTTTTCAGTATTTCCTAAGTTTTCTCAAACACACATGTAATACTTTTTAAACGGGAACCTTTAAGCATTATTTTAACAATGGATATTATGGAATAAGTGATATCCACCTCGTGGTTTGCGGTCAGTAAAAAGTCCCCTTTCACAGTGTAGTTGAATTGTAGGACAGAGGCCAGCTTGTGGAAGAAAGAAAAAAACAATGCTAAATAATCCCTGTCTTCGCTGAGAAACAGGATCCTATTCTCATGCTATTTGGATTTGGAAAATCATCAAGCGGTTGGAATGACTAATTGGAGGCTACAGTCCAGAAAATATTGTACAAATTTCCCCTTGAAAATGGAAGATAGAAAGTGTTTCCTTTTCACACTGTGTCCCTTTTCAAGTGGCCTGTGCTGTTATGAAGTTCGATAACCACTTCATTTGCATGATTCAGATGCTAGAGTCACTGGATGTAATCATTTAAACTATGAGTGATGGGGCCCCGACTTCCCTAACTAGACAATAGTGCTATTTGAACTGGCAGTTAATCAGTTTAAAAGTGACTTATCGGTAACGTACAATATGACTAATTTAGCAGCTAAGCAGTTTCATTGTGATCTTGGTGTCAGTGGAATTCCTGTCACCTATCCAACAGTTAAGTCATATTGCATAATTGTTGGGTGACATCACTGGGCTGCAAGATCATTGGCTGAAGAAATGAAAAAAAAGTTTCCTGGAGTGTCAGCCTTTCCGGCATCTGAGCGAATGACTTGTACTGTGACTGCAGTGCAGCCGGAGAGCAAAGTAAAAATGCGAGTTGAAGTGGCTGGCTTTTGGTGTGTCATTGAAAATCACAGTCTGTAGATTCGCCAACACGCCTAATGATGAGGTCTCTTCCCTTTATGTGGGACTTCACGATGCCAGTCATTAAGGTATGGGGTGAGGGAGCAGAGACAATGGCACTCTCTTGTAATGAGGGCATTTCATTTTTCTGAGAACTTTACAGTCTTCTCTTTGGAGAGAACAGTTTTGAAAATGCAGCTCACCATCTGCTATACACATAGACCCTGAAAAGATGGTCAGCTGGGACCCAGTTGAAAACCTTTTATGGTTAAAAACCTGGCTTATTTCCAAGGGAACTGGTAGTTCAGGTTAATCACCACAGAATACATAAACTTTAAGTTTATTTAGTTGTACAAAATGTCAAGCTTTACCACGACCCAAAGAAATGCACAAAAACTGGAGCTGTGGGTGATTGGAATTTATAGGACTAATGAGTAATATTTATTGTTTACTGTGCATCAGCTTCATACATATGAATTTATTTCATCTTTATGAAGAAGATACTATTATCCCCAATTTACAGATGAGAGAATGGAGACTCTGGGATCATAAAACTGGTAAAGAGTAGAACAAGGATCGGAAGGAAGCCAGCTAGTTCAGCACTAGAGCACAGTCTTAACCTAGAGCCCTCCACTGCATCTTTTTAAATCAAAACAACAACAGCAACTACTGCTACTACTACTACTACTGCTGCTGCTGCTGCTGCTGCTGCTACTACTACTACTTCTACCTACTGAATACCTTTCATGTGACAGGCACTGTACTGTAACCATCGTATCCTCTCATCAGCTCTGTGAGATACTGGTTGCACTATTATCCCCATTGATAGATTCGGAAAGTGAATCACAGAAAGTAAGTTATACAGAGAGTAGGTAATTAAAAAAAGGATTCAAACCCAGACAATCCAGATCCAGACTCCATGCTTTTAACCACCATGCAAGACTGCTTTTCATAGTTACTGTTTATTGAGTATCTACTGATGTGTAATCTTTATAATAATCCTGTGATACCTGTGATCCACAAAAATATCTGCACTATAGGAATTATTAACCCCAATTTATAGATGAGAAAACTGAGGCTACAAGCCATTAGGTAACCTGCCAGCTTCTAGGTAGCAAGCAGAGCCAGAAGTCTTCCATTGGACTCCACCCTCCCACACTGCAATTCTGATGCAGGGCGACCAATAGCATGTCAGGTAAAGGGCTGGGATCTCAGGAGTCACTGAGTGTGAGGAATAGTATCTTGGTCTGGGCATCCCCAAAGGATGGGACCTGCTAAAGAGATGCCAGAAAGGTCCTGAGAGTCAGCAGTGCTCTGATGAAGAGGCTTCCTTCTTTGATGCACTCTCCCCATTTGTGGATCCTGGGTGATCTCCTGAATGTGGTCAGACTCCCCTCTCTCCCTTAAATTCCTTTTCTGTCTGCCTTCTTGATATTTCCAAAACTGCACTTCCCTGCCTCCTTTGGTTAGTACAGAAACTCGCACATGCTCAGTTCTCTTGCCTTGTAAGGGTTTCCTCCCCACCCCCAAGCCTCCTCTCCTTTCGTAGCACATATTCAGTTCTGTGGAATGTAGCCACCCATAAGCATGACACACATTTTCAGAAGGCTTTAGAAATGAATGTGATCAGCAAACTTAATTTTGTTAAAGGGGAAAGGCATCAACAAGGCACATGTGTAACCCATTACTTTTACAGTATCAATGTCCTGCCTTCAAGGGTGTAATAATTTAAAAAACCTGAAATCACAACAAAAAGCCAACAGAAACTAAAAAACAAACAAAAGATTGAAAAGGAGTTTGAGTATTGCAAAAGTATTTAACTTCAAGTTTTCAAAAGTAAAGAGTTCTTTTTAAATGTTATTCTAGTAAAGGATATCCAATGTATCTATTTGTTCATTTAAAGACTATTTATTATGGAAAAAAAGAATATTTTATTTTGGGGAAGTAGAGATTAAAATATGTATGACACATCCTGCATATACCTAAATGCTTAAAGAACAGACTCAAAGGCTAAGAGTGAAACAAATTGTAGGATAGGGTTGGTCCAATTAGGAAGTGAACTCCCTGGAGGGAATGATCAGGGAAACTTCTTGTAGGAGCAGATTCTTGGCTGGAACTAGAAGAACTAGTAGAATTAGAATAGGTTGATATAAAAGTGAAGGAAAGGACAGTCCACGCAGGGAACTAGTCATACAGAAAGACAACATGAAGGTATAAGGCTGTGAATCCTTCTCAGAAGTACACAGCTAGTAAGTAATATGAGAATCTTCAATAAAAATTTGCAGAAATGGCCAGTTATTTGTTCTGCTTTTATACCAAAGATTAGGACGTAATGGAAAAGTGTGTCTCATACCAAAATTAGGAAAGGGAAAATCTTAACATTTTGATGTCTGTGAGCTGGCCATCCCTTGCACATATGAATCTCTCTTTAATGAAAATAGGAGAAGACTCAGCATTCTTTTTTTTATTATTATTAAAGATTTTATTTATTTACTCATGAGAGACACAGAAAGAGAGGGAGAGACAACAGGCAGAGGGAGAAGCAGGCTCCATGCAGGGAGCCCAATGTGGGACTCGATCCCGGGACTCCAGGGTCACGCCCTGAGCCAAAGGGAGTCTCTCAACTACTGAGCCACCCAGGGATCCCAGGACTCAGCATTCTAAACAGCTCAACACCATCCAGAAGGTGTGCTCATCTAAAACTCTTCAATGGACAGGGAGTCTACTATTGGGTCATCTGACCTTTGTAGTGACCTCAGGTCAATCGCTCTGCCTTTCCTGATCTGAGTCCATATTCCTGAAAAATGATAATAAGATCCTTCAATTCAGAGAGTGGGTGAATAATGCATTGGAAACCTCTCTCAACTGCTTTTTGTGGTCCTGGTCAGTGTCTTGGGAGACTATTATAGTTGAGACTGCCTTAAGATACATAAGTTCGTTTTGGTTTAATCAGTAAGTGCTTTGGGATATGGTCCAAAGGTGGTTCATTCATTCATTCATTCATTCATTCATACATTTAGACATTGAATAAGTGCCTACTATGTTTTTCAACCCCTAAGATGGCTCCCAATGATTCCTGCCTCCGGGTATGCGTGCTCTGTATGGTGCTTTTCCACTTTACCAGGGTAGCTTTGTGTGACCAATAGTCTACAGCAAGAATGCTGGTATGTAACTTCTGAGATAGTTTATTGAAAAAAAATTGTGGCTTCTGCCTAACTTTCTCTCTTGGATCACTTGTTCTGGAAGAAGCCAGCTGCCATGTAATGAGGACAGTCAGTGACCTATGAAGAGTCCCATGCGGTGAAACTGAGGCCTTCTGTCAACAGCTGGACAAGAACTGAGGCCTTTTGTCAAGAGTTATGTGAATAAGCCATCCCCGAAGCAGATCCAACAGCCCTAGTCAAGCCTTTGGATCATTGCAGCCCTGCCTAACACCTTGATTTGGGCCTTAGGAGAACCTGAGACAGAATCCATCCTTCTACACTGATCTTGGACTTCTGACCCTCAGAAACTGTACTAGGTAATACATGTTTATTGCTTTAAGTGGCTTTAATTTTTTTTTTCACATTGCAATAAATAACTAATATGTCTACCATTGGTTTGTTACTGTGACGGTGCTGAGAATGAACAGAGCTTGATTTGACTCTCTAGAAGCTAACAGTACCCAGAAAAGCAACAACAACAGATATACAAGCACCTATGTACAACAGAGTACAACAGATGCTACAAGGGAGGTCCCTTACAAAATGCCATAGAGGCAAGAGATAACAATTAACTGCATTTGGAGAGAAAAGGGTCCCTAAAAAGACAGAAAAACAGATATTTGGAAGCTAATCTCCAAGAAAAATCAGAACTTTCCCAGTGAAGAAGAGGGAATAGCAAATGCAAAGATCCAGAAGTGAGAAACCATTGCATATCTTAGGGAATGTGTTCTCTTAGCTATGGCCAAGGATTCCTGTGAGGATGCCTTGCTAGGAAAGATGGATTTCTTTTAAGATATGAGAAGCCCTTGACAGGGTTTAAGTGGGAGACTGACATGACTATATACCGTCTAGCTGTTTTAGATGGACTGCTATTGCGGATATCACCAGAAAGGCCTAGTCACTAGGACTTGAAGCAGGAAGAAATGGAAATCATACAGAAAACTGTTGCAGTTCTTCTCAGCAGCTACACCTGTTAGAGACTAGTGAACTTATTTTTTTTTCCTCTAAGATTTTATTTATTTATTCCTGAGAAACACACAGAGGCAGAGACATAGGCAGAGGGAGAAGCAGGTTCCCCGTGGGAAGCCTGATGTGGGACTCCATCCCAGGGACCCCGAGATAACAACCGGAGTTGAAGGTAGATGCTCAACCACTGAGCCACCCAGGTGTCCCTGAGACTAGTGAGCTTCTGATGTTGACTATATCACTCATATCTTTTTATTGATCCTTTAATTAAGATACATATTTTTACAATAATTTTTTGTTTTCATTGATTTACCAAAGGTTTACAAAACTAGAACAAGGAATTCCTATATACTGTTCACCCAGATTCCTCAAATGTTAACATCTTATATAACCACAGTACAATTATGAAAATGAGGACATCAACATAGCACTTTAAACTAGCCTACTATACTTATTCAAATTTTACCAATTTCTGATTAATATGCTTTTTTCTGGTCCAAGATCACATTTTGTTTTTATATCTCCTTAGTCTCCTTAATCTCTTTTAATCTGGAACAACTTCTCAACCCGTCTTTGTCTTTCATGACCTTGATACTACTGAAGAGTACTACCCAGTTATTTTGTAGAATGTTCGTCAACTTGGATTTAGCTTATCTGATATTTACCCATGATTAAATTTAAGTTATGCATTTTTTGGCAAGAATACCACAGAAATGATGTTACGTGTCCTCAGTGCATGATATTGGAAGTCACCTGATATGTCTCATTGTGATGTTAATTTTGATAATTTGGTCAAGGTCACGTTTGCTAAGTTTTTCCATGTAAAGTCATTATGATTCCCTTTGTAATTAGTAAATATCTTGTAAGAAGATACTTTGAGACTATGCACGTTTTCTGTTTTCTTTTTTTAAAGATTTTATTTATTCATGAGACACACACACACACAGAGAGAGAGAGAGAGAGAGAGAGGCAGAGACACAGGCAGAGGGAGAAGTAGGCTCCATGCAGGGAGCCTGACGTGGGACTCGATCCCAAGACTCCAGGATCACGTCCTGGGCCAAAGGCAGGTGCTAAACCACTGAGCCACCCAGGGATTCCCCCTGTTTTGTTTTTTAAATCAAACTTTTGCCCAAGAATTTTAATGCCCATTAATGCCTGAAAGAATGATTACTTTGGTGCTTGCCAGATGGTGACAATCAAGAGATTTTGAATTGTGTTGTGTGGTCATTTTAAAACATGTACACAAGTTCTTTGATGCTCCATTTTTCAAGACACAAAGCCTAATTCTCCTCTCCTTTATTGTCTACATTTAGTGCCTCTCTTGTAAGGAACAGAATGTCAGAAGTGACTTCAAAGACCAGGTCGGAAAGGGCATTGTGATTGCCTCTTTGCCCCTGTCTTAGATCCCCCACGTGGAGAAGTTGGCCGCCATGCATGAAGACACTTGAGCGCTCTATGGTGGCTGCATTAACTTGTAAGGTGTCTGAGTGAGCTACCTTAGAAGTGAATCCTCTGGCCCCAGGGAAGCCTTCAGACTGCAGCCCTGGCAAATACCTTGACTGCATCCTCGTAAGAAATCCTGAGCCCGAACCACCCAGCTAAGGCACTCCTGGATTCCTGACCTACACTGATGAGTGTGAAAGGTAATACGTATTTGTTGTTTGAAGCCACTAATTTTTGGTATAATTTGCTCCACAGCAATAGGTAATGAATTCGTGCTGGTAAGTAGAAATTAAATCATGAGGAAAATGTTAAGGAAGAGCAAACAGTAGGAAAGAAAGTGTACCCCAAAGAGGGGGGAGTAGGCATGCATATTAAAATGGTAATGAGATCCTGCTTCTTCCCGGATAAGCTAAAAGTCTGATAGTACCAGGTATAAAGAATTCTCAAGCACTCCTGGTCAGATTGTAAATTGGTGGTCATTTCAGAAAGCAGTTTGACATTATCTAATAAAGGTGAAGATACACATACCACCAGGTAAGTTATCAGAATCCTACTCCGAGACACACACACACACACACACAACAGAAATAGGTGCATTTGTACGTCAGGAGACACGTACATGAAATGTTCACAGCATTATTACTCATAATATCCCGAAACTGGAAACAACCCAAGTATCCATCAACGGGAGAATGTGTAAACAAATTGTGGGACATTCATTCACTAGAATACTGTGTATAAATAAAAAGTATATAAATACTGTATGTAATAAAATATTGCAGCTACAAGCAATAATGTGGATAAATCTTAAGAACGATGTTGAGAGGAAGAAATCCAGCATGAAGAAATGTATGTTGTATGATTCCATTTGTGGAAAGTTTAAAAACCGACAAAATTAAAGTTTTTTTTTTTTTTTTTTTTTTAGAGATGCATACTTAGGTGATAAATCCATTAAGGAAAGCAAGAAAAGGGGCGCCTGGGTGATGTAGTTGGTTAGGCATTGGACTCTTGGTTTCAGCTCAGGTCGTGATCTCAGGGTCTCTGTCTGAGGCGGAGTCCCATGTCAGGCTCTGCATTCAGTGCAGAGTCTCCTTAGGATTCTCTCTCTTCCTCTAACCTCCTCCTGCCCTCTACTCTCACTTTCTCACAAATAAATAAATACATCTTAAAAAAAAGAGAGAGAGAAAAGAAAAGCAAGAAAAGTGAATGCCATAAAAGTGAGAATAATGGTTCTTTTAGGGAGGGTTGTAGGAAATGTGGTTGGACAGGGGCCATGGGTAGGGTCTTTTGGAGGTATTTACAATATATCATTTCTATTTGTTTTTCCTTTAAAAATTCTTCCTATTGTGGTTTAACTGAAATGCAATAAAATTATTGTAATATTTTATATATGTATAATATATACATATGCAATGTAAATATAAACTGTTTTAGTCACATAAATATTGACTTTATGATAATTCATTAAACTATTCATTTATATTCTATGTACTGTGTATGTTATATTTTATAGTTTAAAAAGTTAAGAATAGGGGAGTCTGGGTGGCTTGGTTGGTTCAGCTCAGGTCATGATCCCTGGTCATGGGATCGAGCCCCTTGTCAGGCTCCCTGTAGAGCCCTCTCCCTCTCCCTCTGCCCCCAACTGGTGCTTGCTCTGTCTCTCTAGTGCCCTGTCTCCCAAATAAATAAATTAAATATTTTTTTAAAAGTTAAAAATAGGATTTGGATACAGTCAAGGCTCTTGGGAACAGACTGGATCAAAGGTGAACATGAATTAGCAGTTAGGGTTCTGGTTAAAAAATTAACATATGTTGGGAAATAAGAATGAAGGAAGCACACAGTAGACAAGAAGCTCTCCTCCCAGCTCATATGGGAAAACATCACTGGGTGGACCAGTGATAGATCGTGACTGCCAAGGCAGGTCTTAAACCCGGGCAGTATGCTTCATGAGCTTCTTATCCTGAGAGCAGAAAGCAAATGGGCCCAAGGGAAGGTAGGCTTGACACTACCAAGTTTAGGAAGAAGATGAAGCCTTCAACATCTTATCCCATCTGTGTCTCTGCTTTTGCTTCACTTCTCCAATACCTTCTTCGGATCCTCAGCAGCCCGTGTATTTATCCCCCTTCCTTCCTGCCATACCCATATCCGAAGTCAAGGCAGGTCTAAAGGTCAGTTTTGTTGACACTTGGTCTAGTCAGTGGTATCACACTGGTGGAAGGTATTTGAACACTAATCTTTATCTCTGATTATGAATGGAAGGTTTTGTGTCCTTTGGTGAAATTTTTGTCACTAGTGACTGGTTGTAGGAGGTGTGTTTTGGGTGAAGTAGACCTTCCTGCCCCATACAGCACACTGTAAGATCTGGTAGTTACACCGTGGGGATAAGGTGTCAGGTAACTTAAAAAAAAAAAAAATCACCCCAGGTGATTCATATATGACACCCTGTATCCTGTATGACAGTCTGCCTTCTTTCCACACCCCATCCCTCACTGAGAACCACCCATTTACAGGAAGACCATTCACTGAGAAGATATAATATCTATCTATCTATCTATCTATTCATTCACTCATTCATTAAACAACTATTTCTTGAACTCTAACTATGTGTCTGGCCCTGGGCTAGCACTGATTCAGGGTTCAACAAAAACAGACATGGGCCCTGCCTTCTTAGAATGGTTTAGTACACAAATTAATGAAACCAAGCAGGTAAATGTAAAATCACCAGTCAGGTAAGTGTTACAAATCTGGGCTTATTCATCAAGAAGAGAGCTAAATGGAAGAGGAGCTTAATAATTAGGATATAAAAAAAATAAGTAGGATATAAGATGAGGAAATTATATGGAGGAGCATGACTAGTTATTTTAAATTGAGAAAAGACATTAAAAAGGTTTGCTCTGTAACAACTAAAACTGACGAAGATCATTATTATTGATACTTAAGAATCCTGTTTATCTGCTCCAGTTATTCTCTCAAACTATCTTGGAAAATATTAGGCTATAAAATATAATATAATAAAATATAATATAATAAAATATAATATAAAATATAATATAAAATTAATATCCCCCCCAAATCACAGGAAGTTTGCTGTAGCATAAAGAATTTAGCACCATAGCTATCATTATCAGAAAATTTGTCCTGTGCCAGGTACAGTATTATATATAAATATATATAATGTATTTAAAAATATTATAAAGATATAAATATATTTATTATATATTGGTGATGATGTATATGTACATACATATATATCAGTGGTTATATATATGATAGTGATTATATATCAGTATTAAATATATATCAAATATACATAATAGTAGAACCACACAGTACCCTATAGAAAAAAGAAATTAAGACTCAGGTTAAATAACCTGTTGAAGGTTACACAGCTAGTGTATATATATATATTTTAATAACACTTTTTTGATACATAATTCACATAGCATAAAATTCATTCTTTTAAAGTGCACAATTGGGGCAGCCTGGGTGGCTCAGCGGTTCAGCAACTGCCTTCAGCCCCGGGTGTGATCCTGGAGACCCGGGATCGAGTCCCACATCGGGCTCCCTGCATGGTGCCTGCTTCTCCCTCTGCCTGTGTCTCTGCCTCTCTCTATCTCTCATGAATAAATAAATAAAATCTTTAAAAAATATATTTAAAAAAATAAAGTGCACAATTGGATGGTTTCTAGTATGGTTCACAGAGTTATAAATTGCTGCTAATTTCTAGATCGTTTTCATCACCCTGAAAGAAAACTGTCTGGACTTAAGTTTTCTCTTGTCATTCCTCCTCCTCTTCCCAGCCCTAGTAATCACAGACTCTATTTTCTTTCTACATGGATCTGCCTATTCAGGATGTATCATATAAATGTAATCACAGTATGAAGCCTTTTGTATTTGGCTTCTTAGGGTGATTCTTTTTTCTTTTTAAAGATTTTATTTTTAAATTACCTCTACGCCCAATGTGGGGCTTGAACCTACAACCCCAAAGAGTCCCATGCTCTCTTGTCTGAGCCAACCAGGTGCCCCGAGGGTGATTTTAAAATAGCTATTCATGTTGTAGCATACATTATTGCTTCATTTCTTCTTATTTCCAAATGAGATTCCATTACATGGGTGTATACCATATTTTACTCATCCATTTATCAATTGATGGACATTTGAGCTGTTCCCACCTTTTGGCTATCATGAAAATGCTGCTATGAACATGTGTGTACAAGTTTTGTGTGGACATAGGTTTTCATTTCTCTTGGGTATAATTTAGACATGGAATTTCTAGATCACATGGCAACTGTATCTCAACCTTTTGAGGAACTGCCAGGCTACCACTTTCCATTCCAATCAGTTGTGTATAAGGGTCCTAACTTCTCTGCACCCTCATGAGTACCTGTTATTTATTATCTGTCTTTCTGAAGATAGCTGTTCTAGTGGGTATGAAATGGTATTTCACTGTGATTTTGGTTTGCATTTCCCTAAGGGCTAATGATATCGAACATCTTTTTATGTGTTTATTGGCAGGAAACTATGTATGATGTGATTAATTTTTTAAAATGCAAGTTACCAACACTTACTAAAAGCATAAGAAGATTATGTACCAAACTCTTAGCAGTGAGTATGGCTATTGAATAGAATCACCGGAGACATTGACTTCTTAAATTTTACCTTCTGCATTATTAATTTTCATAGCAACAGGCATACATTCCTTTTATAATCAGAAAAACAAAGCACAGTTAATTAAGCAAACAAACAAAAACAACAGAGACAGACCATCTCTAGCCCCGGAGGCTCAGAGCATTCCCCCAGACACTGCGTTGCTTCCTTCTTGTGTGCAAAAGTGCAGGAAAGCATGGAGGGAGGGTAGTTAAATGATTTCTGAGCCATGGTTGGGAATGCATGTCCTCAGTGGTGAATTTCCAAGGCTAGCCCATTCTGCTATAGGATAGGAATAGGCTTCTGAGGCTATCTGGTAAACTCAACTACCAAATTTAATATTGATCCTAAGGATATATGTGTTCTATTGTCAGAATGCTCAGCTTTTGAAATGCATCCTTAAAATCAGTAGAGAACTACCTAGACAAGTAAATAAAATGAATAAATACAAGAAGTTTGAGTGTGAATGTGGCATGTTATGGCAATGTGTTCAGTATTTTTAATTCTCTTTCACCATGGAACGTTTCTTTGATTTCTCACTTGCTGTTTGTGTAGCTTATGAAGGCAATTATATTTCTATTTTAGTATTGTGAGAAACAAAGTTGATAACAGAATGCATAAACCTTCAGAATGTATAATACATTCTTGTTTTCAAACAGATCAATTTTTCAGAATATGGTGAAAATAAGCAGTTCTTTTGGGAATGGAATTTTTTTTCACTCCCAGACAGTTATCCTGGAGTGAATATTTATGGTCTAAATAGAATCCCCCGAAAACAGAAATGTTGTCATATTCTTATTTGTATGTAACACTTATTTATTACAAATGGCAGGAAATGCTAATTTAAAACTAACTCTTAAAAATGAGTTCAGAGAAGCTTAGTTCAGAATTAATTTATAACGAACACTGAGGGAATATTTGGGTCAATTTATTATTCACTGAGATTGTTGAAAATTTATATGATGATTATTCTGATTCCATCTCTAGGCAGAAGGTTATTCTCAGTGGAAAAAACCTAACAACATCCAAGGTTATTGAAATGCCACGCATATAAGCATCCAAGCTCCATCGGCAATTTGCATATGTATGTGTTCCCACCCCCACACACAATCCTTAAAATTACCTGGAATATTAACAAATAATATCCTTCCGTTCCACGTTAGTAATAGCAGAGAGATGGTCATTTGTGAGAGTCTGTGACCATCTTGCTAATGACTAGTTTTATATCCCAACTCTACCATTCTGAGCCCACAGTGGTTTGCCCACATTCAGACAGTGAGCTAGTGACAGGCTCTGTGGAGAACAGAGCACTTCTCTGTCCACAAAATTCCAGGCACTGGGATGAACACATATGCACTGTATACTTTGAGTATTTTTATATGACTCAGTATAAATGTATACATTCATAGCTTCATGAGCGCATGTCTGTAAATATGGGGGTCTCAATAGCTTCATGCATTTTCCTCACTAGCCAGTAAGTTCTCTGGTATATTTTATAAATCCTCTACTATTCCTAGATAGGAAGTACTAAATTTCTGAGGTTTTTTAAGAAATATCATGTTTCACTTAAACCATGTAGAAATTATCCCAGTATAAGTACTTTAAAAAATGTTTTTGATTTAAATTTTATTTAAAAATAATATAAGTTAATTCATGTTCATAGTGGAAACATATAAAATATAGGTAAGTAAAAAAAAAAAAATCACACCTGATCCTACCACCTGGAGATAATAACAATCATAATAAATTCAATGTATAATTTTTAGATTTTTTTCTATGTACTTTTATGCATGCGTATTCATAAAAATAGATTATCATACATATGTCTTAAAACTTCCAAACTCTGCTTTTAAAATTTAATATGCCATGCATGCTTTTCCATTTCCAACATAACATTGAATGGCTGTGAGCCCAAGGGATTCCAGTTACATGGTACCGGGAATTCCTCATCCCAAAGAACTCAGCCCCCTCCAGGGCCTTACGGCCTAAGGGAGTGGGCTGCATCACTATGGAATTGAGGGGCAGCTATCTCAGGTGGCTGGATGTCCACATAAATGTGAGTGAGTGAGTGCATGTGGGTGTCACTTCACAGTGTAGAACTGGGGCAGAAGGAGGAGTAGGCTATAGGCCAGGGGCCAGGGACCAAGAACTAGGGTCTAGGATTGAATACCCCTACACTACCATTGAGAATTCTAAATTTAATCCTAGTTTCCAGATGGTTATGAAGCTATCTTTTTCAAGGCAAAAAGAGTATATTTAATTGAATAGTTTGTTAGACTGCCTTTGAAACTTCAAAATGTTTTGTATGCGAGTCTCCATTTATTTTCTAGGTGGGCCCCCAAAATGTGAGGAACAGGCTCACAGCATATATATTCTATGACTACTACTTTCTAGAAAATATATTTTATTTTGTTTGTTTAATTTAATTTTAATTTTCCTTATGGATGAAAGGGAGTAGTATGTAAAAGGGCTCATTTATTTATTAGGTAAGATTTAGCGTAATGTATTTATTGAAGCTTTACCATACTTCACATTCCACCAGGTATAGGGATAAGGATTAAAAATACACAGCCAGCCTGTTATGGAGTTCACGATATCCTACAGATCTCAGACATGTGAAATGATTACTACATGGGTGATAAGTAAATCAGTCAAGTGTAGACATGGGTACAGAAGTCACAGAGAGAAAGGAGGGAAAATCTGTAGGTCAGGATCCTGAGATCAATTAATCAGGTTAATTAACCTCACAGATATCTTAAGAAGGCTTTAGAAACCATCCCATCCAAGATGAATTGTTGTGAGCTTTCTTCTTTTTCTTTCTTTCTTTTCTTTCTTTCTTTCTTTCTTTCTTTCTTTCTTTCTTTCTTTCTTTCTTTCTCTTTCTTTCTTTCTTTCTTTCTTTCTTTCTTCTTTCTTTCTTCTTTCTTCTTTCTTTGTCTCTCTTTTTTTTTTTAAGATTTTATTTATTTATTCATGAGATACAGAGAGAGAGAGAGAGAGAGAGGCAGAGACACAGGCAGAGGGAGAAGCAGGTTCCATGCAGGGAGCCCAATGTGGGACTCAATCCCGGGACTCCAGGATCACTCTCCAGGCTGAAGGCAGAGCTAAACTGCTGAGCCACCTGGGCTGCCCTGTTGTAAACTTTCTAAGTGGTTTAAAGTTTTTGATAAATTTGGTAAACTGGTCACTTGACAAAGTAAGCATTCAGGAATTCACTTTCAGCAAATCACTTTTTAGCTAACTGGCTTGCTTCTTTGAGGGGAAGCTTCATTCAAGCTAGGGTATGATGCATGCACACACGTTTGAATGGGAAGGAATGTGGTGCCTTACTGAAGAAAAATATTCTGTGAAGAGAGAACAGCACATGTGTCATCTTGAAGGCATGAAATGGAATGACATGTTCTGAGACCAGTATTTAGAAGTGCTAGATTAAAAAGAGTGAGGTAGGGAAGCAAAAGGATTCAAAAGGCCCTGCCTTTCTCTGATCTGGAGGGTTTTGTGGCCCTGTGTCCCACAGTTTTATCCTATAGGAAATGGAAGCTGAGGTTGAAGAATTTGAAGTCAGGAAATGAGAACATCAGATTGCATTTTAGACAGATTTTTATGGCAATAGTACAGAGGAAGAATTGGAAGTGAGTAGTCCGGAAGGAGGGAGCCCCCTGCCAAGAAATCAGAATAACTCCAGGGTCATGATGAGAGCAAGTTCTGGATTCAGACTGCTGGGAATCAGCACCTGTTTCTCCCACTTAGCACCTGTGTCTTTGGGCAAGTTCCTTAGCCTCTTTGTTGACCTGGTTTCCTCATCTGTAAAATGCAAATTATAATAGCTGTGAAGATTAAAGGCAACAATACCTATAAAGTGCTCAGGGCGGACACTGCCCTATGGAAAACTCTCAATACTTGCTAAGTAGTAGTAGCAGCAGCAGTAATGGTAACAGTAAAAAATAATAATCTTTCAGGAGTTCAAAAGAGAGAGAACAATGCTCAGAACTGTGGAATAGGCAGTGGAAATTGTGAGGAGGGGAAGGGGATGAGAAAGACAAGGAGGGGATTCAATAGGACTTGTAGTTGATTAGATTCAGAGGTGAGGAAGGAGATCTCTTGATCTCTAGCTTGAATGGCTGAGTGGAAGGTGTTGGCGCCAAAGAAGTTTGGGAAGACAGGAGTAAGGACAAGCTGGGTGATAGAAGATAACAAATTCTGTTTTGGAGATTCTGAGTTTTAGATACTCGTGGGTCCTAAAGGTGGAGATGTCCAGAAGGCAGAGAGATATGCAGGCTGGAGTTCAGGAAAGGGAAATAAAAGCCACATGAGCAGGCATATTGATTAGAAATGGCTGCCCTCATGTACAAACTTCTTTTCATCTATTTGGCCTTTGATGCATGACTTCTATTAGTATCCAGAAGGGAGGGCACCTTAATAGCTACCTCAGATGCAACTTGCATCATTAAATATTTGCTGATCAACCCAACCGGGTAAGGTCTCTTTACTCTGAGACCCTATGCGAAGGACTGAATGTTTATGTCCCTCCCCACCCACAAATTCACATATTGAAGTCTTAACTCCAAAGCGTGGTGGTATTTAGAGAAAGGTCTTGAAGAGGTGATTACGATTAGACAAGGTCTTGAGGATGGGGCACTGTCCTGATGGGATTAGTGCCCTTATAAGAAGAGACACCAGAGAGCTTGCTCTCTCACTCTGCGTACACCAAGGAAAGGCCACGTGAGCACACAGCAATAAGGCAGCTGTCTACAAGCCTAAAAGAGAGCTCTCAGTAGAAACCGGTACTGCTGGATCTTGGTCTGGGATTTCTGGCTTCCAGAACTGTGAGAAATAGTTTTGTTGCATAAGCTATGCTATCTATTTTGTTATAGCATCCTGAACTACCTAAAATACTCTTGTATGAAGAGTTTGCTGCATTTCTCCCATAGGTAGTCCCTCCCTTCACTCTAAAAATGCACATTTCCTCTTACTGCTTTGAGATGGAGGCATCTGGAGCCCAGGTCCTTCATACTTATGGTACATTGCCCTGCAAGGCCCTGTTTTGCCCACAGGAGATGCTTAATAAACATTTGATGACCTGAGGTCAGCTTGGCATGACTCAAGACCATGCACCACTTTGTTTGAAGAGGGTCACAGAGAATGTGCTTAGTGCGGGATATGAGGCAGATTCATGGGGTAAATCAAGACTGGAATTTAGGTGGAAGCAAGATGGTCTCAATATGCATCAGGGAGATTACCAAGACTGCCGAGGAGAAAGGGTTTCCCAAAGATCAGTGGGGAGAGTGAAATGGCCAATGTGTCCACATGAGGCATATTTTTCATGAGCATTTGGTACTGTGCAAACCATTATGTAAGATGACATGGTGGCTTATCTATTTCAAATTGATTTGAAAAATCATTATAGTTTTTGAGTTAGGATTTTTCTAAAGCAAATGAATTTAAGGGTTAAAATCAACAATAGTTCAGGCCCCTAATAGTTTGATGCTCTTCTGTTTAAAGAACAATCAACCAACCAACAAATCAAATAATGACAGTTTCCCTCCAATTAGATGAAACAAAACAAAACAGATTTTTGTTTATTTTATTTCAAACTCTCATCAACTTTACTGGGAATCATTTAAAGTTGACTGAGTGCTCTTAAGTGAAGTCTCAGGGGTGATGCTGTGAGTCTGTGTATTCTCTGGGGGATGCCAAGTGTGTGCTGGCAATCATGGTAAGAAATACAGGGAACTTGCCCCAAATGTGTCAAGACACTCCTCTATGAGGATGAGAGAAGTGGAAAGATTTATTTTTTTCTTTAGAGCGCCTTCCATTACCATCTTGCTAATCTCTTAAGAGCGACTAGAAGCAGGGACTTTCTAGAAGCATCCTCTCTAAAGCCCAACAGTACAGAGGAGAAGAGTGGAGCATATTTGTGCTGACCTATCCACCTAAGAGAAACCAGAGGCACATGGACCAATGGATGACACTTACAACCTGGAGCTTTGAGAACTTCTAGACTTGAACTCTCATACAAGGGCCACCAGCCACAAGTGGCTAAGGAACACTGGACACTTGGCTAGTCAAAATCAGGATATTCTTTGAGTATAAAACATATACCAGATTTCAATTCCTTAGTTTAAAAAAAAAGAACATAAAATGCTCATTAATACTTGCTTATATTTATGACAGGTTGAAATAACATTTTTAGGTATATTGAGCTAAATCAAATATATTATTAAAACTATTTTACCTGTTTTTATTTATTTATTTATTTATTTATTATTTATTTATTATTTATATTTATTTTTAATTTGGCAAGTAGAAAACTTAAAATTACATATGTGGGTGAAGTTATATTTCTGTTGGACAGAGTCTAAGGTTTACACCATCAAGGGGCAGATATACATTCTGGCCTTGACAGGATATAGAGCTTACAAGAATTTGTCTCTTCTCACGTGAATCATGCCCAGCTGTGCATAAAAGCAGTTTTATTATTTGTGTAATAGCCCTATACACATTCAGAGAGTCTTTCATCTGAGGATCTCAAACGTTAATTAATTCTCATTGAACAGCCGAGGAAGACTGGTAGTCTTAGTTCTATTTTACAGATGAGAAAACTGAGGCATGGGGAAATTTAAACAATTTGCCCAGGGCTACCCAGGGTAGAATGGCAGAGCTCAGAATAGAAACTGTGAATCATTATAATTAATCACGCATCTAGCCAGCAAACAATATTTTTTCTTCCTGATTAGGTGAATTCCTTCAAGGTGGGGACCATGCTTTTAGCATGCTATTCCCAACTCGTAAAATACCGAATCCTCAGTGAACATTACAGAACTGTAGGAGTCATTTCTTCCAGAATAACACATTTGGGCATCAACGAATAGGTAACGTAGAAGAGGTAAGTAAATGGTCTTTTTCCTTCTGAGGAAGGAATCGTTATTATGCCTTCCTTTGGAAGCAGATAAACAAATCCTACCTTTGATTAGTTCACTTGTTTTTAAAACTAGATTTTGAGGTCTTATTTTGATATATTGAAGAGACGACATTCTGAACAAAAAGCACGTTGGTCTAGATTTGGATTCCATCTGGCAGAGGAAGGAAGTGCCTTTAGAGCTGTGTGGTGTCTCTAACCAACATTCTTCCATCAACTTCTTACCTGTGATATAAGCTTCCTTTTTCAAGCTCAGGCATTACAGCTCTGGTGCATGAGTTCTCTCAAAAGAATACACATCTATCCAACTTATTTTGGAGAGAAGACCATCAGAAACAGACTTCAGATTTCCCAAGCAAAAACTACATGAAGCAAACCGTTTCTTTTCCCCAATCTTCATGTTAATTTTCCTTATACGGAGTAGGGGAAAAAAGAAAAATCTACCACCAACTTGTGATTACACTCCCTTTGACTGAGGCAGATTTTCAGTGTTACTCTAATATTGGGCCAGTAAAGTGCTTGAGTTAAGATAAAAGTGAAGTACGTGAGCTTAAGAGTAGATTTAGGGGAGCACCTGGCTGACTCAGTTGGTAGAATATGCAAGTTTTGATCTTGGGGTCGTGAGTTCAAGCCCCATGATGGATGTAGAGCTTACTTAAAAAAAATAAAGATAAAAAAAAAAAAGTAAGTAAAATGTGTATATGGGTGGATTTAGGGAGTTTTAGAAACCATCCATCCGTCCATTCATTCGACAATGCATATCCTCTTTTATGTATTCCAAAAATGTTTATTGTGACACGAGTGAAAGGTTACTATATACCTGAATTCTGCTTCTTATAAAAACAATATGAATAAAATGTACTATTTTTCAAGAATGGTTGAGGGATGATCATTTTTGCCAATGCATACATACGTGCACGAGGGAGTATGTCCACATGATGCCCTCTCTCTATCTTCATTGCCAGCAGCGTTAAACCTAGATCAGTGTGTCATCCTGTCCTTGTGACAGGAAGTATGACTGGAGTGCTGAAAGATTTTTAATTATACTCGCACTCAAGTAATGATAGCCTACTTGTGGGCACACGTCTTAGAGGAGATTCATAGTCTGTGCTCTGTGCATCAGATTCCTTCATTTCCTTTGCCTTTTGCTTGAACCAGAAAAATGACTTAGAGAAATTCATGCACACTTCCCTGCCATCCCCACCCACGGTGGTGAGGCTGAGTCAGTAGGGGAAGAGTTTCAATATCTTCGGTGTCTTTGACACTCCAGGCTAAGAATGGGGGGGAGGGGGGGAGCGGGAGGAGGAGGCGGGTAGAAAACATTGGAGACTCCACCCTAGACAATCCCACACTTGATGTTTCTCATGCCTTCAAAGCTGATGAATTCCACTTTTGGAGGGTCAGGGTGAGGGGGAGGAGAAAGGGTGAGGTAGAGGAGATGGTATGTGCATGTTGGATCCTTTACAAAAATTTCCCCCAAATGGTCTTTGCATATCTTGGTCACCACTTCCCATCATTCAACTTGCCCAGATACAGTCTCTGATTGCTACAAAGCATCCCACCACCAGAATCGTGCGACCCTGGTTCAAGCACATCTCTTTTGGTGGAGAAATCGAGGAGACTTTTTAGCAGTGGTCATTTATGAGTTCATGCCAATGAGAAAGCACAGAGAGCTGTGTCTTCCGTACCTGGAGCAAAGAGGGAGTCACTGCACGGACTGATGCCTCACAAGCATCTAGTCTAGAAAAGGTCTGTGAAAACAGACTGTCTTCATTCTTCCAGCAACTGGGCTAAATCTATAGCAGCTAACCTAGCAGGGAGCACTATCTGAATGACAGTTGAACAGACAATGGAGAGAATTGTTTCCAACTTAGCTCTTTATTTGATAAAACTTTATGCATCCTTTGCATAAAGAAATGATAAATGGAGGTAGTGAGAAAATAATCATACTTGAGTGGGGTTAATGAAATGATGCTATTTTGCAGCAGGGGTGGTGGGGAAGATGGGGGAAATAATAGACTAATGGAATTTAAGGGTGTTCTAAATTCGGAAAACAAATGTTTCCCCCTTGTTGATGGGCCCTCTAGGGACAATTCTTGGAACGTGGCCCACAAAAGTTCTGTCCGACAGCAGCCCCCTCTCCTTCCCAGCAGCAGCAAGGCATCGCTGGGGCAGGAGTGTGGCGCCTTCTGCCCAGGCTCTGATTCATGCCTGCAGAATAACAATCTGCTCTCGGAGCACCAGGCACAATGAAGGCCCTCTAAGCTGCCACTCAAGCGGGGCCTGCTAACACTCTCAGCCCTTGTTTCTGGCTCTTGGCATTGTTGGGGCAGGGAGTGTGGGGAGAGCTGCACACTTCCATGCTGGGAAAGGCAGGGCCCCTGGCGGGCCCAGCCGGTCATGGGATGGTCAGACAACAGCCGTGGCCAGACGAGCTAGCAGGGCTCTTACACCTCTGGGCAAACTTGCCAAACCTTCAGGAATTTGGAGGTTATGGTTTCAGAGAGTCTGACCTCTGCAGCCTCATCCCCCAACTCCAAAACCAACACCCACCTGCCCCCAAAAACCCCCAACTCATAAAAATTCTTTTGGCATGACAGACTGCTACAAAGTTTGATGATGGCACCAATGTCTTTCTAACACTCTTTAAATGACAGGGCTGACAAATTTCCAACAGCACTGGGGCAGCTCTCAAACTATATAATCTTGACCTGGGTTGGCTAGAAAGTGATGCTAGCGAAGATGACTGATGGGGGATTAGGATAAGCAGACAGATGACACGGTGAATTTTGGAAGTAGCAGGCTTATTGCTAATCTTTACACTGTAGGCAAAGGACGTGACATGCCAAAAACATCACACCCAGAATGTATTCATTATAGGAGGGAGCAAAACATGCGTAAACTCAGAGTGTAGTTGTGTATCGGAGGTAATCCTCAAAGCTTGTCTCCAAGCAAAGACTTGTGTTGGTTCCCAGCCAATTTGAAGGATGAAACGGGCCGTGAGACTATTTTAGGATAAAAATAACTACCGCTTTTTGAGCCCATGTTCCAGGGATTTTAAATATATTAGCTAATTTAGGCCTAATGGCAGCCTTGTGAGATAGAAACCATTGCTCCCAATTTATATACAAGTGGGGATTGTGAGGCCTGCAACAGTTAGGAAAGCGCTGCCTGGCCCCGAAGCCAGTGCTCTTAGATTCACTATATTAATATGCCTCTCTGGGGCTAAGAGGAGACATGAAGCTATGGACATGAGACAAATATTTGTTTTGTTTCTGAAGAATTCCAGTTTTTCCTTCAGCCTAGCTTAGAGCTTCATCTTAGAGAAGTAATCAGCGTTGCTCTTTACAGGCAAGATGCAACAGATAATACCGAGAAAAGCAAAGGGAGCATTTCCATTTCTGCTGAATGTGCCAAAACTGAACCAATAAAGTCTAGCCTTTGTGACAGTTCTTTGTCTCTTCCGAGGCTAAAAATGTCTGGACACACTGAGTCAGTTGGAGTGTCAGCACTCTCTTGATCTGGCACACAACTTAACATGAGTCACTAAAAGGATTCGAAACTCAGGGTCAGGAAAACACTGCTGTTAAGTTGGTACAGCCAAAAATATTCGGGCGTCAACCTTGTGCTCCTGGATGTACCTTATTCATTCATCTGCTTGTTTATTCATTCAATAAGTGTCTCTTCTACTCGCATAAATATAAAACACAGGGTAAAAAAGTTTGATAAATACAAAGCAAGTTTCACATCCCTGTCTTCCAGATTTTCTGTTTAAGGACCACCCCTCACATCAGTTTTCTGGTAGATCCTTCTAGAGGTGTTCAAGGCATAAATGTACCTTTCACTTGCCTCTCATACCTGTTATTGAATCCTTGCTATAGCTGGATATTGGTTCATATAAAGTGATGGCCAAGACTTGGTCCTAGCCCCTATGGTTGTGTAGGTACCTAAACCAATGGCCACCATACGACTGAGGAGTGCTGAGGTTTATGGGAATGGTAGTTGCCTGCGTAGATTAGGACTGAAATGCCAACGTGTCTGATCAGCTGTCATAATTAATTGTTGTTACCAGTGTTTGCGAATTAGTTTAAGAGATTTTATTTATTTATTCATGAGACACACACAGAGAGAGAAGCAGAGACACAGGCAGAGGGAGAAGCAGGCTCCCTACAGGGAGCCTGATGTAGGACTTGATCCCAGGACCCCAGGATCATGACCTGAGCCAAAGGCAGACTCTCAAACACTGAGCCATCCAGGTGCCCCTGCAAATTTTATTTTATTTTAAAATTTATTTTATTTTAAAATTTATTTTATTTAAAAAAATAGAGTTTATTCCTGTGATATGGCTTATTCCTGTGATATGGCTTATTTCTGTGCCATCAAATTAATGCACTAATTTGCTTTTGAGAGTGAGAGGGAAAGACAAGGAGATCAAACTGGTTCACTGAGAATTGTGCATGACCCTGGGTATGGAAATGTCCAGGGTATGTCCTCTTGCAAAGGTGATCTGATGCACATGCTGGGAGGTTGAAAATTTCAGCCATCCCGTGGTCAAGGGGGGGGCCATAATATCCTCATCTTCTGGGAGACCCCCTAGAAAGCTTTCCCCAAATATTATATGCCTCTCATTCAGTTGGGCTCTCCGTCTCCTAGTTGCCTGGTTTCAAAATATTCATACTTGTAATAGCAGGGAAGTCAGGAAGTGGCGAAGCCGCCCATCTGGATTGAATACAGTTTGGGACAGTAGTTTGTGCACAGTGAGACAGATAACATTTTGCAGATTTAAGAGACAGCTGAATCTGATGCATGTGGATGCAAGCTACTGGTGGAAGGCTCGGAGCAAACCCTTTCAGTGCAGCCTGGATTTATGGGAACTACTCAGGCGCTGGTAGGCTTTGAGGGAGGACATACAGTGGTTATTTTGTTCACAAAGAGTTTACTTCAGTTGACCTGGATTCTTACCCCATATTGAGTTTGACTTCCAGTATGAATGTAAACCAGCTCCAGACTCAGACACAACCTCTGCTCAACGTCTGATGGGGAGTTAAAGAGAGAAAATAAAAAAATGGCATAAATAAGTTTCACATGATTTCCAATCCAAGCTAGGAGTTGGCTCTGTTTCACTCAATCAACCAGGGGCAGAGAAAATTTTGCGAAATCAGGGGCCCTTTCAGAAAGCCTGGTCTATATCCTGTTTTCAAAAGAAAACCCAGAACCTGTCAGATGTGCCCTATTTCTGTTTCTGTGGCAGCTCGCCTCATAGCTGTTCTAGGATAGAACGTGGCCCGAGTACATTCGTTCTCTTGTTTTTCCAAAGGTGCTCCTCTGAGGGGCAAGACATTTTGCTGGTTATTTGAACACGGGAGGCAGAAATGCATCTTTGAATGAATCACAGCTGAACTGTTGAGGATAGGACCATAAAATACAGTCCTTTGCAAAGGATTTCTTTCCCTGGGAGCTCAGGTGGGAGCCAGCTTGACAGCAGGGTCTCTGTGCTCACTTAGGTTCTCATTTCATGTCAGGAAAATAGAAATATAATAATTTTTGCCTCTTATTAAAAAACAAAACAAAACCATCATTCAAATTTGTATAGTTAAAAAACAAATCTTAAAGTCTCTTTTACAAGTGTACTGCAAATGCTAGGATACAGGGCATGGAGTTGGAGAGGGTTTTTCTCCCCCTGCCCCCCTCCCTCCCTCCATTCCTTCCTTCCTTCCTTCAACATGAAGCAAATCTGAGTGAAATCTTGCCTTCTTGCTCGGTTGGGTTTTTTTTCCCCTAGCTGAGCTAAAGCACAAAAAGAATGTATTTTCCAAGTACCTTATGGGAGCCTGACAATTTACTTCTTCCTCTTGCTTTGAAAATGACCCCCAAAGAGATAAAATTGTTTGCATTAATTCTTACAGAAAAGCAGCCAAGGTTTTATTAAAAACATTGCCCTTCATATTCTTGCATATTTTCTTTCTCTCTCTAATATGGGAAGATATCAAATGTAAAAGAAACACAAACATAAGACACTGCTCCTTTCATCTTTGCTCAGTTTCCAATATCTTCCAACATATTACCTTATTCTTCTTATTAAACTTTAAAAAGGACCAAGTGGAATGCTGCATTTGAATTTTGAAGGGTGAGGACCTGGGATAGGCTCTCTGCATTGTGTCCATTCATTAGATTCTCCTAAGATCTTCCCACCCTGTACTGGGACTGGCAAAACATGATTATACCTTGGGAAACACATTCAGACTAACTGAGTTCCCATGAAACTCAATTCTGGAAGTTCATTTTCTTTGATGTGACTGGGTTCTTTAATTTTTAAGGAAAAAAGATGAAAAGTATCATTGCTACCTGGTGGAGCAAATAAACTTTAAAACAAGTTCAGGATTTCCCTTAAACACATCTGATGTATAATTGAGTATCGCTTAGAACAGCAATACTCTGAAATACATATAAGAAATAATTCAATGATGAACTATGGTAATGGAAAATAATATAGTGAAAAATATGTGATGACCTCAATTTTTCTTTTTTTTTAAATTCCCAGCCTAATTTTGTTCACTAAAACCTGGCCCTGTCAAAGCTACCTCTAAAAGCCATAGTTATGAAGTAGACTCTGTAACAAAATGGGTGTAAAATCTTGTGATCACAGGAGCACCTGGGTGGCTCAGTAGGTTAAGCATCTGCCTTCGGCTCAGGTCGTGATCCCAGCGGTCCTGGGATCGAGCCCTGCATTGGGCTCCCTGTTCTGCAGGAGAGTCTGCTTCTCTTTTTCTCTCAGCCTTTCCTCTCCACTCATGCATTCTCTTTCTCTCAAGTAAATAAAATCTTAAAAAATAAGATCTTGTGGTAATAGATCAAGCGGAAAAAAAAAATCAAAATTTTATGTTTTTTTAAAGAAGACTAAAAAAAAAAAAAAAAAAAGACTAAAAAAAAGACTATCCTGGAATTATTTCTTGTATTCTTCTTTCTTTTCCTTTTTTTTTTTTTTTTGTAATTTGGGACAATTACTTTTCCAACAACAACAAAAAGACCAGCCATAGCCCTTATCTTTTTCGTAGATCTGATTTATCCTGGACCACCCTGTACTTGGAGATGTAGTCCCCTGGGATTTTTTTTTTTTTTAAGTACTTTAAACTTTGAATAGCTTATCAAAAGCTGTAATGGCAGCTGATAAAATCTCAGCCCTAAAAGAAAAAAAATTTTGGAGGGGTACATTATGTACGTGCTGGAATAAACAGTTTGAAACCAAGTGGATAATGAGGTTACTGATTCAGTGATGAGCACACCTGAGTTTTGATAAGCATGACCCAACTGCATGTGGTGAAATCCTCGATCCACAGTGAGTGTCTCATCTTTATGGAACTCACCAGAAGGAGCCTTTAGTCCCTATCAAGCAGGGTGCAATAAATCAGGAGAAAGCAGCAGATCCTGTCAGACCTGCCTGCATTCCTCTCCCCTCAGTGATTCCTTAGTTCCAGAGGGTTCATCCTTTGGGAATATTCCAACACCCTTTTGGAAGCTATGCCAAAATCCAGGGATTTGACAGCTTGATAAAACCTTATTTTATCCTGAGCTGGAGAACAACCTGACTCTGGGAAGGCCTAAATTATCAAAGGCAGTATACCGTGTAGCAGCTGTAAGTTAACCGGCAGATCTGGTGGGGATGAGAGTGCCTTTGAACTTGCTGGGAAGTTTAACAGCAACAGCGCGGGTTCCTGGGAGAAAATCTGTTATAAAAGAAGACAAAGAACTACTAAGTAGCTTTCCAGCTGGACAGAAAGGCAAGAGATAGAATCCATCCTCTCCAGAATCCGTGTTCCATTCTTACACCCGGGGAGAGAGTAAATGCAGAGAAATCTATGGGATGGTGTTGAAAACAGATGCCACAAACAAGAACTGGGGCAGATTCATTTTCCTTTAGTATTAAGGGCTAGAATTTAAAATATCAGAAGAGGGGATTAATTGGATGTGGTAAAATGACAAGTCAGGAGCCGTTGGTGATCTGGTGATTTACTGATGCCAAGGCTGAGTTCAGCTCTCTTCCTGGGGACTCTCTTTGAAGTCAGGGGAAGTTGGGCACTTAGAGGACAAAGGAAAAACTGGGAAATAGGATGAGAATGGCCTTTGTAGTTGTTTCATTTCCCTCACACATTTATTGCTTTTTCCCTTCCTTCTTCATGCAGCAAATATTTCATGACCTCCTCTCTGTGCCTAGCATTCTACTGGGCATTTGGGATTTGAAATGAGTGCAAGAGAATTCCTGGTCTTGAAGAGTCCACGGGTAATGGCAAATACTGACCAACTCCCATCCCCTTTCTGATGAGGAGTAGCTCTGAGGAAGCGATGCACTGCCCCATGTTTCTATAGTTCTAGGTCTCAAATTTCAAGACATTTCTCATTTCACGTAATTTTAATCTTATTATCAAAGGCAATTCATTAAATGTATTAAAGTGAGTTTAATTTTGATGATATTTACAAGGTTTTTTCATCTAAATAAATTAGTTCGTTTGAAAAGAAAATCCCAAGTCAGACAGAACTTCCATTCTGCTTGTTGTTTTTTAACAATATAGCTTCCGTGTTGGTTTCATGACCTGCCTTTTGCATATATTGGAACCTGTGGAGAGTATTACAGAATTGAGGGGGGACGTGTATTTTTTTTTAATCAGTTAGACATCTAGCCAGTCTGAAAACAATCACTAAAGAGCGTTTGTTTTGTTTTGCCTATAGAAATATTGACAACCATGCAATCAAAATGCTAAGATTTGTAAACAAACCCTGCCCCCTCCCCAAACTCTACTTTGTCCTGCTCGATCTTCTCGGAAGAGAGTGAGGAAAAAATTTCTGTAATGTTCCAAGAAGTGAAGCCAATTGACATTTTAAAAAGTCACTTATACTCATGACCAGTAACATAGTAAGTTTTCAGAGAAGCTGTTCCTGATCATCACAATACAAAATAGGGTTCAAATACCTATTTCCTTCAAAGGCTTAGGTTATTTTGACTAACAATCTCAATATATCTCAATGTATGACAAAATTTTAGTTTCCCAACGATGCCATGGGGATAGGTCATTGAGGGCCCCTCATGATCCCTGCCTCGTGCCCTGGGTAGCTGCCTCCTACAGTCCACTGCATCAGGATTGGCCCGTGTGACCAAAGAATATGACAAAAGTGATGGTATGTCCTTTCCTGGGCTAAATCATAGAAGACATTCTGGCTTCTGCCTCTCAATCTCTCTCTTTGTGTCTTTGATCATTCCCTCCAGGAGACATCAGCTGTTGTGTTGTGAGGACAGTCAGGCAGCCCTGTGAATCATCGTGTGGTAAGGTAGTGAGGCTCCCTGCCAACAGCCATATGAACGAGCCATCTTGAGGCAGATCCTCCAGTGCCACAGAAGCCTTCAGATGACTGCAGCCTCTGCCAGACAGCTTGACTGCAACCTCGACAGACACTCTGAGCCAGAACCAGTCAGCTAAGTCATGACCAGATTCCTAAGCCACGGGAACTGTGTGAAATAATAAAGGTTTGTTGGGTTAGGCTGCTAAGTTTTGGAGTAATTTGTTATGCAGCAGTAGATAATGAATACAAGGGTGCTTCCAAACCTGAGATTCATTGATTTTCTGATTCTCATATCACACTCATAATGTCTACCATGTGAAATACTCTTACTGGGAGTCTTGGGACGCTTTAAGTCTCCTTGGTTGCCTGCATAGCTCATGCATTAATTTATACATATATCATATATGCATATATATATGTAGTTAATGCATTTTTTCTAAACACTACTTATTTATCTATTTTTTTAAAGATTTTATTTATTCATGAGAGACACAGAGAGAGAGGCAGAGACACAGGCAGAGGGAGAAGCAGCCTCCATGCAGGGAGCCTGATGTGGGACTCGATCCTGGGACTCCAGGATCATGCTCTGGGCCAAAGGCAGGCACCAAACCGCTGAGCCACCCAGGCGCCCCTATTTATCTATTTTTAGAGAGAGGAAGGGAGAGCAGGTACCTGTGAGCAGTGGGAGTGGGGGGAGGAGTGAGAGGAAGGGTAGAGGGACAAGGAGAGAGAGAATCTTAAACAGGCTCCATCCATGCCCAGTGTGGAGCTGGATGGGGGGCTCTCTCCCACGACCCCAAGATCATGACCAGAGCTGAAATCAAGAGTCGGACGCTTAACCAACTGAGCCACCCAGGCACCCCTCTGAATGCTTTTTAAAGTTTATTTTTTCATTTTAAAGACAATACATGCTTGTTAAAGAAAATGTAGTGGGTAAGTTAAAATAAATTACCCACGGTTTTAACACCCAAAGAGAACTATTGTTAGGATTTGCATGTTCTTCTCTCGATTTTTTTGTTTTGTTTTGTTTAAAAAGAAGTTGTGGCCATACACTATATGCCATGCTTTCAACAAGCCAAATTCATTTTCTTTAATAACAAAACCCAATAATGTGCCTTGCTCATTCTTGTCATTCAGCTCCCTGCTCCGAGTGACAGGTTCCCAGGGAAATCAGATGCGACCGTTCCCTGAGTGTGCAGAAGACCCGTGAGAGTGTCATGGGTTTGGAGCCAGAGCCTGGCAGGGAGTGATCAGTGCCTGGGGGTGCCAGACACATGGAAGATGATTTATACCAACAACCAGTCATCTCTGCACACATTCTTTTTATTTTCAGTACTAACATGTGTGTGAAGGGCCCCTCCCTGCCCAACAACTCATATTTATATCCACAAACTTCTTAAGAAAATCTACACTCCTTTATTCTCTATTCCTCTTCAAATAGGGCTGTGTAGAGATGTGAATTTACTAAGATGCTGATGAAGCATAAACAGCAGGGCCCTTTCCAAGACCCTGGGAGGGGTGCTAGCAATGTGTTCATATGGTCATGTATTTATACAAAATTTGCAAAAGCAAGCAACTTTAATTACAATTGCTTAAGATTGCCATCTCTTCCCACTCTGCTCCTGCCCTGCAACATACCTTCCTTTATGCAGGGTGGCATCGCGTGGTCATGACCATTTTATTCTTATAAGTTTTGTATCTTTTTTTTTTGGCCAGGACCCCAAAATTGTATGATTCAGGACCTAAGATGTTGGATATACGTCTTGGCCTCTGAACTGCAAAAAATGTACATGTAAACTTTTGCAATTGCTTTATACTGTAAACAGAATTTCTTTATTATTTGTTAGTCTTAAGTGTGAAGTCATTGGGAATTTTGGAGCTGCGGTAGTCACAGAGTTAGAAGGCTCAATCTATTCTACGTGGTTGTATGTAATTCTTGAAACTGTTTCATCAGAATCCATAGATCCTCAAGAGATGCTCATCTTTGCTGACTCCATTCTTCTATTCTATTTCTTTGTTGACTCTGATTCCTTGACCAAATGGATATTTTTTGGAAACAATGGCTGCCTCATCAGTTTTTCACTGTGACCCTTTTAAATTAAGGGAAAAAAAAAAAAGAGTGCCTGGGTAGCTCAGGCAGTTAAGCGTCTACCTTCGGCTCAGGTCGTGATCCCAGGGTCCTGGGATCCAGCTCCAAATTGGGCTCCCTGCTTCTCCCTCTCCCTCTGCCCTCTTCCCTGCTCATGCTCTCTCTCTCAAATAAATAAATAAATAAAATCTTAAAAAAAAATAAATTTATCCGACTCCACGCAACACCTTTGAACAAAAAAAAGGAATGCAAAATGAATAGTACCAACCGGGTGGCTGATGGACTTTATAAAAGACTGTGCAAAGAAAAACCCAACAGAGAAAAAAAGTGACAAACCAAAAAGCAGACTCTTAAATACAGAGAACAAACTGGTGGTTGTCAGAGGGCAGGGGGTGGGGGATGTGAGGGGAATAGGTGAAGGGAAGTCAGAGAACCTTACCATGATGAGCACTGAGTAATGTAGAGAATTGTTGAAAAAGAAAAAGAAAAAACAGAAAAAAAAAGAGAGACTGGGTCACCCCGAATATTTATTCATGTCACCTGCTGATTAGAAGATTATTTATCCTTTAATAAACTTTTGAACAATGTAAACATCAAATCAATGCCTACCGTGGCAGCCATGGAGATGCATACAGATGTGCCTTTAGGAGAAGCTGCTGCGGGTGCCTGAGGAATGGCAAGCCCAGCTGCCACATCTTTGGAGCCTATGGCACTCACCTGAGCCCACCCTTCTAGGCTGCTGCCAGCCATTGACCGGACACCGCTGAGGTGCCAGGGTACCCACGCTGGTCCACCCTGCCTAATGAAGGATCCTCCTCTGGGACAACCTCTGTGCACACCCTCCCCACCAGCCCGGCTTTGCTTTCTCAGAACTGTGTGGGGTTCTGGGGCCCTTCCTACCCAAGGTTTCCTTCACCCTCTCCCTTCACAGGCAGCAGGCCAGATCACAGCCTGACCCTCTCCCTGTCTATTCCCTTTTAGCAGTTACCATATCTCTAGGAGAATATATTTGTGACATATTGTTTACTATTTATATATTTTGTTATTTATTGTTTGTTATATATTTTACATACCTGTTATGTGTTAGGTATATTATATGTGTAAATATATCTTTATAATTCCTGCAACCATTGACAGTACCCCTTGACTCTTCACCTTGTGAGGTGAACCCATGAATGCCCTTTTCTTTCATCTCATTTCCTTCTAAGCACAATCAAATGCTTCATTTCAATTTATGGTGTCAAGAAAGAAAATGTGAATCTTGTTTTGCCACCAGACCTAAGTCTTCCTTTTGTCTGGCCTGTGGGTTGATTCCAAAAGCTGCAAATTGGTCAACAGCATTTACAACATTTTTTCTACGTTAAGATTGTTCACAGGTCAGCCGCATAGTACACTACAATTACACATCTTTTATACATCGTCTTGTGTGTTTCTTGGAATTTCTAATTGTCTCTTTTTCCTCACTCATTTCCTGCATTGCTGCATTTTTTTACAACTTCATTTTCCAGCTTCTTCAAGATAGTATCAAATCTCGGAATTCTTTCTGGTCATATACATTTCCTTTCTAGACACCTACTTTCTGGAGCTCTTGCTCCACCAGCTCCAAACTGGACCTCTGTGCTCTACATTTGGTGAAAAGTTGCTACCCTAAGTCTTACTTCCATTTTCTCCTGATTGGCTTGTTTCTTGAATTCCATATTTCTTTAAGTTTTTTTTTCTCTTATTTTGCTTGAATACATTCTCCCTCTCTCTCTCTCTCTCTCTCTCTCTTTTTTAAAGATTTTATTTAATCACTCATGAGAGACACAGAGAGAAGCAGAGACAGAGGGAGAAACAATCTTTTCACGGGGAACCAGATGTGGGACTCAATCCCGGAACTTCAGGATCACACCCTGAGCCACCCAGGCATCCCTGCTTGAATACATTCTCGAATCATTTCTATAGAAAGGGGATATGGTAGGTAAACTTACTGAGTCCTCCCATGACTTAGAATGTTTTTATTCTACTCTCAAATTTAATTAATAATTTGATTTAATATTGAATTTTTCACTTAAAATCATTTTCTCTCAGAACTTTGAAGGCACATCTCCACTGTCTTATAGCATTTGGTGTTGCTAAAGAGAAGTTTGATGCCAATTTGATTTTTTTAAAAAGAAAACAATTTGGTTTTTTTCCTCTGAAAATTTTTGGATTTAAAAAATCTTTGTTATTCTTTTAAGGATTTCACTAAATGTGTAGATAGCTTTGGTTAGTATAGACATTTTAACAATACTTGTTCTTCCAATTCTTGAGCATGGAATTTCTTGGTGGGGATGCAAACTGGTGCAGTCACTCTAGAAAGCAGCATGGAGGTTCCTCAAAAAGTTAAAAATAGAGCTACCCTACAATCCAGCAATTGCACTACTAAATATCACCCAAAAGATACAAAAATACTAATTCAAAGGGATACATGAACCCCAGTGTATATTATGGCAGCATTACCTACAATAGCTAAAATATGGAAACAGCCCAAGTGTCCGTCCATTGATGGATAATGAAGAGGTGGTATACACACACACACAGACACACACACACTGAAATATTACTCAGCCATAAAAAGAATGAAATCTTGCCATTTGCAACAATGTGGGTAAAGCTAGAGCAAATTATGCTAAGCAAAATAAGTCAGAGAAAGACAAATACTAAATAATTTCACTCATATGTGGAATTTAAGAAATAAAACCAATGGGTAGAGGAGGAAAAAAGAGGGGGTGAGAGAGGGGGCAAACCAAGAAATAGACTCTTAACTACAGAGAACAAATTGATGGTTATTAGAGGGGAGTTGGATGAGGGGATGGGTGAAATAGGTGATGAGGATTAGAGTGCACTTGTGATGAGCACTAGGCGTTGTATAGAAGTGTTGAGTCACTAGATTTTACATCTGAAGCTAATATTACATTATATGTTAACTAACTGGAATTTAAATAAAAGCCTTAAAAAATATTTGACATTCTAAAATTTCACCATTCTGTGACTGTGGTTCATTTTTAATTCATTGTGTCCGGCATTACAGCATTTGTTTCTTCTCTCTCTCTCTTCAGTCTAGAGACTCATGTCTTTCAGCCAAAAAATTCTCTTTATCATTTTTTGTTTATATTTTCCTATCATTTTGTCTGTTCCCACTGGAGATTCTAGTCATTGGACATTAGCCTCTTGGATTTACAGCTTACAATTTAGCCTTTCTTTTATATTTTCAATCTACCTGAATTTTTTTTCTTAGCGAATTCTTTGACTTTATCCTTCCATCTGTTTATCAAATTTCTGCTTAAATTATCATATTTTTAAGTTCGAAGAACTTTTTAAATTTTTGAACCATGCTCTTAAATATAACCTTTAAATCATATTTAGCTCTTAAATTATAACCTTAATTATTTTTAAAATTCTCTCTAAGGATACTACTTATAGTTTATAAATCATATTTAGCTCTTAAATTATAACCTTAATTATTTTAAAAATTCTAAGGATACTACTTATAGTTAAGATATAATTTCCTAGTAAATGTTCTTAAAATGTGCAAGTTTGTGTATATTTTACATGGTCACTGAGTCTGGACATGTCCATGGACTTAGAAAATGTCATTTGTAAAATCTACCAAAAGATGTTATGTTTTTCTCCTGGTAGATGTAAATTTCTTCAGCATGAGCTGAGTTTTCAAAATATGGAGTCCACATGTTCAGTGTATGTACTTTCTAACTGAACTAGACCAGCTGCTGCACTGAGTTAGCCATAGTAAAAGTTACTTTTCTCCTTTCAAAAATTTGGGAGGTCCTTTCCTTTTTACTGTATATTTATATTTGGCCTGTCAGTTGATAATCTGAGGCCAAGTGGTCAATACTGGAATAATGTTAGACTGGAGACAAATGGGGAGACTTAGCAACCAGGAAAGAAATCTTGCAAGAGTTTGGAAACTGATTGATATGGTCCCTTAGAGTGTTTCTGGACATGAAGGGTAATGGAGGAGGTCATTAACCTGGTAGTTGGACCTCTCAGCATCTGCCTTTCTTTTAGATAGAATAGTTGGGTGATCTGACTACATGGTAATTCAGAGATTTAAAAAACATATGTAAGTTGACAAACTATGCATCAAAATGTTAGCCATGCTTAATTCTGGGTTTCAGCTTCTGGGGTATTATCTTTCCTTGTTAAAAAAATATATCTGGGTTGCCTTTTTGGTTCAGTCAGAAAAGCATGCAACTCTTGATCTCAGGGTCATGAATTCAAGCCCCATGGTAGGTGTAGAGGTGACTTAAATAAATAAAACTTAAAAAAAATAAAAAATACATATCTGTAGTAATCAAAGCCTCTTCCAGACATGTGTCTGCCCTTGTTTCATTGACTTCCCTCACAACATGGCCCCCAAATGCCAGTCTTTGCTCCTGCTCAAAAGAAGAAACTGAGACTGCCTCCTGACCCCAAGCTGGAGGCAATGATCTCTCAGCACTTTCCAAAGGGAGAAAGCAAGAAGCAATTAAGCAATTAAATATATAGATAAAGTACAAAATGAAATAGATCGACTTAACAAGCCAGTGAAGAGATTTTGAACGTAGAACAGAAATATAATACATGCCACCTACCATTTTTTCAGAAGAGGTCAGAATTGATTGCCAAAATCCCAAATTTGGGGTAAGAGCATTTGTCAACCATCCACAAGTGTCTGCTGCTTGGGGTGGAGGATGAAGACATGCTGCATTATTTGACAAGAGTTGCAGTGATAGAATTTGAAGATATTGAATCAGGTTACAGACCAGATTTTTATTTTGATGAAAATCTTTACTTTGAAAATAAAGATCTGTCCAAAGATTTCCTCTCATTGAGAGTGGTGACCCATCTTCAAAGTCCACTGAAATCAAATGGAATTCTGAAAAAGACTTGACAAAATGTTCAAGTCAAACACAGAATAAAGCCGGCAGGAAGATACAGCTTGAAGAACCAAAGAGCTGCTTCCCCTGGTTTACTGACCACTCTGATGCAGGTGCAGGTGAGTTAGGAGAGGTCATCAAAGATGATATTTGGCCAAATCCATTATAATACTACTTAGTTCCCGATATGGATGATGAAGGGGAAGGAGAAGATGATGATGATGAAGAAGAAGGATTGGAAGATATTGATGAAGAAGGAGATGAAGATGATGAGGAGAGGGAGGAAGGAGAGGATGAAAGAGAAGCTGACTAATGGAACACTGATGGATTCTGACCTTTCTTTTTTTAATTTTCTCTGGGAGCAAGTTGCAGTCTTTTATTCCCCCTTGTGTTCATTTGCCATTTTTTTGAAGGCTCTTTTCTTTCCCTTTATACTATGGTTCTCAACATATTTGGGGAGGAGGAATTACCCTGAGCAAAATAAAGTGGAAAAGAATCTCTGCCCATTTCTGTTCCAATTAGCAATAATCACGCCTCGGATAAACCTCATTGGCTATGATACTGCCACTGTGCAAAGCTCCATTTCTGTTCCAAATTCATCTTTATCCCTTCCTGTGTCAACAAAAACTTTATGGGATCAAGACCACTGTGTTCTGTGAGAAAAAAAAAAATCTGCTCCCTTAGCTCTGCTGGAAGCTGGAGGGTGCTAGGCCCCTGTGTAGTAGTGCACAGACTTGTAGCCTTTTCCCTCCTCTCTCTGTATATTGGGCTCAGAGATTATGCTGTGTCTCTATGTGAATATGGACGGTTAGCATTTACCATTGACCAATATGTATCTGGCTACTTTCTCTTGTTAAAAAGAAAAAAAAAAACCTAAAGAAATGGAGTTACAGAAGTTCAGCAAGTTTCAGAAGTTAGGTTTGAGATGTTTGTGTGGGTTAACCGGGCATTTTGACAACACGGTTTCTCCTTTGGCACGTTTAATTGTGACGTTTAGTGGAGATCCTTGCAATTTAAGATGACACTTTTAAAATAAAATTCTCTCCTAATGATGACTTGAGTCCTGACAAGGGCTGGAAAAATCAGGAAAACCTATAGAAATTTATTTGAAATTGACATTCTTTATTGTAATTTTGTTCTGTTTATTTTTAAATTTTCTTTTTTATTTCACTGGAAAAGAAATATGCTCAGTTTTATTTTATTTTATTTTTTTTAAAAGATTTTATTTATTTATTAATGAAAGACAGAGAGAAAGCGAGAGAGGCAGAGAGACAGGCAGAGAGAGAAGCAGGCTCCATGCAGGGAGCCCAATGTAGGACTCGATCCCAGGACACCAGGATCACACTCTGGGCAAAAGGCAGGTGCTCAACTGCTGAGCCACCCAAGTGTCCTTGATGCTCAGGTTTAAACATTGAAAGTGTACAGGTTGGGGCACCTGGGTGGCTTAGTGGTTGAGAGTCTGCCTTTGGCTAAGGTTGTGATTCTGGGTTCCTGGAATCCATTCCCACATTGGGCTCCCCGTAGGGAGCCTGCTTCTCCCTCTGCCTATATCTCTGCCTCTCTCTTTGTGTCTCTCATGAATAAATAAATGAAATCTTAAAAAAAAAAAAGTTTACAAGTGGTTTTGTTAAAACTAAATATGTATACACACAAAAATTTTAAAAATTTAAAAATACATCTGTATTTCTAAATTTTTTTTTTACAATGACCATGATTACTTTCATAGTAAGAAAATAATTTATTTTTAAAGTATATATAAAGCTTTCTTCTGAATCTTCATTTACCCTATGAAAAGTAGCAGGGAAAAAAACCCAAACAAAACAAAATAAAATAAAAAACCAATTTTAACCACAAGGCTGATGGCTATACCTAAAACAGAAAGATGAAATCCTGCAATCTTCAGGCTCAACATACCTGAACCAAATAGGTGATGAAGAAGAGAGGGGCAGGGAGAAGGGAGGAGAATGTTGGGAGGATGTAGGGAAGCAGATGGGAGCAGAGAAAAGAGGCCTCAGCTATACCCTCTTGCCCTTCTCAAAGCTCACAAATGATGGAAGCATGACTTTGGAGAAAAGTCTGGATTTGCAGATTGAATATAATTGAAATAGTATATCTGAACTTCGAGGGTTACGGTGGTACATACTTATGAGGTAGGTTTCCTGACCTGATATAATAATTCAGAAATAAGCCACACATGTGGTTGGATGGTATGCGCATCACTGACCGCCCATTTAAACAGGCGATATTCAGATCACCCATACCACCCAAGCAGCCTCTGCTTTGAAGAGGGCTTTTGACAGGACACCAACTTCTCCCTACTGAAGATCTATTCATTTGTAAAATCAACAAATGCAACGGGACCTGCGCTGAAATTTTTACTCAGAGGCCAGAATTTAAAATGCCATCAGGACTGAAAGGAAAGTATAAACCGTATCACCACAGAACTGCACTCATGAATGATTTAGGAGACAAACTAAAAATAAAATGTTGATAGATTCTCAAGAGAATGAGAACAAAGCATTGAGAACTGGCTTTTTCTTTCCCCTTTTGTTAAAAAGAATGGTAAATATTATCTCACCAGAGAGACTTTTTTGTTGTTGTAGGGATCCTTATAAATCAGGGATTTGCATCCCTGGGCATTATTAGGAAATACTTATGTTTATAAATTTTGTGACTTGAATGGTTTATTGGACTATATTTCAGTGGTTGAGTCACACAACCGTCAACTTGCCTCTAGACTGAGTTAAAAATCCTAACTCTAGGATATCTAAGAAGACTTTGAAACCAATCCCTTGTTTAAAAGAAGTCAAGTTCCAGAATTGCAAAAGTCAAGCTATAATCTTTTATTATACTTTTAATTTGGTGGTTGTTGCTAAAAATGCATTAACAATACCTAATAATAAATTGCAGGATAAATTCTAATGGTGGCGTACCTCTCAGTGTATGGCACACCCCTCAAACTGAGTCATTTTCAAGCTTATGGTGAGTGCAATAACTTGCTATTTTTTTTTGCCATACCTTCTATTGTATTATTAATGTCAGAAACTCACACTTGCTTCATTTTGCTATATCCTGAGAACAAGGACTGAAACCATCACCACTACTCTTCAACCACTGCCCCAAAACAGCGATACTGAACAGTGTAATTTCCTGTGACTTACTTTTAAGGGTCACCTTGGTATAAGACTTTAAGAAGTATAACAATATCATCTAGTGTTTTTAAAAACTTGCAGTATAACAGGCACTGTTCTTAAATGTTTTACATGTACTAATTCATTTCATCCTCATAAAAATCTAAGTAGGCAATATAGTTATGGGTTGAATTGTGTTCTCTTCCCAAAAAAGGTATGCTGGAGTCCTAACCCCCAATATCTTGAAGGTGACCTTATTTGGAGATAGAGTCTTTATAAATGTAATCAAGTTAAACCGAAGTCATTAGGGTGAGCCCTAATCCCAAATGACTGATGACCTTATAAAAAGGGGAGATTTGGACACAAACACAGACATGCATTGAGAGAAGACCATGTGAAGAGACACAGGGAAAAGACAGTCATCTACAAGCCAAGGAGAGATGCTTAGAACAAATCTCTTCTTCATATCCTTCAGGAAAAACAAATGCTGCGGACACCTTGATTTTAGATTTTAGCCTCTAGAACTGTCAGATGATAAATTTCCATTGTTTAAGAAACCCAGTTTGTGGCATTTTGTAATAGCAACCCTAGCAAACCAATACAATAGTACTATTATTATTACTCCCATTTTACAGTTAAGGAAACCAAGAAGCAGACAAGTTAATTTGCCGAAAGTTGTATGGCTAGTTATGGCTACTAAGTGTGGTATAGGAGCCCAGGCAGTCTGGCTCCAGAGTCTACCCTTATAAATAGCTAAGATATTTGACGTTTTTGAATTCAATTATTGCAATGTTCTTAGTTTCAATACTTCCTGACAGCATCTTGCCACAGGATGCAAAGCACAATTACGAGGAACCCATTGATTTAGGTGCACGTGAAGTAAAACAAAACAATTATAAAATATATAACAATAGTCACAAAACACTAACACATATATTGAGTTCTTGTATTGAGCACTTATTATGAGCTAAGTGTCATTCCAGAAACTGATACTATGAAAAGGAAAGTGATCTGGTCTCTTCAGGAGTTCACAATTTAGGAAGGGACCATGCTCCTTTGGTTGGAAGGAAAAGACCCCATAGAGGAGATAATCTTTGAGATAAGCCTTGAGTTGGAAAGAATTTGGGCAGGTGGCTAAGTAGAGAAAAGTTTATAAATAGTTTCATTTTGATGAATGTAGTTGGACATGTAGGCATTATTAGGTCTTAACTTTAAGAACATGTGAATGAGAGAGAAACACTGGAGCTCCAGACAAATGCTTGTCAAGATTACTTCTATCAAATGAGAGAACAGCTTTAGGTAATAGGTCATTTCCTGCCTTTCACAATTATACACCGAAAACCATTGGCTTCAAGTTTAATAAGCCTGCATAACAAATTGGGGAAAGTCTTAGAACCTTAATTGGATTTTAAGGGGCCACTGAAGCCTGGAACCAGTAGAAGAAGCTGGCTAAAGTCCCAGGATCGGGGTACACTATAACACTGGGGCAGAGGTGGTAAACTGGTAGTCCTTGGGATAGATCTGGATCTTGGTCATGTCTGACCTCCACAGTATTGGCTAACACTGAAAATGAGATGTTTTTTTCATAACATTCAGCAATTCTGTCTTCTTTAAAAAAAACAAAACAAAACAAAAACAAAAGATCTGGCAATACTGGGCCTGCATTCCTACAGGGGAATTAGTGAGGATAAACTACCTTATGCTGTGGTAACAATAGACCTGAGACTTGAGCATGTAATGAATCTACTTGGGAAAACTTTGTTTCTTACAAAATTTACATGTCAACGTAATTTATGCAGCTCTTCTCTAAGTGGTTACCCAGGGATTTTTCTATCCTGTGGCTCTGCCATATGCATTGCTTGGCTCCTAAGACTTCCTGGGGCATCTTTTCTACTTCAGTTGAGGGAAAAGAAAGAGTATATTATTGAGTGAGAAACTTTTTTTGGGGCCAGGACTGGATGCAGCATTCATTCCTGCTATTCACATTATGCTGGCCAGACCTCAGTCACATGGTCCCAGATAATTATAAGGAAAGCCAGGAAATATAGTCTAGCAGGAGAAAAGGGATCTAGAACTTGGTAACCGCATATATGCTCTGCAGCCCAGTCTTCATCACTAATTTGTCATCCACCTGGCATCTATAGGCATCTGAGTCCACAATCTCTGAATTCGATACTTGAATTGTAGTGGAAATCACTCCAATTTGGAATGAGAACTATGTTTGCAAATTGGTTGGCCACAATATTGTTTATAATAATGACTTAACTGAGATAGTTTATTTATCTCTCATTTAAAAGCCCAAGTTGGTAGGTGATCCCAGGATGTAGAACAATCTTAATCCATGAGGTCATTCAAGAACGTAGGCTCCTTCTATCTTGTTGCTCTGCCGTCTCTTGAGGTGTTACCCTGGTCCATGTAATTGAAGATGGTTCACCATTACCACCAGTGGGAAGAAGGAAAGAGGAACTGGAGGGCATGACCAGGAAGTTGATCACATTCCTTCCTTCCACTCACATTGCATTAACCAAAATAAAGTCATTTGGCCCACAAAGCCACAAGGAAGCCTGGGAAATGTGACCATTTCTGAGCACCCTTGTGCCCAGCTATAACTTGGGTAATTAAGTTGTTAAAAGAGGAATAGGGGGGACAATTATCAGTTGGCCACAGTCATTTATTATTTATGTGACTTTGGAAAAAGACTTCATCCCTCTGTACCCCTTTATCTGTAAGAAGGTAGTAATAGGGCCTTCCTGTAGGAGTTAAGAACATGTTTAGGTACAAGTAACAGAAAATCTAGTGACAGTGGATTGATTATACAAGTAGGATTTCAATTTTCTTATGTAATAAAAGATCCAAAGGTAGTTTATTACTTAGTAGGTTGATGATGTTTGGGAAAATATTTGTGATTTTTTTTTGCCTTTCTTTTTATAGTCCCAAAATAGTTAATTAAAGGCAAGAGAAGGATAAAAAGGACAGCACTGTTTGCATCTTTCACCTTTATGAAAAAGCAAAAATCTTCCCAATCTCCCAGGCATTCAGTGAGTGATAAATAAATATTATCTAAAAGAGTTAATCTCTCTGAACCTCATCTATTAATGACATGCTAGTACCTATCTCATGGGGTTGTGAGAGTCAAAGAAATAATATTGTTAATATGTTTAGAACACTGCTTGGCACATGGTATTATTGTCTCATATGTATTATCCAGGGCAGCAGAAAGAGTGCTGGCTTCGACAGTTCGGTGTTTGAATCCTGACTCCAATCTATGTGACTTTGATTAAGTCTGTTAAGCTTTAAATCTGTTTCTTCTTCTTAAAAAAATGGGGATAATATAATTTCTTTAGAGGGCTATTGTGAAGATTAAGTGGAATTACATATACCAAGCACTTGGCTTTTAGGAGAAATTCTTTTGAAGTTTAAGCAGGAGCCACCCTGAATTTACCTGGGCTGAGCAGGACGCAGCTGGAGATGTTGGGTGCACGTAGGCCAGCTAGCTTCTCCCAGCATGCTCACAGAGGGGTGGGGCCGTGTAACCATGGATTAGTGCAGGAGCAAAACCACCAGCACAGAGGCATCTGGACAGGATCTTGCAAGCAAAGGACTCAAGGCAGGGCTCTGGTAGGTAGATACCTTCCCTAGCAAGGAGGCTGAGCAGCTGTGTTGAGGCTGTGCCAAGTGGATGTGGCTGAGGTCAGCTCATGAATTATAAGGAGGGTGGAGGTCATGACTGGCTGTAAAGGCTTCATTTTCTGGGGGCAAATTTGACGAAGTAGAAAGAGGAAGAGGAACCCTGGGAGGGACCTATTGGGGAAAGAGTTACGGAGAGGGCGAGATTACACCTAACTCAGTCTTTACCCCAACCAGGCTGCTTCCCTTCCTTTCTTCTTCCCTAGCTTGTTTCTTCTTTCTTTCTTTCTTCTTTCTTTCTTTCTTTCTTTCTTTCTTTCTTTCTTTCTTTCTTTCTTTCTTCTTCTTTCTTTCTTTCTTTTCTTTCTTTCTTTCTTTCTTTCTTTCTTTCTTTCTTTCTTTCTTTCTTTCTTTCTTTCTTTCTTTCTTTCTTTCTTTCTTTCTTTCTTTCTTTCTTCTCTCTTTCTTCCTTCTTTCTTTCCTTCCTTCCCTCTTTTTTCTTCCTTCCTTCCTTTTTCTTTCTTTCTTTTGTTCTTCTCTCTTTCTTATAGATTTATTGAGCTACAATTTCTGTACTGTCGAATCCACACACTAAAATGTTACAATTCAGTAGTTTTCAGTATATTGACAGAGTTGTGCAATCATAATCATTACTATCTAATTCCGAAAATTTTCATCACTACAAAAGGAAAACCTATACCTGTCAGCAGTCATTCACCTCCTCCTCAGCCCCTCATAGCCATTAATCTATTTTCTGTTTCTATGGACTTGCTTATTCTGGACATCTCACATAAATGGAATTACACATTATATGGTCTTTTGTGGCTGGCTTTTTTCCCACTTAGTATATGCTAATGTTTTCAAGTTCTAACTGTGTTGTACATGTTCCAGCACTTCATTCCTTTTTTATGGTTGAATAATTTCCCCTTGTATGGATATATATATATATCCATATATATCTATATCTATATCTATATCTGTATCTATCTATATATATATATATACATTTTACTCATCCATTCATCAGTTGATGGACAGTTGGGCTTTTCCCACCTTTTGGCTTTTATGAAATAACTTTGCTATGAACATTCATGTACAAGCTTTTGTGTGGCATATTTCTCTTGGGTACCTAAGAAAAGAACTGCTGGGTCATTTGCAACTGTGTGTTTAATCTTCTGAGGAGCTACCAGACTGTTTTCCGCAGCGACTGCACCCTTTTAAATTCCGACCACTATACATGAGAATTTCAATTTCTCCACATCCCCACCAATACTTGTTATTATTTGCCTTTTCTATTACAGCCATCCTAGTGGGTGTGAAATAGTACCTCATCATGGTTTTGATTTGCATTCTCTGGTGAGTAATGATGTTGACTATCTCTACCTTGCTCTTAAGAGCAAGCTGAGTGGTTCTTACAGGAAATAGTGTGGAGATCATGTAGCTTTTGGGGGAGGGGAAAGAATGCGCCTCCTGCATCTCAGAATAGTTTCTGAGAAGAAGTGTAGCTTATGCTCAGTTATTCAAGAAAGGCTAAAAAGAATGAGAAAGAGTGTGTTCTGAGTCCACTGACCATTTCCTCTTGGTTTCCTAACTTGGGTTATAGAGACTGTTGTTGCCTCTCCTGGGTTGCAGAATGGAGGCTCCTGCCTTAAGTGGAGAGTTGCTTTCAAAGGCAAGGTAGTTAATATAGTCAAATATTCAATAGTGTTAAGGCTGTTCCATTTGACTTTGCTGAAAACAAGGTTTATGAACGGGGTCAAGAATTTATCAGGTACCCTAGCAAGCCTTAGGCAGAAAGAATTTAGCATTTAGAGCTCTGGTTCCCAGCCTCTTGCTGAGTTCTATTCTATGAGAATGGCCTGGTAATTAAAGACCCCAAATTGTTAGAAATAAGTGAGCAACATTTCATGGCCATCTCCATGGAACTAGATGGAACTGCTCCTTCCTCCAGTACCTAGGCACCAAGGTCCTGGAGAGGCTGCCATAGGCCCCTGGGGGGAAAGAGAAAATGAGCTATTTCATTACCTGTGCTCTGTTTTCTTAAACACTAAATTCACTGCTGCCACTTCCCCCAGAATTCACACTTTGCCTCCTCTAAAACCATAATTTTTTAAAAAAATTATTCGTAGTTGGTATAATCTTGAACCACAAATTGTAACAGAACTGAGAAATTACTGAAAATTAACAACATTCAATGAGGTGGTTAGTTACACAAATATAGAATTAAAAATAACTCCTCTGTAAGAACAGTAATCAACTAGAAAAAATACAATGAAAAAACTATTTACAATTACAAAATTGTACAGAACTTACATGAAGAAAATTAGAAAAATTTATTAAGGAATTTAATACTTTAATAAATGGAAAGGCATGTTTTTGGATGGGAAACAAAATTTTAAAGCTAACAAGTTTTCCCAATAGTTTATAGGACTAACTTATTTCAATCAAAATACCATTGGAAAACTTTAAGAACCTAATAGAAAAGCAAAAACTGATCAAGAATCTTTAAAATAACACACCACAGGACTGGTCCCATGAAAGCACCACTGGCCTTGCCTCTGGGCAGACCAGTCAGGAAAGTCTGGGTATGAGGTGAAAGAGAACAAATATCCACTACAATGAGGACTTTGGAATCCTCTTTGAGGGGCAATGTGAGCAAGCCACTGGAGACAACTGCTAAAAATAAAACACTTTGCTTATGAGGTAGTGACCACCCATTGCCAAGGGTCTGATGACTGCTTCGAGGGGAATTAAGCACATGGTAAAGTTATTGACCAGTCAGGGGTCTAATGCAATGTTATAGCCAATGTCTTCCTCTTCAGGCTCTTGGATTTCCTTTGTAGGCAAGTTTTCTTCTTGGCTCATCAGAGGGACAAGCAGATCTTCTGAAATCTAGCTTTAAAGTGCTCATCATGATGAATTCTCTTCAGGCTAGTTCAGAGAACTAGGAAGGAAAAAAATCTTCCCCTCTCTGCCTGGGCATAATAGGGAAATATGGGAAGTCCCTCTTAGACTTCTGTCTAGGAGCACGCCTCAGGAAGGAGCAATAACTCTCTGCTGGCTGTTCTTTGAAGTGGGAGAACCTGGTATTTTTTGAAAAACCACCACTATTTCAAACAGCTTTCTAACGACCCTCTGACGGGGATGTTCTGGAAGGGGTGGGTAGGGAGGATAGAAGCTGGTTTGCAAATGGAACGCCAGTTGTCTGAATGATCTGCTCTTTTGAAATGTCTGGAATTTTCTTCTTCAAAGAACTACTAAGTGGACTCTGGCCTTCAGGTATTCTGAAAACTTCTCCAGACTTCCAGCAACTTCCCTAGCTTATGTGGAGACCACTCATGTACTTATAAAAATAATAATCTATAAGATTTATCACATTCTACGTCTGTTCTGGGTAAATTCCCAGCCATGAAAGACATGAGTCATACTTTGTGTGGTAAAGGGAGTAGGCTGTATTTCTCACTTGTTGGTCAAAGATGAGGAATAAAGGTGGAAGGGATTATCTTAAAAATCAGGATGGGAAGTGGACACATGTGTATGTTGCAATTCAGGATCAAGAGATTTCTTGGTGTGCTCTTGTATGATTTGGGATGAAAAATCCTTGTGGCAAAAAGAGAGAGAACAGGAAAAAATATTTCTTCTGGAGGGTTTTTGGGTGGGTGAGAGGTGGGGTGAGGAAAAAAGGACAAATGGTATCAGAACTTGTCTTTATTCTAATGACTGGTATTCTGATGGAGAAATGAATAGTGCAAAACCAAAACTTGCTCCAAAGCTATAAATGTTCCTAGAACCAAGAATTTTAAAAAAATCTTCCTGTTTTTTTTTTCCCCAAACATGTTTCCCCAATACCAACAGTTGACTATTAACTTCTCTTGGGGTGAAGGGATAGAAGGGGAAGGGGAAAGAGGCAGTGGAGAAGCTGCTACCAATTTATAACAATGGCGCAGTCCAGGAATCCAAAATAAAAGGCATTCCTGATCATTATTCAATTATAATTAATACTTTTGGATTCTTTGAAGGATTGAGATAATTCACATGAAAATTTTTCTTCATCAAACTCACCTTGTTAATCTACTTGCTGGAGGGGATCCATAGCCTCACTGAAAGTTAATGAGTTCTTAGACTAAAAATTGGAGTGTGTGTAACATATTTGTAGAATTTAGAAGAACTATGTGGGAGGTTAGGATGCTCCAAGTATACGGATTCCTTAAAAATAAAACTATTTGCATGCCAAAACTGATATAAAAGCATTCTTTCACATTACTAAGAAAATAAACACAATATTCTGGAAGATGTTGTGTAATTATTTGGTAAAGAATTGATTCACTGATGGGAGAGACAGTAATGTATATATTGTATCTTTCATTGAGGTCCAAGCCTTTTTATTTTGCAAGTGAGATTTGGAAAATTCAATAAATTGACAGAATGTATATTTAAAAATTGCCAATGTATATTTAAAAATAGTAAAAAGAAAAAAGTTAAATTGCTTGTATATGTTCATTATAGTCAGTGACCATAATCTTAAAACCAAAAGTAGGGCACATGGTCTGCAAAACAGTATCATACAATCATTCATTTTGCAAGTATTGCTTGAGTACCTACTGTGTGCTAGGTACTATACCAGTTTCTGGGTATAAAATGATGAACTAGAGAGTCATAGAGGGTGATCACAGAACAAAACATTTCAAATTGAACCTGCCTCAGAAAATATACATGACTGGTTGTAATTACACATCATGACTCGTTGAATGTTACAAATTTTGCCACATTTTTTGATCGACTTTACTGGGTAATTTTTTTCATATGACAAAATGTCAGTATTTATACATAGGTTTCCACACATAAAATACTGTGTGTATGTCGTGGTTTATGGGCTTTTGTTAATGGTAAGTCCCTGAAGCCTACAATTTAGAAATGGCTTACATTCCAGAAGTTTGTTTACAAGTCACTTGTTCAGTGGTTGGTTTCCAAAGCCAATCAGCAAAAACCTATTTAACCTAAAAAAGAGCTGAAACAAAACACCAGTCTTATAATTAAAACTAACCACTAAGTTTAACAATGTGTCTAAGGTTGAGGGCATTCAAAGTTCAATTTGTGGTTCTAGAAGCACATATTTCCTAGAAGCAGCGTTGTGATGGGAGTGGGAACATTCCCCTGATTCCAAGATAATAAGGAAATTATCACCTAAGTAGGAGCAGACCCAGGTTTTGTGGCCTGAAGTTTTAACACGTGTGGGGCCTTCTTTAGGAGGAACACGCCATTATGAATGCAAAACAAGACATGAGACCTTGGAAGGGACCTGTGCAAGGACCTCTAAAATTTAAGCTTCATTAACACTCTAGTAAATCTGTGTCTACATTGATGACAGGGGTCAGGTCAGGAGTAACAATTGAGAGATGGGAGATTTGACAAAGAGGGTGAAGATTAATGGGGAACAGGTAAAAGACAAGAGGGACAGATACTGGGACCCTCACAAGGTGGATGCCTGGGGAGGAGATGTTTAATAGTTGAGGTTGTTTGTTCCTGCATCAGGGATCATGTGCAGAGTCAGGACTAAGGGCACGTTATTGGAGGGGCAGGGCCTTTGGGGTTGCAGGATGGGGCTATGTGTGGGACATCAACAGGGTTAGTGAAAGGTTGGGTGGGTCTGTCCCAAAGGCCAAAAGTGGAGAGATGGGGATGGGGACAGATTCTACAGCTGAAGTGGGCTGGGGTGCAGGGGTTCAGGTTAACTTCATATTGCTGTGGTTGGGGGTAGAAGGATTGGGTCAACTTCAGGGAAGAGGATTGTGAGGGAAGAAGGAAGGTACATTCTCACCTGTAGCAGATGGAGGAAAGAAGTGACAGGTGCAGGGGTGGTGAGGAAGGGCGGGGTCCCACCAAGTGCAGAAGAGCTGATGTAAGGGTCATGCATAAGTCAGAAGCCTTGAGTCAGGCAGTGCCTGTGATTATGAAGGATGATAATGCTCACACCAGGCCAGAAAATGATTTGGATAACTTATGAATTGAGAAAACCCAATCATTTTAGATGAATTAAACCCTAAGCAAATTAAAACGTGTTAGCAAACCTTCACAAACCTATAATTGATCTGTATCAGTTAGGCTTAGGTTAAATTTTAGCAAGTACCCTGCGGTTGACAAGAGATAGGCCCATGGTCTGTAGATAAAGGCCACTGGTCTGGTCAAGAACAATTATCTTTCTTGAGGAAAAAATGAAATGAGATTTTGATTTCTAAGAGTAGAACTGCTGGAAACAAAGCAAGCCGAGAAATGGAAAGTCCATATTTGAGCACCACACAGTCATTTCCTCCTAAAATCTCTGTCAGAGAGAAGCTGTGTATCTGACTTTTTCACAATTCAGCTACTGCCTGATACAGCCCCAGGCCAGTGTCCTGAAGAGTCTCACCAGAGAGGTTTCCACTTTTCATGTCCTAAGTGTTCTGACTCTGAGAAGAATGCAAAGGCAATTATTCCTAAGTATGTATCTCCAAATAGCATCCTTTAAAAAACCATTTACAGCATTGGGCAATGATGCAGAATGGTAGTTATGGAATATAGGGGTTATGTGCAAAGAAATAACCAAATGCTCAGTGTGTTTGGAGTTCTGCAATCTGAATCTAAGATCATATAATATATGAGAGGCCCCTGAGGTGTCTTTCTTATTTGTGGGCAAGGATATTTCCAAGCAAGAAACAGAAAATGTGTGCCTGTGAAGTGTATCAGTCAGGCTGTCTGACCAGAAAAGCAGAGCCATTCCAGGTTTTTCCAACAGAGGAAATTTGATACAAAGAATTGGTTACCTAGGAAATGGAAGACCCGAGGAGGCAAACATGGAAGCTAGAAAGGAGAGGGATTCCAGAGATTAGCAACAATAGGAAGCTGCTCCCACTTTTAGACTGGAGGGACGCTGGGAAATGTAGTTCCCTATAACCAAAGTGGGGTACCGGATTCAGATGAGAGCAAAGGGGGTGTGGCCTGCACATCGCAAAACCTGAAATTTTGGATAATGCATACTGTTACCAAACCACCTTGGAATTAGTAACCCCTTCTATTATCAACCCTGCATTATATTTTCATAAGGTGACTCGAAAATGTTACTGAATCACCACTTAAATTCCTGAACTTAACTTTTAATTATTTTTTAAAAGATTTTATTTATTTTTTCATGAGAGACAGAGAGAGAGGCAGAGACACAGGCAGAAGGAGAAGCAGGCTCCAGGCAAGGAGCCCGATGTGGGACTCGAACCTGGGAATCCAGGATCATGCTCTGAGCCAAGGCAGGCACTCAACCGCTGAGCCACCCAGGCGTCCCAACTTTTAATTATTTTTAATATAAAAATTCATTGTGAGTAGATAATACAGGCACACAAAACAAAATTCAAAAGTCACAGTAAGATAGTAAGTAGTGAAAACTCTCCTCCACTCCTCATCACTCCTAGCCCCCTGGGTCTGACCAGTGTTCTTATGTAGCCTTCTATGTATCTATACTATGTGTCTACACCCATATTCATATCTTAATGTGTACCTATCTTTTTCTATATGTGAAGGATACATATTCCTACTCCCCTCTCCCCCTAAATGGGAGCATACTCTATGCACTGCTCTACTGACCTATATTTAGAACCAACTGGGACCTACCAATTTAATACCTAAGATATTTCTTCTCTTTGGAAATACAATGGGTGTAACCATTGGGTCAGGCATGTGCCTCGATGATGAAGGACTATAAATCATAAGGCTTGCAGACATTCAATGTTCAACTAGTCATGCAAAGAATTCTCCAAGGCAGTAATTCAGCAGAAGATTTGTCAAGTCTGTCAGGATGATTCAAAGGTTTGGAATGACTCATTGGGGCTTGGGTTAAATAATCTTGGCTTAATCATATCAATTGGAGCAAAGGTAGGTTGAAGATTAAAATCCTGGTAGCTTAGTATCTCATCTGGACACTGGCAGAGAGATTCTCTGCTCAGCCACAGTGTCAGGATTAGAAAAAGTCCCAAATGCCTCATATCGTATGCCATGATAATGTCTATGTGGATTAAAGAATTTGTATATCGTTAATGTTTATGTACATTTATATACGCAAATACAAATGCATATGTATATTCATATATTTTACACACACACACTGAAAGGAAATATCAATTTGAAAATTTCTCACATTTCTGGAGCAGGGATATCTTTTTTTTTCTTTTTTTTAGGGATATCTTTATAAGCTTAGAAATGATAGGAGAAATAACAGAGATAAAAGTAAATTGAATTCATAAGGACATTAATATGTTCTGCACATAAGAATGCAAGAATGTAAAAAATATAACAAAAAATATAATGCACTGAGAAAATACTTTTAACAAGTATGACAGATGAAAAGATGATATCTTAACTACTTGACACATTCATATGAAGCCACAGAGTATGATAATAGCAAAAACCTCAGCTCTGAAATTAGACTTCGTATGATGTGCACATATCTGGGGCTCAGTTTCTTCATCTGTAAAATGGTGACAACAGTAATATGGAGTTTTGTAAAGTTAAAATGTGATTATATCTGTGTAGTACTTAGAACAGTGCCTCTTGACACTCAGTAGGAGTCAACTATTATTACTAATAAAAAATATTGTTAGACAAATAAATGGACAAAGGACCTGAACAGTTAATTCACCAAAGCAGTTAATAATTAATTAATAAAAGAGAAACTTTCAAATGTATAATTCATTCAAGGAGTATTATATTGTTCTACTTTTCCCAAAATAGTTTAAAAAATTAATACCCAGTGCTACTGAGAATAGAGTAAAACCAACAACACCTCTTGGAGCAACAACATTAGAACTATTCTTTTTTTTTTTTTTAAGCTATTCTTTGGGAAAAAAAAATGCAATGCATATATAAGCCCATAAAATGTTTACATTCTTGTTTAACTTGATAATGTTGCTATTTACAATTTTCCTTAAAGATATAATCCAAAGAGATAAAATATTATGAACTTATTTTTTTCTGCATTATTTATGAGAACTGTAAAATGGTTTCAATTTTTTGCTATTGGAGACATTGCTGCTGTCCTATAGTCTTCATGGGTATGTGTGTATATTTCTTCAGGATCCATCCCTAGAATGAAATTGCTGGCTCAAATATTTGCACATTCAGATTTCTTTCTTTTTTCTTTTTTAAGATTTTTATTTATTCATGAAAGACACAGAGGGAGAGAGAGAGAGAGAGAGAGAGAGAGAGAGGCGGAGACATAAGCAGAGGGAGAAGCAGGTTACCTGCAGAGAGCCCGATGCTGGACTTGATCCTAGGACCCCGGGATCACACACTGAGCTGAAGGCAGACCCTCAACTGCTGAGCCACCCAGGCGTCACTCAAGATTTCTGATAGTGACTTCCCAAACCATATTGTGAGAAGACTTTATCAATTTATGGCTCCATGAACATTTTTTAAAGAAAGAGTCAAAAACAGTGGTCCCATGAAACCAACATAAGACATAATCAAATGTACCTAAAAGTAGACCTATACCTATACTTCAACTTCATCATCTTTATTGAGGTGGCTTATTTTTGGCTTTACTCTTTCAGATATCCTCATGAATTTGGCTAACTCATGATCCTACCATATTTCCTACCCCCCTTTTTATTTTGAGAATACTTGTGATTATCATCTGGTCAGAATACTCATTTCTGGTCTTGGGCCTAGAAATATGTATCATTTGGCTAGAGGACACTACAGATCAATAGCTTTGTAGGTTAAGCTCATTTTTATACATCATTGTGCAGGGCATAGTCATGCAGGTTACCTGGGCAGGTAGGCACTGACATCTAGTGTGCTGCAGTCACTAAAGAACCTGTGCCCTGGGTGTAAGCAGGGGAGAGCAGAGCTCTCCTGGAGGCAATGGCTCTTTTTCAAGTTCAAGCAAAGAGGGTTTCTGGGGTCTCAATTGCCTTGATCATTCATAATTAAACATTTCTCTATTTAATTGATTCTTCAGCTCTTTGTTTAACTGACTCTCTTGATAGAGCTCATCATATTAAAAGGATGATGAAAAGTTTATATTAACAATTGGCCTTAGGATTTAAAATATAAGTACAGTTCAAGCATCATTGAGCCTCTGGCTTTGATGAGAAAAAGTTTTGGTGAGCTAAAGAACCCAATGAGATTAGGGCTGGTGGTGGGGAGGGTGGTGGGGGAGGATGGATTAAATAACTGATGGGGATTAAGGAGGGCATTTGTTGTGATGTGTGCACCAGGGGATGAGCACCAGGTGATGTATGCAATTGTTGAATCACTCTATTGATGCTAATAAGACTCTATTTTAACTAACTGGATTATAATAAAAACTTAAAAAAAAAGAAAATACAGACAGTCTGAAATTTACCTTATCATTGATAGATTTTAGAAAATTATAAAATTTGGGATGCCTGGGTGGTTCAGTCAGGTAAGGGTCGGACTCTTGATTTCAGCTCAGGTCATGCTCTCAGGGTTGTGAGATCAAGCCCTGCGTTTGGCTCCACGCTCAGCAGAGAGTCTGCTTGAGATTCTCTATCTCCGTCTTCCTCTGCCCTGCATCCCCATGTGTGCCCTCTAAATAAGTAAGTAAATAAATAAATAAATAAATGAAGAAAATCATAAAAGTTATCTCTGATTTGTATACTTTCAAGTGATGAAATAAAAATAGAGCTGATAGATCTAGCACACAATTGTCATAGCTGTTGAGTATGGTTCCACTGCTAAACTTTTTTCCTCAGGTGTCAATTGAGGTATTTTCAAGCAGATATAATTATTGCTATGCAATGGATATGAAATAAGATATTTCCCTCATCTGTCATTAGGCACAAGTAACGATTCCAATGGTTAGCTCTCTGATAAGTTGTGACTCGTCTTCTAAAGTAAGAAGAAATCTACATTGTAGTTAACATTGTGCAAAGTAGAACATGCACAGCGTGTCTGCAAAAGCAATCAGTAGTGAATGATTAAGAGAAAATCCTGAGCACAGAGGTGAGGGACTGGGTATATAGACTGGGTAAGGATCTCACAAAACTCGCAGCATGGGTTAATCCTATGAACCTAAATAACATCAAGAAAGGTTTAGGTTAGACCTAAAGGAGAGAAGGAAAATAGGAAAGAAGAAAGGCAGGGAGGAAGGAATAGGAGTTAGGAAAGAAGGAAGAAAAGAAGGAAAGGAGGAAAGGAGGAAGGGAAGAAGGGAGATGGGGTGGCGGTGTCTTTGTGATCCAGGAAGAGGGAAAATGAGAACTGAATGCATATGAGCCACAGCTCTCAGGCTCCTTCTGGGAGCTCCAAAACCTTTGAGTCTGAAGACCCATGTCCTTGACTATTCGGGGAGTTTGGATCTACTAATGGGAAGTTGCCAAGTCACAGTAATATTGAGTCCAAGCCAGCTGTTGAGTTCATGAGGATCCCAGGCAAAATAAGCATGTACAGGGCTGATAGGACCAGGGTGTCGGGTGGGCAGGCAACATTAGGCATGTGTGCTAGAGGGTACATGGAACAGGAGGTACATGGCAGCGATGACTATTTGCCAGGTTCTCTGGTGATGGCAGTAGCTTTGGGGCAAACTAGTTTGAGTTACTGGGGTAATAAGGGGTGGGACTGGTAAAACCACAGGTTGTTCTTATATTTTGCCGAAGCCTCAGAACCAAGCATCTTTCTTGTCAAGCTACTAAACTGGGTCAGTTTAGGGGCGCCTGAGTGGCTCAGTTGGTTAAGCGTCTGCCTTCGGCTCAGGTCAGGTTCCCAGGGTCCTGGGTTCAAGTTCTGCATTGGGCTGTGTGCTGTGCTCAGCGAGGAGCCTGCTTCTCCCTCTCCTCTGCCCCTCCCTCCGTCTGTGCACTCTCTTTCTCTCTCTCTCAAATAAATAAATAATAAGTTAAAAATAAATACTGAGACGGTTTACAAGTAAAATTGCATTGATCTCAATTACCTCATCAATCTTCCCTTTTCTTTTTAGCAAGAGTACTTTCTGTCACAGAAACGAGTCTTTGTCTCCCATCCCATTTCCTAAAAAACGGAGGTACTATGAGGGCAATGTATCTTTGGGATGATTCCCTGGTTCACATGAGTGTTGTCTACATGTTTTTATCTAGAAGATATAAACCCTGAGGTTAAATGGCAGGTCGTGATAGGATACTCATCGCTTACCTTGACACAAGACAGGAAGCTCAACTTCAATAAAAATAGGTAACGTTCAACCAGGTGGTTATGCTGAACTGGGCCCTGGGCTAAGTACTTGTACACATTGCATAATGCGAATTGGATGACATCCCCTTTGATGTCTTTATTGTATTGCATTTATTAGCCACATATAGATGAGGAACTTGAGTAATAGGGGAGTTAAGGAACTTGCCCATAATCACCTAGTAAATGGCAGTAACCGAGACATTTTCACTCTCATAAGATATTGCATTCCCAAACCTAAGGAAATCCTAAATCTCAATATACTCAAGTAACGGACTGGCTCCATCTACCTATTGTAGTTTCCTTTTGGTACCTTTAGCTAGGAATATAAACTGTTTTTGAACCCCAGCCTGGAAGGCCAGCTTTGAGTTGCACCCCCCTGTGCACACGGCATGCACATAAATACCGTAATATCATCAAAGACTGAGCCCAGCTGGCTGCTCAGCATACCACAGGCTCTGAGTTCCCTTGCAGGACCCCCGAAGCAGACTTAATGCTCCTGGGAAAGCACTGTCCTCCCTCAGTCACAGAGTTCAGTGGAAACACTGTGACTCTGTAATAATCCATGACACGTAATGCGGGAGGAAACCACTTTATCTGCAGAGTTTAGGCCCAGTGATAAGGGACCATTCGAGTAGGGTTTTTTTCTTTCCTCATGGTTGGCAGAAACCCAATCGAGCTGCCATCAGTTCCTCCTAAGGCCAGAGACCGAAAAGAAACTTCTGAGGCCAGAAAAAGATCAAAAAAAAAAAAAAAAAAAAGCAAGCTATGTCACCCAGCAGTAGAGCATGACAGGTGACAGATGACACATCGGCTGCCAGGTACTCTTCTCACAGCCCTGCTCCAGCAGGTCCTTCTGAGGGGCTTTGGACTTTTGCTCTCTCAGCCTAAATACTTTGGGATGGCACAGAAACGTGTGGAGGCAGTGCAATGCCAGCTCCATCGGGAGGGGCTGCCTTCAGAATGGTCCCTGCCCTCCCCTAGCTAGGAGGCTGCAGGTCAGCATTCGAGACACGGGTAGATCTGACCCAGCTGAACCAGGGAGTACCTTGCAACTAGTGAGGGATCTGGAAAATGTTCACAACGCCCTGTTAAGTGAAAACAGCAGCTTATAAAACAGCAGTGTGCTCAAAATATGCACAGAAAAAGACTAGAAAGATAGATACCACAAAGTTAATGGTGGTTACCTCTAGACAGTGGGAATATGAGTGAGTTCTTTTTCGTTTTATTTATTTTTTTATCATTTTATTTTTTATAAGTAGCTACCATGAGTGAGGCATCATAAGTTCTCATGAGCATTTTCTTTTAGGTTCTAAAAACACATGTGATATGCGACCATCTGTTTCTTCTGTAATAAGAAATAAGCTATTTTTCAAAGACCGCCTCATATCTATTAAGAAAAGTTTTACCACCTTGGAAGGAAATCCAATGCTCGAAAACCCCAAACATATGTACAAATAAGCTGGGAAGTGACCATTCATTTTACAAATGGATTCACCATACACTTCTTTTAAATAGAATGTTCTTTAGCACTCAATATCTGGTTCAGTTTGCAATAATTTGCTTCAATAATGAGGGTAATATAAATTCAAACTTTATAAATTGTGCTAAAATTATTTACAGGCCTTTTGGCGTAGCCTTTTAATCCAAGTTAGAACCAATAAAGGAGAAAAGTAAACTAGGCTGATGAAATGTTCTTGTCTGTGGAGTACAGATACACAGATACTGTGCTTGTAGCAGAGGTGCCTTCCTGTCTACGGACATCTCTAATAGGCTTGGCAAGCTGAGCTGGCTGCAGGCGCTTGGCAGCTTCTACCCCAAGCCCACCCCTTCCCCCATTCCTATAAGCCTCGCAGCTTTCTCTCATCCTTAAGTGCATCAGCTACAGTGGAGGCCAGTAGCCGTGAGGGAGGGAGGTGAAGAAAGAGGAGTCCTGCTATGCTGCTTGGTGTCACGGCCTAATGTTAGTTCTCAAGTAACAGACTAAAACAGACCTCACCATTTTCAGAGTTACCTGTAGGACATGAGCATCTATCAAAGGGGTTTTTGTGTGGTCCTAGAGGCTGCAGGAGGCCTTGAGTGAAGGGTATGTTGGGTGCTGGGACCCTTCACCCTGCTTCCTTAAGGATGGAAGTTGTAAGAGGTTAAAGCAAGAAGCAAGAATCCCCCTATAACCAGGTATGGTAGACAGGTGAGTTAGAAGAGTGGCTTGGTATGCCCATCTGAGCCCACTTCTATTCAGTTCCTATCATGTGCCAGGCACTGGGCTGGTGTGGAGGAACAAGTGGTTTAGAGGGCAAGGCAAGAAAAAGCTTACGAAAGTACACAAACCTATAACACTGCAGAGAGTAAGCTGAGGGATGTGAGAGAGAAGTGTCAACAGAAAGTTAGCGTAGAGACGGTCCTTCTTAAAGGATGGAAATGTTTTCTGGAGTGGGTGGCTTCAAAAGGGTCAAGAATTTTTTTTTTCAAGATTTTATTTATTTGAGAGAGAGTGTGTGAGAGAGAAGAGTGGAAGAGGGAAAAGAAGAAGCAGACTCCCCTGCTGAGCAGGGAGCCCGATGTGGGGCTCGATCCCAGGATCCTAGGATCAGGACCCGAGCCAAAGGCAGATGCCTAACTGACTGAGCCACCCAGGTGCCCCCAGGGGTTGAGAATTCTGACAAGCAGAGAAGGCAACAGGGAAATCAGTGGATGGACCAGCCTGAGCAACGGCAATGGAGCGCTTTCATTTTTGAAAAGCGTGCAATGCAGTGGTTTTTAGTCTTTGCTCTAAGCTGTACAACCAACACCAGTATCTAATTCCAGAACATTTTCATCACCCCCAAAAAGAAACTCCATACTCACTAGCAGTCTCTCCTCTTCCCCCAGTTGCTGACAACTACTAATTTACTTTCTGTCTCATTGGATTTGTCTATCCTCGACATTTTATATCAATGGAATCATGTAATATGTGGCTTTTTTGCGTCTGGTGTCTTTCACTTAGCATAATATTTTCAAAGTTCATTCAGTTGGTAGCAGACATCAGAACTTCCTTTCTTTCTATGGTCAAATAGCATCCCACTATGCAGTTATAACATTCTGTTGATTCATTTATTAATTGGTAGACATTTGGGTTTTTTCTACATTCTGGCTATTATGAATAAAGCTGCTATGAACATTTGTTTATCCATAGGCATCTGTCTTAGTCAGTTAGGGATGCTTTAAAAAAAAAAAACCAAAAACATAGACTGAGTGGCTTATAAACAACAGAAATTTGTTTCTCATAGTTCTGGAGACTGGAGGTTCTAAGATCAGGGTGCCAGCATGGTGGGTTCTGGTGAAGGCTGGCTGTCTTTAAGGTTTTAGATGTCTGTCTTCTCAGTGTGTCCTCAGATGGCAAAAAGAGAACTAGAGAGCTCCGTGGGGACTTGCTGGGCACTAACCCCATTCATGAGAGCCCCACCCTCATGACCTAAATCACACCCAAAGGCCTCACCTCCTAACACCACCACACTGGGGGTTAGGATTTCAACATAGGAATTTTAGGTTGATATAAACTTGAGTGACTGAATTCCCAAGTATTTTCTTCGCTATCAAGGAACCTGGCTCAGACCTCATGAATCTAGATAAACTTTTTATTTTATTTATTTATTTTTATTTTTATTTTTTTTAGATAAACTTTTTAGGGACCAACTTGGCTAGCTTGTTCTTTTTGCAGGCTCTGGAGTGAATCCATTTCTGAGCTCCTACTAGTTTCTTAACCTAAGCTCAGGTATTTCTTCCTCATTCCATGTATGAACAAGGCACAGGCTGCCACCTGTCTGTGCCAAATTAGGCTGTCGTTCTACAGGTGGGAATCCTCATTCTCATAGCATGCAGGCTGCTTTGCCCTTCGTGGCTATCTTCAAAGAGGCAGGATTTCCATCCTGCTTCAGTTGAAAGAGAAAAAACTCAAAGCTTTTGGCATCCCTAAGCCATCATTAATGCATGAGAATGTTAAACACTTATTTCAAAGAAGGAAATATTCCAAGTTATTGTTAAAAAAAAAAAACTCAGAGCATAACCCTTAAAACTGTACTGTTGTTGTTTTAGGTACAATTTTGAAATGTACCTAATATATGAATTTGAGTCTAAGATAAGTAAATCTTGGCCTGAATCCACAGATGACTCCTTAAAACTATTCTTCTTTCTCCTAACTCTTCTCTTAACCCCTTGCCCCAAACCACAGCCCTCTCTCCCTTATCTCCCTCTCAATAACTGCAGATCTTTCTCTCTCTCTCAAAAAAAAAGAAAAAAAAAAGAAACCAACAAAAAACAAAAAACAAAAACCCTAAATCATACTTTCCCTTCTTAAAACTCTCTTTTCCAAACCACAGCCCCTGGCCTTTTCTTTCTAGTTACCTCATCTCCCAAGCCGCAGCACTCCTTCTCAAAACTTCTCTTTAAACTCATTTCCCAAACATAGTCTGTTTCCCAAAACCCACATCCCTGAGCTGCAGTCCACTCCCAGAAACCAAAAGACACACATGTCCTATCATTCGAGGACAGTGCTGGGACGGGATCCAGGAGAGAAGCTTCAGGGAGTTATGACCTGCGGAGGATGTGCAGCAACATGAGGAGGTTGTGGTGGTCAGTGAAGTGAGAATCATGATTTAGTGCCCCCTGGACAAGCTCTAGCTATGGGCAGCTCCCTGCACTTGGCTGGGCTTTGATTTTTCTCATCTGGCATGTGCTGGGCCTCTGGCTCATAGGAGGCTCTCAGCGATATGCGTTGGCTTGATTAAGTGGTTGGGTGAAGTACTGGGATGAGGGGACCTCCAAGCTCCTTTCAGCCTGATGTAAAACACTAACATCCACGTAATCAAGATGGAGCGGATCACAGAACTATGGAAGTTTGAATTATCCCACCAATTACCTCCATTTGTTCTTCACTTTGTGTGGCTGAGTTCTTTTTTTTGTTAAGGAGAACAATAAATGGAATTTTACTGGGGAGAGATGTAAGACAGTTGCTTTTGCCTTTGGACTCCAAACTTCTTGAATGTATATCTGTCAGTGGGCTGCTAATGAAAATAGTTTTGGTTCCATGGGAATAATTGTGAGGACAATGAAATCCAGAGATGTGAACTAAGAGTACAGGATGTCGACCCAGGGGTGTTCTAAATTGCTTCAGAAGGCACTAATAAAAGAAAAATGCCATGGTTAATAAATATTTGTTGACTGATTAAAGAACAGGAATACTGAAAATGCCTCTGATAAAGATATCTTGTAGCTCTGAGCTCATATATGTACCAGGGACCAGATGTAAGTGGATATGCTGGTTTCAGTTAACAAGTAACCCCTTCTGAAAAGTTCTAAAAAATTTTTTTAATTTTTATTTATTTATGATAGTCACAGAGAGAGAGAGAGAGAGAGAGAGAGAGAGAGAGAGAGGGGCAGAGACATAGGCAGAGGGAGAAGCAGGCTCCATGCACCGGGAGCCCAACGTGGGATTCGATCCCGGGTCTCCAGGATGGCGCCCTGGGCCAAAGGCAGGCGCTAAACCGCTGCACCACCCAGGGATCCCTAAAAAAATTTTTTTAACTTAAAATGGATCATGGATAGAAATGTAAAGAGGTAAACCATACAACTTTTAGAAGAAAATGTGAGAAAATCTTCATGACCTTGGGTTAGGCAAGGAGATCCTAAAAAGAAACACCAAAGAATGACCCTGCACACACACACACAAAACATTGATGTCTTGGTCTTCAAGAACATTTAAAACTTTGTTCTGTAGATGATGCACTAAGGAGAATGAAAGCACATGTTATGGACTGGGATAAAATTTTCAGAAATCACATGTCTATCAGAGAATTTGTACTCAGAATATATAAACAGTTCTTTTTTTAAAGATTATTTTTAGACAGACAGAGAGAGAGAGAGAGAAAGAGAGAGAGAAAGCATGAGCAGGCAAGGGGTAGAGGGAGAGAGAGAGAGAGAGAGAGAGAGAGAATCTCAAGCAGACTCTCCTCTGAGCACAGAGCCTGACATGGGGCTTGATTCCACAAACCTGAGATCATGAGCTAAAAGCAAAAGTCAGACACTCAACCGACTGAGCCACCCAGGTGCCCCTAAAAAGGAATTCTTAAAAAACAATAAGAAAACAAATAACCCAATAAAACAAAGCAAAAGATTTGAATAGATATTTAATTGAAGAAAATACGTAGATAGCAAATAAGTATGTGAAAAAAATGCTCAAGTATATTAGTTATTAGGGAAATGTACATTAAAGCCACAATAAGATACTACTATACACTTATTAGGATGGCTAAAAGTAAAAATAAAATTGATCCTTCTGAGGGTTGACAAGGAGGTGGGCCAACTGGCATTTTCACACATTGTTGGTAGGAATGTGAAATGATGTAGCTACTCTAGAAAACGGTTTGGCAATTTCTTCCTTCCTTCCTTCCTTCCTTCCTTCCTTCCTTCCTTTCTTTCTTTCTTTCTTTCTTTCTTTCTTCTTTCTTTCTTTCTTTCTTTCTTTCTTCTTTCTTTCTTTCTTTCTTTCTTTCTTTCTTCTTTCTTTCTTTCTCTCTCTCTCTCTCTCTCTTTTTTTTTGAAGAGAGAGACAATGGAGGGGTTGGGGGAGGGCCAGAGACAGAGGGAGAGAGAATCTTAAGCAGGCTCCAAGCCCAGCACAGAGCCCGACTTGGGGCTCAATGCAGGGCTCAATCTCACAATCCTGAGGTCATGACCTGAGCCTAAATCAAGAGCTTAACTGAGTCACCCAGGTGCCCAGTTTGCCAATTTCTCATAAAATAAACAGATACAAACCACAGGACTAGGAGTCCCGCTCCTAGGTATTGACTCTAGAGAGAAGAAAACTCAAGTTCACAGAAAAACCTATAATCCAAATGTTTATGGAGCATCATTTAGAATCACCAACAACTGGAAACTACAACATCAAAGGTTTTTAAATGCATTAGACAAGTGAAAGAAGCCAGAACTAAAAGCTTACACGATATATAATTCGATTTATAGGACACTCTGGAAAAGCCAAAACTATAGTATGGAGTTGTGCCAGAGCCTGGGGATGGGTGGAGGGTTTGACTCCAAAGGGGAGGAATCAAGGATGTTTTTGGAGTGAGGGACATCCTGATTGTGGTGATGGTTACATGACTTTATACATTTGTTAAAATTTATAGAATTATACACCCCAAAAAAGGGGCAGTTAATTGTATATATACCAAGTTTTATTGTAAAAAAAATTTTTATCTAAAAAACAACTCTGCAAGCAACAAAGGTGAAAAAAAAAAATGGTCAGAGAACTACCCTAGGTTAGTGGTGAGGATTTAATGTTTACTCAGAATAATTGTGCTTTCGATAGTCAACCAATTGCACAATGAGTACAAGTGAACATTTTCCTGATACTATATTTACACTGCAGCTAAGGTGACCCTGACAGACATTCCCAAACACGGGGCAGCTGTATCCCCTTGCCTTTCCCAGCCAAGCTATCTGACACTCAAGATTCTGTGACCTCAGAAGAATTATGACTGCCCAGTCAAACAAAGTGTTGATAACGCCACACCCTGCACTTTTCACCTGAGCAAATGTCACCAAGATCTCATGTGCGCCATCTGCCTTGGTGACTATGCTGGGCCTGAATGCAGAGGCCACGGGAAGCTTCCATAACCTCCTCGCCAAATCCTCTCTGGCCTTGCCCACTGATCAGCCCCTACCCTGATGACAGGTGAGACCCAACCTGGGTGCCTCCCCTGAGCTGGGCTCACTTAGGACAGGCTGGATTTCGCACTCCATTTCTTTCCCTTGCAAAGCCTGGGTGTAATCCCGTGACCATTCATTGTTTAGAAACTAAAGGTCTCCTTGGGAGTCTTTTGTGTCCTTGCCAACACCCCGCCAGGCTCGCTACCACTATTCCTCTGCCAGCCCAAGGCTTTATACTGAGGCTTAGGGAAGTGAGAGAGAACTTCAGTGCACACATCCCATACTTAACCTCTTTGGTTCTTAAATTACCGACCTCCTGAAAAATCCACCAAAGTCCCAGGGAAACACCATGGAGTCCTGGCTGACTAGGAGAGTTTCTGTGTTTTGGGAGTGTTCCAAAGTATATTGTATGAACTATTCTTCGTTGGAGTCTATCATAGGTCTGGATAATGAATAAGTTTCAAAAATGTAACTAGCAGAAATTCCAGTTGGATTTCCAGGGCTCATAGAATTGTGTTCTCTCTCTCTCTCTCTCCTCCTCACCCCCCAACTGCCACAGCGTGTATGAAAAACCGACATGCCAAACTTGCCTTCCTGTAGAATTACCTCAGAAATGGAGCTGAGATTCCAGGGGTCCTGGCCTTGAGGAGAATCTAATCCAAGAAGACAAGCGGAACCGAGGAGCCTAGGAAGACTTAAAATTGGCAGGAAAAAAATTCACAGCTAATTTGGGGGATAAACAGAAAAGTGGTTCTGCAAAATGTGAATACATTTTTTCCAAGCTCTCCAAGCAGAGGAAGGGGCCAGGGGGTGTATTTAAGGAGGGGAACTGCCCTTCCTACCTTAGCTTTCCTCTCTTAGGCTTAGCATTCAAGAGCAATGGAAACATCCACAAAGAAGATGGATATTCCCTGTCCTCGGACTCCTGTAGCTTAATTCCCACACATATCAGGTCTCCAACCATCATAGCAGGGCTTCTCACCAATTTTTTAAAATTCATTTTTAAAAAAAAAATAATTTATTTTTGAGGGGGACAGGGGAGGAGCAGAGGGAGAGAAAAATCACAAGCAGACTCTATGCTGAGCATGGAGCCTGACTCAGGGCTTGATCCCCCAAATCTGAGATTAGGACCCAAGTTGAAACCAGGCATCTGGTCGCTTAACCGACTGCGCCACCCAGATGCCCTTTAAGATCCATTCTGATTGCTCATGAACCTCTTTTACTTCTTCTATCAGCTTTGTGTCCTGAAATTTCACTTTGCCTGGCACGCCCTTCCTCTACCATAGCTAAAGGAGAACTAAAATGAGCTCTCTCTCCAGAGTGGCAAAGGACCCAGCTATGTGGGATAGTATCTGTTCCTTCCTGTGCCATTAATATTTAAACCCTTGTGTTTTTTTTAAAGATGTATTTATCTATTTGAGAGAGGCAGAGAGAGAACACACACATGCAAGCAGGGGGGGAGAGGGAGAGAGAGAATCTCAAGCAGACTCCCCATTGAGTGCTGAGCCCTGAGCCTACATGGGAGCTCGATCCACAACCCTGAGATCATGACCCTGAGCTGCAATCAAGAGTCACACACTCCACTGACTGAGCCACCCAGGCACCCCCTAAACCCTTGCTTTTTAAAGGAAACATAATCCTGACATTTCTATCTCATTCACATTAGATTTAAGGAAGTATCTTTTTTAAGTGCAACGGGAACTGTGTGATGCCCGCCTTCTTGAGCATCTAGAAGGCTTCTTCTAGAAGACAAGTGTCTTCTCAGCAGATTTTTTCATGAGCCCCTGCAGGTCTTCTACTTTCCAAGTAGGAAGCAATATTTTCTCAGCCTATATTGGGCACATGCGCGCGCACACACACACACACACACACACACACACACACAATTTAGTGAACATCAAGGAAGTTTAGTCCTGACTTTTCCGTTAACGCCTTCTCTCACACACCTATTTGAGAGCACTGAAATTTGAGAATTTAAGAGTCTTAGTGTGTGCAAACAATTCATTTGTGTAACATCAATGAACTCATACTCCAGCAAGTCATGTCACCAGGAAACCACACATTTGAATTCCGTAGGTCACTGTGAGCCCCTTGTAGCAATCTGAGGATATGGGCTCTAGGGCCAGACTCCCTGCATTTGAATCCTACCTTAAATTCTTAGGTTGTAAATATTGAATGAGCTAAAGGTCTTTACCACAGTGTCTGGCTGTCACCGTTGAGTCCTCCTTAGCTGTCACCTCTAGGCTTTTGCATGCTTTTGGCACTCATTTTGCCTTTCAATGTCCCTTGTGGAAAATACTCCTTTGTTAAATTCATGTGGGATGATTCAAGTTGGAAAACAAATCTCTCTCTCCTCATGAACAGATAGGCTTCTTTTAAGGAAGTAAATGCAGATGAACCACTGATTTTTAATTCTTTGCTCTGGCTGCCAGGAAGTTGGGGCTTATGTTCAGTTGTGGTAACCATCCTGAGTTTAAGAATAATGGCTAAATAATAACTCTTGTTGAAAAAGACTAAAGCTAATGCTTAAGAGCATTTGTGAGTGGTCTCGTCTGATTATGTGCACTAGCTCCGGAAGGAGGGCTATTACTACTAAGTATACCTGAAATTAATAGGCAGGGTTTTTGGAACCACTTGCTTTATGCCTGTCCTGACCATGACCTATGGTATACTCTCCTGATGTAAACTAGATGAAAATATATTCTAATAGTGCTGATTTAGGCAGCTGTTAAAATTACACAGTAATTGTCCGTTCACACTGTGTTGAGTTACCGTGATGAATTTACTGCTATTGCAGAAGGAAAGAAACCAGCATTGATGAAACTAGGCCTTGATGAAGACTCATTAAGTCAAATAAACACAAGCAAAATACTCTGATGGACCATTTTCCTCTTTTGCCTATACTTCAGTGCTGTATAAAATATATAGCCAAGGTTTTCTGGGAAAGTTTCTGAGTCTCCACTTCCTCAGGAGCTTGCATATGAATATAAAGCAGATGAATGACCAGGATCCTTGGCTGTACCCCAACAGTTATCAGGTACTCCAGACACCCCCAGCCAGAGGGCAGTCAAGAAGGGCTCACATTGGGATTATAGATCCTGGATATTTCAGATGGGATGTATTTATAATTAATCATCTGAACAGGGATATCTTGGAGAGTGAAAGGGGGCACAATAAATAGCTTTTCCTGGGACTATAGGTATAAAACATATTCTAGATAAATTAGGATGTATGATCACCATGCCTCACTGGATAACATCAATGAAAACTGAGTAATTATGGCTCCTAGGGCACTGGGAAGGCTTTTGAGTTAAAATATTTCTGCATTGGGACACCTGGATGGGTCAGTGATTGAGTGTCTGCCTTCGGCTCAGGTCATGACCCTGGGGTCCTGGGATCGAGTCCCACATGAGGCTCCCTGCTCAGTGGGCCATTTGCTTCTCCTTCTCCTTCTTCCACTCTTCCTGCTCATTCTCTCTCTCTCAAATAAATAAATAAAATATTTAAAACAATGAAATGAGTTATCAAGCCATGAAGAGACATGGAAAACCCCAAATGCATATTATTAAGTGAAAGAAATCCATCTAAAAAGGCTATATATTATATATTTCCAACTACGTGATGTGCTGGGAAAGGGAACATTTTAGAGACCATAGAAGGATCAGTTGTTGGCAAGAGTTAGGGAGGAGAGAAAGATGAAAACATAGAGCACAGAAGACTTGTAGGGCAGTGAGACTATTTCATATAATACTACAATGGCGGGTACAGAAGCGTGTCATTACACATTTGTCAAAACCTATAGAATGTACGCCACCGAGAGTGAGCCCTAATGTAAATTATGGACTTTAGGTGATAATGATGGGTCAGTGTGTGTTCATCAATTGTAACAAACGAACATCTAGGTGTCGAAGGTGGGGAGGCTGTGCGTATATGGTGGCAGGTTTGGGGTGTATAGGAAATCTCTGTACTTTATGCTCAATATTGCTGTGACTCGAAAACTGCTCTAAAAAAAGAGAAGTCTATAAAAAAGAAGATAAATGAGGAGAAATACATACTGCTCATTGAATGATTTTACCAAATGATAAGCAGCAGTGACAGAGAAAGGGGGTGCCAAGGTCAAAAATGACCAGCCTTAGCATTTTGCCTCTGCTGCCTCTACTAGTAGATGGGCAGGTGGTCAGGAGATGTGGGAGGTGGACGCTTTGAGAGAAGTTAGGAAAGTCATTCATTCATTTTATACTGTCTGCCATACATTGTGGCCTCACCCAACTAAGAGGTTAGAAAACAGAACAAAACCAAAAACAGATGATAGGAACAATTGGGTGAGGATTACTAGCACCGTTATTTGGGTTTGTGGGAGGACTAGATCTCCTCTCTTGTCTGTAGGGTCTGGAGGTTGGCTCAGGGAGCTCCCTTTCCTGAATATCCTCTGCAAAAGTACTTCTCCTGCCTTGATGACATATGCATTGGAGGAGTTTCTGGAAGAGATATTTAATAGCCTGTAATGATTTCTGAAGGAAATGAGACAGTGTTGCCAAAAACATCAGAGAACTAATAGTGTGGCAGCCTAAGCAGAAGGGTAAGGAATTGAGAAACAAAGAAGGAACTGAAATATCCTACTGGTTAAGGAAATCTAAGTCTGGGGCTTTGTCTGTGAGTTCCCAGGTAGTGGTGTTATTTCTCAAATGACTGTGATGAATTACTAATATACCGTAGAAACCACGTCGTCCTGACCATATGGGTCAAGCTTCCTTTTAAAAACCCTGGCCGCAGATTCCCAGACACCTAGTATCTTAATGAAGATGAGCAGGAACTTTAACTTGTACACAGGGATGAACAATTTTCACATCATTTTCCGTGTGGCATCTTGCAGATGTACTTTTTTTTTTTAAGTCACATGGAATTTAAGCAGTCTCAAATATTTCTTGAAACATGTAAGCCACTGCTTCGGAATGGAAGTGCTCCTTTATGTATTATTTATTTGGAAAAGAATCTGCTTGTCCTAACTAGATTGCAAACTGGCACATAATACACATTTGTTGGGGGTTAGAGGTATGTCTTTTATAACCTTATATCCCCAAAGAACCTAGCACAGAGCTCTGTACATTGTCAGCACTTAACAAATATTTGCTCAATCAATGCACAAAGGAATTAATACCAAACCCCAGTGGAGCTGGAAGGGACCCCAAGTGATCAGTGTACTTCCCCATCTGGAATGAGGTAAACAGACACGTGCACATGAAGGGTTCTTCCTTCCTGGATTTGCTTTTAATATGGGAACAACAGGGCCAGTCCCTCATTCTTGAGGATCCATGGGGAATTGGCAGTCACAAGCCAAGTTCCCAATTTACAGAGTGCTCCTAAACAGTTTGACATGGAGAAACTCTGTAAGGACAAAAGAGTTTCACTCATCAAAGGCTTTCGGCAGTCCCATCAGGCATTCAGAACAGCCCTTATTAAGTAACCATACAGGCGAGGCAACATAGGAGGTTCAAACAAAAATAAAATACGAGGAGATCAAAATCATGCCTTCTGAGAATTTGTACTCCCAACTGACATGCAGATCTATTAGACACACAGCCATTCCTTTTCCCATAAAGTCAACGAATGTAAGGCTAAACCAAAAGATTTTCTCAGCTTCATGGTTGGCCAAAGGGGGATTTTCTATAAGGTGAAGGAGACAAAATGAAAATACTCTACACACAGGTATCGTTAAAGAACTTACAGTGTGAGCCAGCAGTTCGTTTTGTTTCTTGACTTGTATAACCTGTGACTGATGACTGGTTAGTGACTAAGCAAGCCCAGAACACATGTAAGGAAATGATGATTATTTCTTATCAACAGAGATAAACGGGTCACTCTGATAGTAGTAACTAAGTGTGCTGTGTATTGGCACAACTCTAACTGAAAGTGGTATTTCTATGAAGGGATGTTGGGATTACTTGTAGTACATTCACTACCTGTAAGCAAGACTTTGGCCTTCTTCACCGCATGAGTGTTTCCGGGTCACACCATACACAGTGCACCAGGTACTAGAGATAAAGAGATCAAGGACTGAGCAACCGCCCTGTGGAAGAGGGTTTTGTACACAACATAAACCTAAGGGAACACAACCTAAGGGAAGCTGAGGAATTCAATTCTACAATGGGTTTTTTTTCCCCTCTGAAAAGATAACACGTATATTGCTTCGTCTAACTGATTTCCTGCCTCCTGCCTCCTGCCCCCACCCTCACTTCACCACAAACGGGGTCAAATAGACCCATGATTCAGAGATGATGATGTCATGGTCTCCAACACGATGGTATTTTTTTTAAAGAACCTTATGTGATGTAAGCCACAAGGCTCAAGTTTGCTCTAAGTCTGTATGTTGGAAACTACAATTTTGTATGTGTTTCTCCTGATAAATTTTCATTATTTAATTACGTGTAGCAGTACCTAATAGCTACACATTATTGGTTACACCTCCTAATTGAGACTTGTAAAAACTTACATGAATTTTTTAATATAGCATATTGTGGCTGAATTGAGATATTATGTACTGAGAGAACACTGATTTGTTCAGCAAGCACTGTCAGATTGTGCCTTATTTACTTTCAGTATCACTTTTTTGTTCTTTCTCTTCTAGTTCAGGCTTTTTAAAAGATTTTATTTATTTTTTCATGAGAGACACAGAGAGAGAGAGACAGAGACACAGGTAGAGGGAGAAACAGGCTCCAAATGCAGGAAGCCTGACGTGGGACTCGATCCTGGGTCTCCAGGATCACACCCTGGGCTGAAGGCGGTGCTAAACCACTGAGCCACCCGGGCTGCCCCTAGTTCAGTCTTAAAACAACTGTTTTCTATCTTAGAAGTAACACATATGGCAGAAAACTTACAAAACAAATACAAACTCAAAGGGAACAGGTATATAAGTCACCAGAAATCCTGCCACGCTGAGACAGGCTCCGTTATGCTTGGCAAGGTCTTACATTGTGGGTTTTTTTCCATGTATATTTAGTGTATGCTGTTTGACAAAAATTGAATGCATTATACTTAGCTTTGCACTTATTTTTCTCATGTAACAGCATATTGGGGCTGTCTTCTCATGTCAACAAAGATTCCATTTCATGACTGCCCAGCATCAAAGTGTGTAATTCTTAAACTGCTACATGCTGCCTTGCCATGATCCAGTAGAAATAGAGCCCCTCAAGCCAAGGTTTTATGTAGACCAAGAAGCCATTCTTTGCATTCTCAGTAGAGGGTCCTCCCCTTCGGAATGTGGGGCTCGTGATGCTGAGTGTGTCCTTGACCTTCTGGGCAGGACGGAGAGCTCTTCTATTTTCTCAGGCCTCTGCCTGATAAGGGTGATCAAACAGCAAGATTCAAGATTTATTACTTGGGAATCTAGTTTATTTGCAGTTGTTTAGAGCTTTCATTTGTGCTCTGATCCCTTTATCTAGTTGCTGCCTTATTTTAGAAACTCACTAACTGAAAGCAATACCAATCAACAAAACCCAAAAGGCTTTAGTTTGCACCCTATTTGCAATTCTGAATCAGTTGCTTTTCTTATTTATTGTTTCTCTTCTTGTGCCATTGCTGCTGTAGTGATCAATGTTTCATATTAGCCCAGTGCTTTATTTCTGTCAAATGCATCTAAAACATGCTCGTTAATTGTTTTTTTTTTTTTAAGATTTTATTTATTTATTCATGAGAGACAGAGAGAGAGAGGCAGAGACATAGGTAGAGGGAGAAGCAGGCTCCATGTAGGGAGTCCCATGTGACACCCGATCCCGGATCCAGACAACCACTGAGCCACCCAGGCATCCCCAAGAGTCTAGGTTTTAGAAGTCCTAGAAAAACCTAGGTAACTGAAAATGATCCATTATTTTCAAACCATGACAGAAAACAGTAATAATGGCAATAGCTATTATTGTATTCATACCAAGCCTGTTCTACTTAAGCACTTCTCAGATTTCATTTCGTTAACTTCCCAAAACCACTCTAAAAGACCAGTGCTGGGATCCCTGGGTGGCGGTTTAGCGCCTGCCTTTGGCCCAGGGCGCGATCCTGGAGATCCGGGATCGAATCCCATGTCGGGCTCCCGGTGCATGGAGCCTGCTTCTCCCTCTGCCTGTGTCTCTGCCCCTCTCTGTCTCTCACTGTGTGCCTATCATAAATAAATAAAAATAAAAATAAATCTTTAAAAGACCAGTGCTATGGGGGAGCCTGGCTGGTTTAGTCAGTGGAGTATTTGACTTAGTCTTGGGTTGTGAGTTCAAGCCCCACGTTAAGTGTAGAGATTACTTAAAAATAAAATCTTAAAAAAAAAGAGACAAGTGCAATTATAAGCCCCATTACACAGATGAGGAAAATACAAGTGAGAGTTTCTTAAAAGCCTAATTTTTGACCATTTTTGCTACCGTTCTCCTCTAAGAAACTCAGGATGAATCTTAATGGTGATTGTCCCTTTCTAAAAGCTAACAGCGATACTATTAGTAGTAATATGAGTCATCATTCACAGGAGCATCTACCATGAGGAAGGTACTTTGTTATTGCTGATCTTCATGTGATAGATTGTATCTGTAGCAACAATAACATCTCCCTTCCTTCCACATGCTCTTCTGCATTGTGACCTTGCCATTACCCCATCAAGAGAACTTGATTTCTCCACCCCCTTCAATTTCTATGGATCCTATGACTGCTTTGATCAAAAGAATATGGCAGAAATGTCACTGATTTCAGGACCCAGGCCTTAAGAGCCTAGTTCCTTCTCAGAATCCTTATAGTTGGAAATCAGTCACTATTTAAAATGTGTGACTGCCTTGGGGCCACCATGCTGTGACAAGCCCAAGGTATCTGTAGATGCCCCAGAGAAGGGGTCAACAAACTATAGTCCATTGACCAAATCTAGCCCAACTCCTCTTTTGTACGGCCTTAGAGCTAAGAATGGTTTTTACATTTTTTAATGGTCAGGGGAAAAAAAAATCAAAAGAATATTTTTTGATATGTAAAAGTATACATGAAGTTTAAATTTCAATGTCATAAAGTTTTATTGAAACACAGCCATGTTCATTTATTTACCTTGTCGTCTATAGCTGGTTTCATGCTAAAAGAACAGAGTGGAATAGTTGTGACAGAGATCGTGTGATCCTCAAAGCCTAAGATGTTTACTCTCTGGCTTTTTATAGGAAAAGTCTGCCTACTTTCCACCCTAGAGGATGAGAAGGAAAGGCCAGGAAGGACTAAGGCACTGATACATTTGAGTGCATGTTTACCTCTGAGCCGTGCACTCAGACCTCCAGCCCCAGCCAACTCAGCTGATGCCACATGGAAGAGACAAATTACCCAGCTGAGCCCTCCCCCAATTCCTGAACTACAATACTGAAATTGAAATAAATGGCTCTTTTAAGGCAGTAAGTCTTGAAGGGTTTATTCCTTAGCAGTTGATAACTGAAACATCTCACAATCTATCCCTACTAAAATAGACATTATCCAAATATTTAGATGAGGAAACAGGCTCAGAAAGAGTAAATAACTCATTCAAGGTCATACAGTTGATAAATAGGGAACTGGGATTTCAAGTCTGGTCATTTTGCTTCCTATGTTTTATTTATGACACTAACCCTCAAATATTCAACCTTTTCTCTCCTCATTCCCCATGTCAATCTTCTTTCATTCAAGAAATGTTTTTTGGGAATTGTCACCACATGTAAGCACTGCCCTAAGCTTTATGGGGAAACAGATGAATTCAGGTAGAATCTGAAATTTTTACTTAATGTTTTACTCGGCTGAGAAGACCAAGAGTTATAATAATATGATAATACATGAAATATTTCAAGTTCAAATTCAGCACACTTATTCTGAAGCTCATGATCAATAGAATCCCATTCTAGGTAATCAAGCTTTCAGAAACGCTCTGTATTTTATTTTAATGTCACAGTTTTAAGACTTTTTTATTTTTTTATTGTTTTAAAGATTATATTTATTTATTCATGAGAGACACAGAGAGAAAAAGAGAGAGAGAGAGAGAGAGAGAGGCAGAGACACAGGCAGAGGGAGAAGCAGGCTCCCTGTGGGGAGCCTGACATGGGACTCGATCCCGTGTCTCCAGGATCATGTCTTGGACCAAAGGCAGGCGCTAAACTGCTGAACCACCCAGGGATCCCCAAGACTTTTTTTTTTAAAGAATAAGTCAGCAGTCAGCCCTAGATGACTTAAAAGCTCATTTCACTTACCCACAAGATTAGTTACTGTTAACTGGTTGTTTCTTCTTCTTCTTTTTTTTTTTAACTTCAGATTAACCATCTTCTTCCACATTCAAAACATATGTAACCACACCTGAATAAAAGTTACCTAGTTGGAAACCATTAGGATTGTAAAGCAATGAAAGCAGGAAGCAGAAGCCTAGTGAAAATGCTTTTTTTTGAGGGACCAGGATAAGGAATGTGAAGGGAAGTACTATAGGACATTCTAAGTTGCCAGTCTTTCTCTGAGGTCTTTAGTAGAAATACATCACTGATTGAAGTAAAGATACGCTAAAGGGCTAGGAGATATGCTAAGACTGAGGCCACCGTGTGGGTAAAAGCCATTTCCTTGTTTATCAAGGGCCTCTTTACTCCCCTACTTAAGTATGGCATCCTCAAGGTAGAAATATGACACAGTCAGTGGGGCGTGAAACTGGCTTGTATCAGTTTAAAGATCAATTGTTAAATTTTCAGAAACTTGTGAGCCAGTTGGTTAATCTTTGGTAGCTTGAAATCCGTCATAGGAGGAAGATTTGTACCATGGAATTTGGCAAATGCTATAAATGAGGGCTTCCCCGTCCCCTGCCCTGAAACTAAGTTTACCAGCACAGCCCTAAGACAGGGTCAATATTAAGGGTTAGCTGGTAGTGAGCAACCCTCTTCATATGGAGTTTATGACAAAATATTGGCAGGCAATCGTTGCAATTTTGCTTTAAATAATTTTTAGTGATGTGAGGGGAAAAGCTAGAATCAAACTTTATCTCTAGTATAGTCTTAAGAGTTTTAAAGCATATGGCAATGTATTGAAAAAATTAGAAAATAGATCAAATATGTTCACAGTGGTTATATTTGGGTTGTGGATTTACAGGTGATTTTTGTCTTGTTCATTATAATTGTACAAGTGTTCTACTGGAAATGGAGGTTAACTTTTTAATTTAATATGAAAATTAAGGCTCAGCAGTTGAGCATCTGCCTTCGGCTCAGGGTGCGATCCTAGAGTCCCAGGATCGAGTCCCACATTGGGCTCCCTGTGTGGGGTCTGCTTCTCCTTCAGCCTGTGTCTTTGCCTCTCTCTCTTTCATGAATAAATAAATACAATCTTTTAAAAATAATAATAATATGAAAATTAAGAAATGATGTGCCTATGTATTAGTGCTTTTTTATTTTGTGTACTGGGGCAACTGAGGAAAGAGGTACAGGAAGAGAGAATGGAAGAGGAGGGCTTGCCCTTCCTTCCTTGTTCAGTCCTGTGAGAATGGGGGTGAAGAGTAACCATCACAATGTGATGGGGCCAGTGTTCTGTTAGGAGTGGAGGTGGCAATAGGTAGAGAGGCAAAGGACAAATGAATAGCAAAAAGGCAGCAACTGTCTCAGAAGGAACACTAGAATAAGAATAAGAACGAACCAGAAGTTCTATTTCCATATGCTAAGTCCCATGATGGTGATTCAACTTCTTGGTCATCAATTTCTTCATCTCTAAAGTAAGTAGGTTACATTACAAAATGATCCACATATTTCTGGATATTCTGTGTGAGCCAGCTTTCAAGGTAGATGTGCGGCAGCAGGCAACTCAACTGACAAAGGAGAAGTAGTGCCAAGTAGACTCTGGAGGAGGAATGTTTGCTGGAGGGGAAGAACGTGAATTTTGGCAAAGTGGCTGTTGGAAAGCGTCATTTAGTGGTGGTGCTAGAAGAAAACTTTGTCCCTAACTAAAAACTCAGAGGTATTATCAAAGCGGGATGTTGGGAACAGAAATAAGATTCCAATTTTACTTTATACATGGAAAACCTTTGCTTTCCCAGGTACATTTCTAACTTCTACAAAGCATTTCTGAATATGGTCTTCGTGACAAGATCCCTGATTGTGTGTTATAAGAAAGTCTGGGGTCCTCTAATATAGACTCTCAGTTTCTTGGAACACAATAGTTTCCATCTTGTAGCACTTTAGACACATCTCTTAAAAGTCTAGATCTTTTTTAGGATCATATTATAAAATAGAAAAATCTTAAAAATACAGTAGGATTTTCGCTGGTTGTTAGCTCTGATACTAGTTCAGTTAAATGGAAATAGAAATCAATAATTCAATATATTGCTTTATATGTGGGTTCTTTTTTTTAAAAAAAGACTTTATTTATTTATTCATGAAAGACACACACACACAGAGGCAGAGACACAGGCAGAGGGAGAAGCAGGCTCCATGCAGGGAGCCCGATGTGGGACTCGATCCCAGGACTCCAGGGTCATGCCCTGGGCTGAAGGCAGGCACTTAACCACTGAGCCACCCAGGGATCCCTATATGTGGGTTCTAATTATCTATGCAAAGTTACTGCTTATTTCTACAGATTGTTTTAGGTCTTTTCTAGCTATTCTCAATCATCTTTGAAGAAAAAAGTCCCCTGATGTGATCAGATAGATGGTTCCAGCCAAGACATTTAGTAAGTTTTTATCTTTTCATATAACTTGATTCAAGACATGGCATGTGCATGCCTTCTCTTCAAGGAGCATTGTGGTTTTTAAAAATCTTTATTAGGAGGCAGCCCTGGTGGTGCAGCAGTTTAGTGCCGCCTGCAGCCCGGGGTGTGATCCTGGGGACCCGGGATCGAGTCCCACATCGGGCTCCGTGCATGGGGCCTGCTTCTCCCTCTGCCTTTGTCTCTGCCTCTCTTTCACTCTCTGTGTCTATCATGAATAAATAAAATAAAATCTAAAAAAAAATCTTTATTAGTGAGCAACTCTCATATACATATATGGAGTGGAAGCTAGTTGGTGTTTCTCTGTTTTAACTGTATTTTCTCTCTGTTTTAACTGTATTTTCGAAACACTCTAAGAAAAACATCAGTGTTGCTTGCCACGGAGTCCTCCTCCAAACAGGCCTGGATTAGTCTTCCCCAAGGCCATGGCCTTCTGTGCTATATGGGGCTGGGTGTCGAGGACGTGGACACATCTGTAACCAAACCAGTGAGCCACAGTGGGAGCCGAGATCCATTTCTCTGGAATGAGAGCCTCTCATTCCTTTGTTCTTGATATTTCCTGGCAACGTGTCCACAAGCACATGTTATTAACAGATGGTGGAAGGCATAATTGGGATTTTTATCATAACATATCCTCTATGCTTCCATCATGCACCAAAGAAGCAGAGATGTATGGGCTAGTTCACTCTATCACAGCAGGATTAAAAACATCTACTTCAAACCTCCAAAGGCTCTTATGACAGGCTCGACCGCTCAGTTAGATGTGGTTTTCCATCAGAAGTACAGAGCTCACTTCAGCAGACTCGTTCGTATCAGATTCCTTTTAAGATCAGCAGTTACTATGAGAAAGATTGGTTCCTCCAGAGCTGAGTTGACCCGGTAAGTTGAGGCATACATCTGTGCTGCAGAGCTGGAACCTGTGAGATTGGCAGAGAGCCCTGAACTTTGTATGGACAACTGTGCCTCAAAACCCGCACAGATGAAAAGATCTCCTTTGCTTAAACCCATAGTTATGTGCTGAGCAAGTTTAAGGAAAAAAAAAAAAAAGCAGGAGGAAGTATGGAAAATAACTTACCCAAAGACGCTGTGAGGATTAATTTCAATTTTTTGTTGTTGATGTTCAAATCTAGCATGTGCCTTCTCGATTCAAAAATCAAGATTGTTGAGGTCTGCTCTCTCTCTATATATATATACAGCGCGTGTTTCCTTAGAGAAAGTTAATTCCTTCATGATTTATGGGTCTCTAAAGAAGGACTGTCCATAATGTTCGTAAAGTCTCTTGTGCATTTATGTGGCTTGCATCATCCAAAGAATTTGAGAGGTTTTGTTCAAAGTATCTGCTGGTTGGGAATATTCCACATTTCATCCAAGATGATTAAAATTGCAAGACTGTCCTCTGGCAGATGCCTGAGCATTGCAATCAGTGAAGTTTATATTTGGAGGTCAGAAGCATAGCAAAAGAAGTACCTCAAAAGGCTTGAAATCTAAGATGGCAGTGGTTATTCTGGAACTGTTTCTGGAATCAGGCGGCTTGGTTCAAATCGGATTCTTTGTCCTATCAGCTAAGTGACATTGATCAAAACACTTGACTTCTTAAATCTTGGTTTCCTTATTTACAAGTGCGCGTGAAAATATTACCTATCTCTCAGGGTTATTGTAAAGATGAAATGAAATAATATATGAAAAGTACCTAGCTTAGTCCCTGGTGCATAAACTGTGTTCAACAAACATTAGCTATTATTATTCATACAGTGATAAACAGGGCCGGGTACATAATTTTCAGACACAAAGGCAAAGTGAAAACGTGGGGTCACTTATTCAAAGGAAAAGAAAAAAATGCTATTAGAATATTAAAATATGTAGCTTTCTCTTTTATCCCATGCCCTCTCTCTCAACTTGTCATGTTCTTGTTTTGTTTAACTAAAAGACTTTTTTAGAGCAGTTTTAGGGTTATGGAAAAATCAAGCAGAAATACAGAGTTTACAGAGTTTCTATATATCCCTTGTTCCAGCCCCAAGGTTTCCTTTATATTAACATCTTGCATTAGTGTGGCACATATATTTTAATTAAGAAACCAATATTGAGGGCAGCCCTGCTGGCTCAGCGGTTTAGCGCCGCCTTCAGTCCAGGGCGTGATCCTGGGGTCCTGGGATCGAGTCCCACATTGGGCTCCCTGCATGGAGCCTGCTTCTCCCTCTGCCTGTGTCTCTGCCTCTCTCTCTGTGTGTGTCTCTCATGAATAAATAAATAAAATCTTAAAAAAAGAAAGAAACCAATATTGATATATAATTCTAAGACTATAATTCACATTAGAATTCACTCTAATTATTTGTCCACTCATTTGGATAATCATCTAGGAGTGCAATAGCTGGATCATTCTGGAAGGCTGTTGTTTGCCTTTGTAAGAAACTGTGAAATTGTCTTCAGAAGTGGCTGAACTATTTTGCACTTCCGCCAGCAATGAAAGAGAGTTCCTGTTGCTCTTACATACTTGCCAGCATTTTATGTTGCTAGTGTTCTGGATTTTAGCCATACCAGCTTAGGTATGCAGTGGTATCTCACTGTTTTAATTTATGATTTACTAATGATATATGATGTTGAGCATTTTTTCACGTGCTCATTTGCCATTTGTATGTCTTTGGTGAGGTGTCTGTTCTGATCTTGTGCCCACTTCTTAATTAGCTTGTTTTCTTATTGTTGAGTTTTAAGAGTTCTTTATATATTTTGGACACAACTCCCCTCTCAGAAATGTCTTTTGCAAATACTTCCTCCTAGTCTGTGGCTTATCTTTTCATTCTCTTAATGGTGTCTTTTACAGAGCAGAAGTTTCTCATTTTAATAAAATCTAACATCATTTTTTTTTCTTTTAAGGATCATGCTTTTGGTGTTGTATCTTAAAAACTCAGCCAAACCCGAGGTCACCTAGTATGAAATAATAAAAGATATATGTATTGGCCTCTGTCCCCGTTCCTGACACAGAGCTCCTAAAACCCACCTAATTGTCTTAAGTTATAAGAGAAAATACTAGGAGCAGCTTTTGTTCTAATATTTGATTTTTGACTAGAACTCCTAATTCCCTGGAAAATTCCTGGGTAATAGGAGCATCTTGTGTTCTAATGAGGCAACTCTTGGTTGGCTCCTGCACAGCTTCAGGATGGAGGCTGGTCACCAGAAAGACCAAGCCATGATTAGAAGTTTAGAACTTTCAGCCCCATTCCCCATCCTCCAGGAAGCAGAGAGGGGCCAGACATTGAGTTAATGATTGATCATACTACATAAGGAAGCCTCCATAATAATCCCCAAAGTATGGAGTTCAGAGAGCTTCTGGGTTGGTGAACACATCCATGTGCTTGGGAGGGTAGTGCATCCCAGCTCCATGAGAACAGAAGCTCCTGCATTTGAGACCCTTTAATATACCTTGCCCTACACTTCTCTTCCATCTGGGCATACCTCTGTATCTTTTATTATATCCTTTTATAGTATATCAGTAAATGTAAGTAGAAATTTCCCTGAGTTCTGTGAGTCATTCTAGCAAATTATTGAACCCAAGATGGGGATTGTAGGAATTTCAATTCATAGCTGGTCAGTAAGAAACACAGGTGACAACCAGGGACTTTTGTTTAGCCTCTGAAGTTGAGGGGGAATGCAGTTTGGTCTCCAGGTAAATAGTGTCAAAACTGAGTTACTATGTGGGACACCTGCTGCTGTCAGAGAATTGCTTGAGGCGTGGAAAACCCACATATTTTGTGTGAGAAGTGAAGTTCATTGCAGGAGGAGTGTGAGAATAAAGGAGAAACTAGGGGAGATTTTTCCATACACTTAGATTCTCTACTGCATTAACTTCTAGAAGTTCTATAGTTGTGTATTTTACATTTAGGTCTATGATTCATTTTGAGTTAATTTTTGTGAAAAGTTGGTCAAGATCTAGATTCTTTTGGTGGGGGGGGTGTATGGGTGTCCAGTTGTTCTAGTGCTATTTATTGAAAAGACTATCTTTTTTCCAGTGAATTACCTTAGCTTTGTCAAGGATTGGTTAACTATATTTGTGTGGGTCTATTTCTGCACTTCTTACACTGTTCCATTTTTCTATTTGTCTATTCTTTCACCGATATCTTATGGTCTTGATAACATAGATTTATAGCAACTCTTGAAGTTGTATAGTGCCAGTCCTTTGTTCTTCAATGTTCTTCTGCAGTGTTATGTTGGCCATTCTAGGTCTTTGCCCTTCTCAGCATTATGTTGACTGCTCTAGGTCTTTTGCCTCTCTCTATAAACTTAGGAATCTTTTTGTCAATAAAAAAAAAAAAGAATCAGTTTGTCAATCACCACAACTTGCTAGGACTTTTGCTGGGAGTGCATTGAAGCTACAGATCAAGTTAGGAAGAATTAACATCTTAACAGTGAGCTTTCTCATCCATGAACATGGAATAATCTCTATTTATTTAGATCTACTTAGATTTCTTTCATGAGAGTGTTATAGTTTCCCTTCTATAGATCTTATACATATTTTATTAGTTTTATGCCTAAGTATACCATGTCATAACATTTATTTGCTATCTAATGCTGTTCTAAAAAAATACAATTTTATCCTAAATTTTATCATTCATTTTATATCATGTAAAGCCAGTTTTAAATGCAACTAGAAGAACAGTTAAGTCATATGTAGAATTACCAAAATTATACAATTGGTATTTCATAGCTTGCGCATGCATATGTATCTTTGTTCTTGCCAGAACAGTGGAAAAGTTGTACAAAATTAGTTCAACTGCTTTAACTGAACTTCTTGATACTCACAAATTCTACCAACACTTTTTTGCCTTCAGCTTACTCCTAAACAAGGAATGGCTGCAAAGAGAAAGACTTCTGGGTTGCCTGCCCTTTCCCTCTCCTTCTCTGTCATCATTTTCAGCATAAGCAGTTGGCTAACATAGAGAAATGATATGAGTAACAAAGAATATGTTAGTATTCCTTGATCATTCATTCATGAATCTTAGAGAACCATTGTCTTCTTTCTGAGTTTGAAGCAAGTTCTAGTTTGAATAGAAAGTTTGGCCTCTCAGAGCTGTCAGCACTCCTGCTTACTCAGTAGTAGACATAACACACTTGCTTTGTACTTACATGGGTCTTGATGCACTCTCGGGCATTGTGGGTTCACTGGGCTTCTGTGTCAGTGGGCATCTTGAAGGCAATGGAAATGGGGTGGCAAGGAACAGCAGCAGTGAACATGCATATTCCATGTATCTCTTCTGTTTATGTGCACCCATTGGACTTCACTTACAAAATGCAAGTTCAAAAATGAAATTATTAAGAATTTCAATGTGGTGACAGCATAGCATTAAACCAAGCACAGGGCTTTCTGAAAGTGGGGCCCAGAGCATGCACAGGGTATATATGTCCATGAGGCCAGCTCTGCTGATAGCTAAGAAGCACTGGAGATACAAGGCAGGGCAGCTGATCAAAAACTAGGCTCCAAAAATATAAAGTGACTGGCCATGGTCACATAGGCATGTAGTAGGATGGGAACTCCTCTTTTCATTTAAGGAGCATTGTTGAAATTCATTATGTGATACTATTTCAAACTTCTTATTCACTGGATTTCAGGTCCCCTGGCTTACAAATTTTATTGATCTTGACTTGATACTTCTGCAAACATAGATTTATATACTGGGAGTCCACGCTGAAACTCAAAGCAGCTATGACTGTCATAGACAGAGCAATACCTAAATCAGGACTAGTTGTAACAATAGGTTTTTAGTATTAGGCATTGATCTATTAGAAAATAGAAGAAGAAACCTATTTCTTCATGGAAGAGAAGAATGTCTGGTTTGTGTATGTTCTTGGCAGCAGTTTTAGCCATCTGACCCAAGCTCAGATTCAGAGAGAATATGAGATTCAAAAGAGACCTCAGAGATAAACTTACCCAGTGGCTTTTAAACTGTACTCTGTGGAAACAAGGATCCTATAGAAGTGCTTTAGGAGATCCACAAGCATTTGACTGAATTTATTTGTAGTTCTTTCAAAAACTAAGTTAGAAAATCATGATACTCAAATGTAGATCAAAGGTTGAAGCAATAGAGATCACAGACTGATCTCTTCAATTTCTCATGAAGAAATATTATATATTTCAATTTATAAATAAATTAGGTATGCCCCTCCTACCTGCTCTTTGTATTGGGAAGCCATGTGAGACTTTATTTTATTGAAGGAGTCCCTTGAATAAAAGTAAAGTGTGAAAAACATTGGCCATCCTCCTCCATCTAAACCTCTTAGAACAGTGCCTGAATTCACAATAGGTACTCAACAAATATTAGCTATTATTATTTCCTACAGATGGAGAGATGGAGTCCCATGTTGCCCAAGTGGCTTATATAACACATCCAGATACTTAGCAGTAAAGCCAGAATTCCAGCCTGTGTGCTAATTCCTTTTCATGCCATCCAATTGCCTCCAGGTCCAATCCCATCCCCAACATAGCAGCTAAAATTTTAAGTCTGGCAGACATAAACTGTCTTTACTGTTTTTGACTCTACCCTCTTCTTGGTCTTGGGCCACACTTGAGAAATAGAGGAAGAGAAGAAGAGGAAGAGGAGGAAGAGGAATAAGAATGAGATGAGGAGGAAGGAGGAAAAGGAGAAGAAAGGAGGAGAGGGGAAGTGAGAGGACTTTTTAAAAATAAGTTTGCTTATCTCAAGGAGGTCAAAGGATGACTTAAAAAGAGTCCCAGTTCCAATCAAAACCTGAGCAAATTATTTTATAAATATCAGCAAACTAATTCTATAATTTATATGGTGAGACAAGAGACCCAGAGTAGCCAACATAATATTGAAGGAGAAGAATATAGAAGACTGATACTACCCAACTTCAAGACTTACTGTAAAGCAACAGTAATCAAGACAGTGTGATGCTTGCAAGAGAATTAACAAAGAGGCCAGGAGAACAGAATAGAGAGCCTTGAAATAGGCCCACATAAATACAGTCAGCTGATCTTTGACAAGGGAGCAAAAGCAATACAATGGAACAAAGATAGTCTCTTCAACAAATGGTGCTGGAAAAACTAGACATCCACATGCAAAAAAAAAAAAAAAAGAGCAAGAATGTAAACACAAACCTTACACCCTTCACAAAAATTCAAAATGGATCATAGGTCCAAATGGAAAATGGAAAACTATAACTCGGCATAGCAGAAAACCTAGATGACTTTGAGTTTGACAATGGGTTTTTAGGTACAGCACCAAAGATACAGTCTATGAAAGAAATAACTAATAAGCTGGGCTTCATTAAAATTTTAAAAACCCTGCTCTGTGAAAGACATTATTAATAGAATGGAAAGACAAGCCATAGAATAGCGGAAAAAATTTTGCAAAAGGCACATCCAATAAAGAATTGCTATCCCAAATATACAAAGAACTCTCAAAACTCAACAATAAGAAAAGAAAAAACCTGGTTTAAAATGGGCCAAAGGCCTTAACAGACACCTCACTAAAGAGTATATGCAGATGGCAAAGAAGCATACGAAAAGATGCCACACACCATACAATCCAGCAAACATGCTCCTTGGCATTTACCCAAAAAAGTTGAAAATTTACATCTATATGAAAACCTACACAAAGATGTTTATAACAGCTTTATTCACAATCACCCAAACTTGGAAGCAATCAAGGTGTCCTCCAGCAGCAAGTGAATGGATAAATTAATTGAAGTACTTTCAAAGAATGGAATATTATTCAGCACTAAAAAGAAATGAGCTATGAAGCCATGAAAAGACATGGAGAAATATTAAATGCATATTGCCAAGGGAAAGAAGCCAGCCTGAAAGGGTTACATACCATATCATTCCAACTATATGACATTCTAGAAAAGGTAAAACTGTAGCGACAATATAAAGATCATTGGTTGCTGAAAGGGGTGGTGGGGGTAGGATAGGAAGATTAACAGGCAAAGTACAGAGGATTTTCAGGGCCGTGAAAATACTCTGCATGATATGACAAGGACAGATATATATCATACATTTATCTAAATCCATAGAATGCATAACACCAAGAGGGAAGACTAATGCAAAACACAGACTTTGAGTGATTATGATGTGTCAGTGTAGTTCATCCTTGGTAAAAAATGTGCCATTCTGGTGAGTCATATGGTACATTTTGATAATGTATAGTAGGGGATATACGCATGCGTGGGAGCACGGAGTATATGGGAAATCTACCTCCTTCTTAACTTTCTTGTAAACCTAAAAGTGCTCTTTAGAATGATTTTTTTAAAAATATTAAAAACAAACAAACAAACAAACAAACTCCAGGCAGGATAGGAGAGACAGAAGGTTGTGATGGAATTCTGCTCTCAGAAACTTAGCAACGAATCCCTGAACACTTACTGTATGAAGGATACTGTAGTAGGTTTTATAGGCTTTCAAAAAAAAGTTATCTTCAGAGCTTAAAATCTGGTTGCAGAGATAAGACAAAAATATATGAAAAGTTAGGTAAAAAGGAAAGATATGAGTAACTTTCAAAACTAGGAGTTCAGCAAATGGCATTAAATGAAAATCATTTACAGAAGAATTAAAATACTATCTCCTCAAGCCCTATAACATCTCAAGCTTAATAATGCTCCACCCAAAACATTAAAACATACTCTCTGTCCCCCACCAAATTCCTGACAGGAGGAGGCAGCCAAAGTAGAGTAATGGGCAAAAGCATGCACTTTGGAGCAAAGCTGCCCTGGGTTAAATCCTGACCCTCTAACCTGCTGTCTGGGTGAACCTGAGCAAGTTACCCAATTTCTCTGTGCCTTGATAACCTCAGCTGTTGACGGTAATCATATCCCCATCCAAGAGCTGTGAGGACTCCGTGAAAGGCACTTTGGATAGCACCTGGCACACAGTAAGGCTTCAGTACATTTTAGTAATTACCACATTGTCCACTCTTATTTCCGTCATGAGAATTTGGAATCAAAGAAACACTTAGAGTGCTCTGGTGTTCCTTCCATGAGGTCACCTATGCTGTGATTTTTCTCTCTAATACAGTTCCTGCTCTGATTTTCAGTTACTGACTGCATAAGCTGTGATAAGGAAAAATATCACCTGTATGGCTAAAGACACTTCCAAGAAATCAACCAGGTGGGGCACCTGCGTGGCTCAACCGGTTAAAGCGTCTGCCTTGGGCTCAGGTCATGATCCCAGTGTCCTGGGATAGAGCCCTGAATCTGGCTCCCTCTTCAGTGGGGAGCCTGCTTTTCCCTCTCCCTCTGCCCCTACTCCCTCGTTCGTTGCTCAGTCTCTCTCTCTCTCTCTCAAAATAAATAAATAAAATCTTTTTTTTTTTTTAATAGGAATAAATCAACTAGGGACATGACTGAATCTGGCCTTTGAAGACAAAACCTGTGATTTTAAGAGAGGGGAAGGGTAGAGATACTGTTACAGTTTTAGGGTGCTATGGAAAAACCAATGGCAGTTATTGAGAACACCAGGCTCCGGGAATGTGGCTTGAAGGAAATCAGTCCTGGCTTGCAGACCCTGAGAGAAAGGTTACATTTTTTGTCATCACTCAAGGGCCTTGGCTGACAGAGCAGCTGCCATCTTGAGCATAGCTGACCTCTGTGCCAGAGAGAACAGAGTGCTCTGAAGACTCTCAAAACAGCAATTAAATGCTCTGATTTATTTCATTTTCTTCAACTTGTTTGTCAGAAATATTCACATGGCCTGAGCCAACTAAAGAGGGCTGGGAAAATGCAATCTGACCATGTGTCAGATTGTGGAGAGTTAGAAATACCTGGTGAAGAGTTCTTTCGGTAAAAGCTAGTGAAAATATAAATATTTTATATTATAAATATAAATATAGACTTGGCATAGATTAGAGAAAACAAAACAAAACAGAAACACCTTCTTGATTTTCCAGCAAGTAGAGTTCCTTGGTTGATCTTAATATATTCTTAATGTAGGATCCAGAGTCAGTGGAAATTTTCTGGCCTCAGTTGAAGCTAGTGAGTACAGCTGACAGGGAATGAGTTTGAACTAGGCTAGAAGTGACCAGGTAATTGATTCACAGTTTGCTGCTTATCTTATTAATCGTCAGGCCAAAGGACTTCTTTATCTATGAGGGATGATTCTCTACCTCCTCCCCAGCACCCCGGCAGGAAGCCCATGGAATCTTGCTGGCTATGGCAAGAATTCTGAATTCTCCGTGACAATACTGATTTTAAACGTTCCATCCATTTTCCTCCTAATGACATTTGTATTTGTCAGACCACAGTTCCTAAATTTTGGTCAGAAATGTAGGACGCGTGGGTGGCTCAGTGGTTGAGCATCTGCCTTTGGCTCAGGACGTGATCCTGGAGTCCTGGGATTGAGTCCCACATCCAGCTCCCTGCATAGGGCCTGCTTCTCCTTCCGTCTATGTCTCTGCCTCTCTCTGTGTGTCTCTCATGAATAAATAAATAAAATCTTAAAAAAAAAAAAAAAGAAAGAAATGTGGTCTCCCTTTCAGAGGTCCAGAGAACCAGTTGTTTAGAGCCTGGAAGGCAGGGAAGAGCTCACAGCGTCCATGAAGGAATGAATGAACTTCTGATATCACCTTCCAACTCTACACACTGTGGCACTACACACAAATTTGAAATATCCAGAAATCCCACTTTTGATAGCTTAGAGTCATTTATACAGCCTGTTGGGAGGGTGTTCTCCAAGCACTCTTTGTACCTTCCTTCAAGAGATACTTAACTAGTGGTCCCCTTCATGCAACGGACTCCATCTTCTATACACTGATTAAGTCTTGTCTGAAATCACACTGTATCACACACTATCACACTGAGGTTGTTCTTGATGTAATTGTCTTTCTAGACTGAACGCCTTCAAAGTGGGGCAGAGATAAACACATGAATAAATGTGTTAACAAACTAAAGACCCAAATCCCTTTCAAAAGGTTTAAAAGTGGGATCCCTGGGTGGCTCAGCGGTTTGGCGCCTGCCTTTGGCCCAGGGCGTGATCCTGGAGACCCGGGATCGAATCCCACGTCGGGCTCCCGGTGCATGGAGCCTGATTCTCCCTCTGCCTGTGTCTCTGCCTCTCTCTCTCTCTCTCTCTATGTGACTATTATAAATAAATAAAAATTTAAAAAAAATAAAATAAAAGGTTTAAAAGTATGATTAAAATGTCATTTAAAAATCTACGTGGCAAAGAAGAACAACTCAAGAAATGCTCGAATTAATGAATTTGTGTTTTACATATTCTTTTTTGAAGATTTCTTATTTTCTACCTGCATGTTAAAGTGATTGTTGCAAAGAACACAGACTGATGAAATGAATAACCCAGCAAGCAAAGAGGTCTTTAAGGTGGGTTTTGCCCCTCCTCTGCTACATTTGGTTGCTGGCCTGCCCATAGTTTTTAGTAGGAGTGGTGAGTGATTTGCCCAAATTCAGCCGTCTCTAACCTGCTCCCCCTTGTGGTCGGTGTGATTTTTTTTTTTTTTTTTTTTTTTTAGGTGGCTGGTTTGGGTTTCCTTCCCTTTGTGGCTTTCAGTCCTTGAGCACCATGTTCTGACTTAGAGATACAATCATTCACAGATAAAAACAAAATTCAAAACCCAATACTTTGATATCAGATCAGATATTTTTATAGTAGACTTAGTCCAATGCAAACACAGGAAGAGCTAAGGAGCCAGTCCCTTTACTTCTGATCTTTTCCTTTCCTGACCAGCTCCTTTGCCTTTTGCAAGAACCTGCAAAGGGTCAATCCAGAAAGATGATTTCTTGCTCTCTGGGTTTTGGGCTTCACCTTGTGGCTTCCTCTAGCAAGAGACCTATCACTCTGTATGTCTGCTTACTGAGTAGCCATTCCCATAGGCCGTGAACACCTTGTGGCAGGGGTGAGGGTGCAGGAACTGTGTCTTGCATCTTTTTTTTCCAAAATATCTTTAGCACCAGCTATGGAATAGTTGTTCAATAAGTATTTGTTGAAACAAACAAGTGGTTCTTGCCACTAAAAACTTCGAGCAAATGGTATAATGGCTCAGGTCTCAATTTCTCATTTATACATTTAGGGACTTTGAACTTTAAGTCCCTAAAGAGCCTGTGCATCTGGCATTATTTTCTCATCGAAATGTTCTGTAAGAATTGTTCCCTTTTTAGCCTTCAGGTTCTTCTTTGTGGAGGCTTCTGAAGACCTTTTTGGTTCTATAGGGTCAGGTGTTGTATGTCATGGTATGTTAATATTGGAGATGGAAATGGAAAATAGCCCTGTAATTATTAGCTAAGGATGGAGCCAAAGAGAGTTCTTTATGGTATAAGTAATTGTACATGAATAATTCTTTTTCAAAGAAAAACATTTATTCCGTGAAGAGGTCAAGGAAATTCATATTTACATATTTTTCCATTTGAAGACATACCAGCTCATGGAAAGTTCTAGAAATATTTCTTCCCCTTGATTTGGAGCTCTCTTTAGTCAATTTTCTCAACATATCAAGTTTTAATGACATTTGACTCAAGAACCACAAAGCATTATTTAGTAAATACTCAGTTTGTGTTCAAGACCTTTGAGGATAATAAAAATGTGAAGAAAGGATTTACTAAGTTTCCTCCACCAAGTTTTAAATTTCTACATTGACACAGTGGACGAACATTGAAAAATGTGTAAGTTTGTGATTGTAAGAACATTAACCACTTATACAGACTCTGCCATTTAAAAAAAAAAAAAAAAAAAGACTATCCAAACCATCCAAGATCTAGAAGAAAGGGTCTGATACAAGTTTGGCAGTGAAACCAAATGAGAATTCATTGTCTTATTCATCTCTGTTTTTATTTCGTGAGATTCTAGGTCTGTCTGTGGCAGAGTGGGGTGGCTCTCAGTGTCCTGAAACTTGGGTTCTCCAGTAAGTAGGAAGCCTCAGGAGGAGGAAGGAATCCTTTGGAGAGACAGTCTCTAAGAATCGAGGTAAAAAATCTTTTCAAGCTAAACTAAACTAAATTTGGATGCCGATGGATAAAAATGGATCTTTTTGATGAATTTAGGACAGGAGAAATCTCCAATTAGTCCGAAAATAGAATCTTGAGTGAAGAGAAGAAAAATAAATTTTTTAGATAAGAGAATCTTTGTTGTTAACCAGGGGTTGGGTTTGTTTTGTTTTGTTTTGTTTTAGGAAAAGCCTCACTGCTAGCTTGTAAAGGTAGACTGTTAGGCTATAAAGAACTGCAGTTTGAAATGTAAATTAGCCCCATAATGAGGCCTGTATTTACCTTTACTGCAGTCTTTCCAGGAATGTAGGTACAGGTAAATCCGTGTGGACAAGATTACATTTCCTTCTGGCAGGCTGGCTGGGGAAGGTTAACACCATTAAAATCATGAGGGCCTTTTCTACAGTGAGTATTTTATTTTTGCTAGATAAGAAATGTAGAAAAAAAACACTACCATGTATCTAAGGATGATCACAAGGAGTGATCTCAGATCTATTTTTCCTTGGGAATTTCTAATAAATTGGATTCATATTGGTTTTGAGTTCTGATAAATAGTAAAGTTCATTAACTTTCTGATAGCAAAGATCTGTTTCTTTAGGAATACATATGTATTTCTTTTCTTTCTTTCTTTCTTTTTTTTTTTGTCTGTTCCTAGGCAAATAGCTGTACATTCATTTACCAGAGCCATTAGTGGTTTTTAAAGGTGTTGGGATTTAACAGAGTGTGGCACACAGGAGACACTCAAATATTTGTTGACTGTTAACAGATATCAATTTGGAGGATATAATAAAAATTCCACTTGGGTTATAACAGGTTTTGATAAATAAATAAAATCTTTAAAAAATAAATTATTTTGAGAGAGAATGCACGAATGCATGAAGAGGGGAGGGGCAAAGGGAGAGGGAGAAGCAGACTCCCAGCTGAGCAGGGAACCCGATGCAGACTTGACCCCAGGATCTCTGGATCATGACCTGAAGGAAGACACTTAAGCGACTGAGCCACCCAGGCGCCCCTCCACATAATTTATCTTAATCACAATTTTAGCCGAAGTTTTCATTTGTCTTCCTTCATTTGGATTTCCTGACCTCTGAAAAATAATTTTAAGTCATCAAAAAAGTCACCTCTAAAACATGTAGAATATTGTGCTGTCTGGGATTTGCTTCAAAACAAGCTGGCAGGGGATCCCTGGGTGGCACAGCGGTTTAGCGCCTGCCTTTAGCCCAGGGCGCGATCCTGGAGACCCGGGATCGAATCCCACGTCGGGCTCCCGGTGCAAGGAGCCTGCTTCTCCCTCTGCATGGAGCCTGCTTCTCCCTCTGCCTATGTCTCTGCCTCTCTCTCTCTCTCTCTCTCTCTCTCTCTCTCTGTGACTATCATAAATAAATAAAAATTAAAAAAAAAACATTAAAATAAAGAAACAAGCTGGCAGAAGGCAGGGAGTGGGAGGAGTGGAGATGAATGAGATTGGCCACTAGTTGACAGTTACTGAGTTGAGCGACACTATTCTTTCTACTTTTGTATGTATCTGAAAAATGTTCAATATAGAAGGTTTTAAAATAAAGACTGGCAAGGCAAAGATAAGGACCTGTGTAATACAGTTCCTTGTCTTTCCCAAGCATTTTTGCCCTTCTGGGTACCTTACTTCAAAGGCAGATGGGGATGGGAGGGGCGTCTCTAGGATCCAACTCTTTGATAGCATTGTTTATCTCCCTAGCCCTAGGCCTCCTCTTGAATTTCTGGGCGGAAAGAAAGCCTTCTAGAACCTTCCCAAGATTTATGGCTGAACAGCTTAACTTTTAGTTCCCTTTAGCTTCTTTCCTGGATTGGAGGGAAATGACCCTTAGGTTCAGCAATCCGTGGGGCGGGTGTGGCAAGGGAGATGGTCCTCCACTGAGAATAAGATAATGTCAGCATTCCCGCCTAAGGAAGGGGCTGCAAAGATGTGTTTTCCTGTGGCCTCAAGGTATGCTCTGAACAGCTCAAGTCAGCTCTTACTGACTAGGCTAGGTTTTCATGAATTATTTTGGTAATCAAATTGGCAACTTTTCTTTTCTTAGCCTTTGAAGAAAGCAAACATGTCTAACTTTATATAGCTGCTAAAGGAAAGGCAAGATTCTCAGGTATTCAATTAGGGTGCCTTAACCAAATTGTATTGTGTCCCGTCAGCATGGACTGCCACCATACTGACCATCTAATTTGTGAATCTTTTTTGATCATATACACTTTACTAGTAATAGGTTTCAATGAAGGAGAGAAGAAATTCAAAGGTTGTCTTTGCTGTTGCCTTGTGAGATTTTCTCACCCCCCTCCAGATGTTCACTTGGCTTGCATAATAATCAAACTAGTATTAGTTTTAATCTTTTTCTCCCATTAACAAGTGCTCAAATTTACATATAATACAATGAAATCCAATATATTCTAAGACGCCCACTCCAGACAGTGTAAGAGGAAACCTACATTTGTAACACTACAATGATGCAAAAATTGGTTTTGTTCAACTTGAAATAGTTAAATATTGGCTGATAGAATTGGGGGATTTTTAAAAAGCCCCTGGAGATTATTCTCGATGAAATCTATACAGTAGTTACTGAGGTCACAAAAAGCAAAGGTACTTGTTCACTGTAATAGGTCCCTTTCTAGAAAACTCAAGTTGCTTTTCCTCTCTGAAGAGCATTATTATAGGGCTTGACAAGAGATACACTGAGCACTCCATAGTTCAAAAGTTAGGGCCCTATAGGAGCTACAGCAGGATAGAAAAATGAAATTGATACTGTCCTGGGTTTAGTTCATGTAAGACACATGCCACGGACTCTTGAGCGTTAGAGGTCTCTGGGAGACAATGTCTATTTCTATTATAGAAAAAAAAGAAAGAAAAGTCACCCATGAAAGGATCCATTTCAAGAATCCAGTTAATGTGCATTTGAGAAATCAAAATATCCTTTTCATATTCAAAGAAAATAATTACTGGTAAGGTCCATTTTGTGGATGTCTGCTTTTAACAATACTTTCGTTAGAGAATAGTCACACCAAAAAACTGAGAAGAGATTCAACCTCAAATAAAATATTCTTTATGCATCATACTGATAAGGCAGAAAAGGGGGTGGGGGAGTGTTTTTTGAAAAGAACCAGTAAATGGAAAAATATATTACCAAGTGAAATATGTTCAACATTTTAGCTCCGTCAAAAGAATAAAATACGTATATGCATCAACTTTATTCTTCTTATGAACTGTGTATTATTTATAGCTATTTAAAGGTACTGAAAGAAAATAGAAAAAGGCAATTTAAAACTGTTTACATTCGCTTATCTTTTGTTATTTTGACTTATTCCAACCACTGCCACCACACAGAAAATCTATTCTAAAGGAGACGAGACCACTCTGAACAAGAATGGCTTTAAATACTTATCTTGTGGCTTTAGGGTAAGTGGAGGTGAAAGGAAGAAGAAAGAAGTAAGGAAGGTAGTGGAAAGAGTTCCTTTCTAGCAACCTTTCAAAAGTTAGATTCTCAGGGGTACCTGGGTGGTTCAGCTGGTGGAGCCTTGGACTCTTGATTTCTGCTCGGTGTCCTGAGACAGAGCCCCAAGTCATCCTGGTGAGTTAGAGCCCAGGGTCCCCTTTGTTGTCAGGCTCCCTGGGGTTCTTTGGGGTTCCAATGGGCTCTGCATTCAGCGGGGAGTCTACTTCTCTCCCTCTCCCTCTGCCCCTCTCTCCATCAAATGAATAAATACATCTTTAAAAAACAGAGTGAGATTCTTAGAAATATTTAATTCTTAAAAACTTTGCTTCACACTGTTTGTCTTATGCTAAGAAAAAGAGTAAGGCAAATTCTAATAGTGGGTAGCAAGATGGAAAGGAGAAAGACAACAAAGATAAATCCAGGACAGGACTCCCATCCAAGTACTAATCAGCTCGACCCTACTTAGCTTCCAAGATCAGATGAGATCCGGTGCATTCAGGGTGGTATTTGCCATAGAGAAACTCAGGAAAGGAATAATAGCTACACACAGACCCAGGATAAGGTAGTGGGTCATAAATGTCAGGACCCTTGGAGCCTGTGAAACACGTGCCCTTCAGTTCATCTGGGGATGATTTAAAAGAAATTAATGCCCTATACCTCTTATTTTAATTGCAATGAATTTAAGTGCATGAACTTTGCGAATTGCATCATCTGTTCTTATTGCTGCTAAGAAATTTTGAACTGAATAATTTCGCTAGGTATAAGCCTGACTAGCTATCAAAGGGATCTTCTGAGAAAATCAAACTATTGAAAAACCATGGACATTATTTTAAGGGCCTTGGAGCATCCCATAAACCAATATTTTCAAAACTTTTTTTATACATAAGCCATTGTAAGAAGTACATTTCATATCACAACACACATATACTATACACCCACACAAAACTAAATTACTTAAATAAAAGTTCCATGAAAAAATATTTTTCCTTGCTAAATATGATGCATTCTCATATTTTCTTTCTTTCCTTTTCTTTTTTCTTTTTAAGTAGGCTCCATGGCCAGCATGGAGCCCAGTGCAGGGCTTGAACTTAACCACCCTGAGATCAAGACTTGGGCTGAGATCAAGAATCAGATGCTTAACAAATGAAATGCCTGGCAACCCTTTTAAAATTTTTAAAATTCTGGTTTTAACCCATTAAATTTATTTTACCATCAACTGAAGAATTGAGGCTCCAAGTGTGAAAGACAGACCTGAACAAATCAGGGTGCTGGTTGGACTCTAGAATGACAGGAGATTCAAATATACTTTACTTGAAGCAGACAAGTTTTATAGAATTCAGCAAATTTGTCATTATTTGCTATAATGGGAAACTTCAAAGTTTTTAAAAAATTTTTTGCAATCAGTATGTGACTCATACCGGCAAGGGATGATTTGGCATCATAGCTCTTTGAAATACGATACATTTTGCAATAAAAAGAATGACTTCTTGGTTCCAGGGCACCTAAGTATGAAGTTGGGATTTGAAATAAGAATAAAATAGTGTAAGTAGAGAATTTCAGGAAGGAATTGATAACAGTCTGGAGAGAGCCAAGAGTTCCAGAAAATTGCAAAATATTCACTATGACATTACACCTTTACCACTGAATTTGCTTTTCCCCAGGACAATGAACCCTTCCAAGAATTTCACAATTAAGAGATCTTAAACTTTCTCTGTCCAGTGTTCTACTCAATGAATGCTAGTTACCTCCCCTCTGTGTTATTCCTTCATTCATAAAAATATATTCATTGAAATCTACAATGTGTCCAGAAATCCAAAAACAAGACAAATTAAAAAAAATCTGTCCTCAGCATGACTACACTATATTAAAGGAGATAAAAGATAAGCATAAATACCCTGACACAAAGTGGACAGGCACCCCGATAAGCAGGGAGAGCCTTCTCTGGACTCTCTTTGCACAGAACTCAATTCTTCCAAATGGCAGCCTTTTTTTTTTTTTTTAATTGAACAACTCTGGTTGTTAGGAAGTTCTTCATATTGAATTATTTTCTCAGTGACATTTATCACCAATCCTATATCTGTCCTCAGCAGACACGCAGTTTAATAAAAAAACAAATTTAGAGTAAACTCAGCTTTACTGGATTGACAGCCAGAAGGGATACACATTCCTAAGACACTAGGGAATTCTGAGAGGGGCCCGTTCACTGGCATTGCAGTTTGTGGGAGGGTACCTCCTGGACTGAATCCTAAAATAGAATCAGAACCATAGTCTATTTTAGTTGACAGAGACCCTACACAAAGGCTATCCAGCCAACTTCCATAATTCTTCAAATAGGAAAATAAGTTCGCAACCGAATCCACTGGAATATTTTCTAGGAAACACAATTCTGATTTCATTAAGGGCATCCGTGGGAAAACAGAATTCACTTTTCAGAAGTTCAGCTCAATCGGCTTTGCTGCCACAGACTTCTTGCTCCCTGAGGCTGACATTTGATATGGTTCAGCCCCTAAAATAACCTTAGACATAAAGTTCTTTGCTTTCATGATGAAGAATCTGTGTAGGTAATATCCCAAACGGAGCTAAAGTTAGGAAGAACTAGTAGAAACAATAAACTGTAATGCAGAATTTTTCAAGCTATGGATCATTATTAGTACACTGTATTCACAAATTTACAAAGTGGGCTCTCAAACCAACTCATTTAAAGTGTCTCAATAATCTTTGAAGAAGATATTTTGAAGCCCTTATTTCATGAAAGGAAACTGAGGAAGAATACTTAACACACATAGCAAATTAGAACTACAAGAGGTGTCACGATTTTCTAATCCACCTCCTTGATTTTACAGAACTCCAGGTATAAAAGAGTTAAGCAGTGTGGTAGAGTCAGGAATTTAGGAAATAGACTCTTAGGGGCTCTCTTTGTGCAAGGTTCTGCACCTGTTTATCACAACCCTATTGGGGTATTTTCTAAGTCTCTTTAGAAGAGGATGTTCCTCTAAACATTTACAAATGGAATCACACATAGGGTTACAAACCTTTTTTTTTTTTTCTTTTCCTCACTTGGTGTATGACACCTATGGTGTGATTTCGTTGAATTTGAAGCAGGGAAGACTGGTGTTGGGGAGGTACACCCCGGTGCAGCCGGACCTATCATTTGTGGCCAGTATCCATCTTGTCCGTGCCCAGGCCATACTGACTATGACATATTTTGAAGGTTTATTTCGAGTCCTTTCTCCGTATTTCAAAAATGGGACAGCTTAATCTATCAATTGCTGAATGTAGCCAATCATATTTCCCGACAAATCTAGAACTCCACAAAGACTTGGAGTATGGGGTAAGCATGCAGATCTTCACACAGCAAGGCAGGCCATCCCGTATTTTGAGGGCAAAACCGATGTCTTCCTATAGCTTCCTAGGCCAAATGTGGAAGTTCATAGTTGGTAACAGCAGGTAAGTTTTGATCTTCGATTTTCAACAAAAATTTCTGACTTGGAGCACTTTCCATGGGCATTAAGATCATTTTTACTCATTTGAACTAATTTAAGAAACTGTAAGCCTTAATGATAATCTCCAATATTTAACCAGATAGAATTTCTCCTACACATCATCTTTAGTCACATGAGCAAAGAGTTGAGCAGAACATCCTTTTGATGGAGCCATCAAAATGCCTGAAAGGACAATGATTGGATTGGTGGTAACAATGATGTTTGTCATTTGTTGGTAGGAAATGGATGAGGAAATATTTGGGAATTTTTTCTTAATTTTCTCCCCAAATATAGTTTTGGAAGAATGCAGAATATGAAGTGGTAGGTTTTGTTTTGTTTTCTTTTTTTTTTTTTGCTCCTAATTTCATGATAGAAAACCTTCACCACTCTGTGAATTCTTGATGTTTTAATATTTTCAGTTTTGTGTGTTGCTGACACTTGTGACTTGCAGAAAAATAAACAACTGTGTAGAATTTTAAACTAGATTTGAATGATTATGACTCAAATTTCCCTCAAGATGATAGTCACATAGTGCTGCTGTCGAGTGTTTTGGAATTTGTAACACACTGGGAAGGGGGATCTCTTCTTTGGCAATAACCGAGAAGCCATAATTAAAAAAAAAAAAGAAAAAGAAACAAAAGTTAAGATTTTATTTATTTATTTATTCATGAGATATTCACACAGAGAGAGGCAGAGGCACAGGCAGAGGGAGAAGCAGACTCCCTATAGGGGGCCTGACATGGGACTCGATCCCAGGACCCTAGGATCAGGCCCTGAGCCAAAGGCAGACGCTCAACCACTGAGCCACCCATATAGGTGCCCCCTATATTCATTTCTCTTTTTCTTCCTATTATCATCAACCACTATAATATTATATCTTATAATATAATAATTATATAATAATAATTCGGGAGTACTGAAGGAAAGGTGTCTAGTCAGTCTAGTCAAGCAATAAAGGAGGCCTGATAGGGGTGTTGGGTGGTATGGTTTTCTCCCCTCAAGGACTTAATTTTCCAAGATCTCTAATAAATGGAATTTTTGTTTATTTTCCATTGACACATTTGCTCAACAGTATAATACCTGCCACCATTTGTTGATGCCATTAGGAAATCTAAACAAATTTACTTACTTACTTCGCACCTTTTTCAACTTTCTCAATTTATGGTCTGGAAGAAATAAAATAAGAAAGAGGAATACATTTTAAGGGCCTGAAAGTCCTTTCATTGGTACTATATTACTGTAATATCAAGGCAAACTTTAAATTGAAACAAAATTTACACTCATCTTAAGACAGAAAAAATCCTGCTCATGTCATGGCAGAGAAGTATACATCGCACCACATAGTTGATGATATCACAAGTAGCTAACAAATATGTCCTTCCCTGAATTCTAGGACCAACTCTGAATACTTCTCATTCCAACTTCAGTGCACCAGATCAGTCAATATTGTTTGGTTTAGGTTTTCTTCTTTTAGGTACTTTTATAAAAACAACAGGTATTGCTTTTGATTCTTCCCCTGCCCCCAGAACAACACACCCACAATCATATTAGAAAATTGTATATGATTTTCAAATGATAGCATAGCCCTCTTTGGAGATTCTGTTATATTACCCTCAATTTTCTCTTGCACCAACAAGCTTATCGATAACATTCTATATCTGCTCTTGGATATTCTTTTCTCTGATATAAGGGACTGAATCTTGTTTAACTGAAAGTAAACACTTTTAAGAAGGGTGATGTGTAAAGATGCTATCAGTCATTAACACCATAGTACGAATTGTTGAAGTCAGGTGATTAACATTTATTGTCGGGCCTCTGAGGGCCTGTGTCAGGCTCAGTGACATGCCTCTGAGGAGCATGTGACCTTTGTCATCATTTAATTAGGCAATATTGGACAAGTTGATTCAATTCTGGGCTCAAGTTTGTCATTTGTAAATTGAAGGAATGCATTAGATTGATGTTTTTCTAGGTCTCTATACATTTTCAAGTTCTCTTCTGGGAAGGGAAAAGTCTCTGATCAAAGTAGCTCTTGAGTATCTTATTTATATGTTGGACCTTTTCTTTCAATTTTGTTTTTTCTGAAGAAAGAGTTTTTACAGCTAATATAGGAATTTATAATTTTTAAAATTACTGGATGACTTTTAGCATTTTTAAAACTAACTTGTGATGACTTTCAAAATTCTGTAATTTGATCCTATTTTCTCCATTTACAATAGGATAGTCTCCTGAGAGGACATTTTCAGAGAAGAGAGAGAAGGAAGAAAATTCTACAGCATAGGACACTTGACAGGACGTTTCCTAGACATTGGCCAGAGTAGGGTTCAAGGTGCTTGGTATCCGCCTGGGCCAGTGTGGGTGTGTAGGGGGTTGCAGCAAAGCCTGATTTTGCCAGTTACTCAGATTTGCCAAAGGCTAGCCCCAGGGCTCAGTAGAGCATAGACCACCTAATTTGTGGTTGATCCTTCTGAATGAGAAAAATTCCCTCTGAGAAACAGAAATCTCCACAATAGCTCTGCTTCACAAATGTCATCCTCTCTAGGAACTACATTTTCTGCTGCCTTTAAGAAAAAAGTTTAGAGTTCAATAATTCCACTAGCCACATTTCAGCAAGTAACATGTAGCTTAAAAAGTAAGCATAAGAAAAAAGAATTTTCTATAAAATAATCTTATCTGATATGAAGAATCTCTAAGTACAAAATGTATTATGCCTTTAGGTCTTTTCTCCCTCCCACCCCCAACTTGGAATCTCCTCTGGAATTGTTCCAAAACAACTATTAATGTCAAAAGAGATTTTAGGACACCCTTTCAAAAGTTCCTTAAAATATTAGGAAGTACAAAATCATTAAAATAATTAAATAACTGATTTGAGGGATCCCTGGGTGGCTCAGCGGTTTAGCGCCTGCCTTCGGCCCAGGGCATGATCCTGGGGTCCTGGGATCAAGTCCCACATCAGTCTCCCTGCATGGAGCCTGCTTCTCCCTCTGCCTGTGTCTCTGCCTCTCTCTCTCTCTCTCTCTCTCTCTAGGTCTCTCATGAATAAATAAATAAAATCTGAATGAATGAATGAATGAATGAATGAATAAATAAATAATAAATAAATAAATAAATAACTGATTTGACCTGATAGAAATGGAGAAAGGCTGTTGATGTTATTTCTATCATGCTCTGATAAAATCTCTTCTTGGATTAGGAGTAAGAATGGAAAAGATTGGAGGCTTTCTAGGATAGGTTGCCCCTGGAATCCTTTTCACTGAGGACTATGGATTTGAGGCTTGAGAAAAGGTGCTAACCCTCCCCCCACCATTAAGTTCTGGACAGTTTGGATCAGAATGATCGAAGGGGCAAATTTACAAGGGCCTCAGGTGAAGCTTCCATAAAGGTGAAGATGATGATTGATAGTTGGTCCTGGGAGTCTTATATGGCCTCTGTTCATCATGACTGTGATAGCATATATGGTGGGAGGTCTGACACATGACATCCACCTTATAGAAAATAGGAAGACGTTAAAGCAGGAAGAGTTCCCAGATTAAAGGGATGCAGGCAAGCCAAGGTGAGAACACAGCGATGGGCTAGCTTGGTGACTAAGGTACAGGTAAAATCAAACTGTTCAAAGTATGCTTCAGTGATCTTTGAATGACTCAGCGTAGTGAGTGACTTCTGGTCAAGAACAAGCTTGGATTTTAGGCTCATGGTAGATATAAATCTTGTTTTTAACATCTCTTGAGATTTCTTCTTTGACCCATGTATTATGTACAAGTGTGTTGCTTAATCTCCCTGCATCTGGGGATTTTGTAAGTGTCTTCTGCTACTGTTCTAATTTAATTCCACTGTGGTCTGAGAGCAGATGGTATGTCTTCTATTCTTTCAAATTGGTTAAGGTATGTTTTATGGCCCCAAATGTGGCCTTTCTTGGTGAATGCTCCATAGGAGGTTGAGAATGTGTGTTCTGCTATTGCTGGATGAAGCAGTCTATAGACGTCAATTATACACAGTTGATTGATGCTGTTGTTGAATTCAACATGTCCTTACTGATTTTCTGCCTACTAGATGTATCCATTTCTGATAAAATAGTGTTGACTTCCAACTATGAGAGTAGATTCATCTATTTCTCCTTGCAGTTCCAACAGTTTTGCCTCATGAAGTTTGACACTCTGCACTAAGTGCACACACATTAACGATTGTTGTATCTTCTTGGAGAACTGACCCGATCATTATGTAACACTTCTCTTAATCTGTGATAACTTTCCTTGCTTTGCTGTTTGCCCTGTCTGAAATTAACATAGCTACTCCTGCTTTCTTTTGATTAATATTAGCACAGAATATTTCCCCCCATCCATTAACTTTTCATCTGTATGTGTCTTTATACTTAAGGTGGATTTCTTGTGGACAATATATAGCTAGATTTTGTTTCCTTATCCATTATGATGAAAAATTCATCATAGTTTTAATTGACACATTTAGATCATTGACATTCAAAGTGATTATTGGTAAGGTTAGATGAATAGCTGTCATATCTGCTTCTGTTTTCTATTGGTAGTCTTTGTTCTTTGTTCCTACCTTTTGTGGTTTTTTTTTTTTTTTTAAGATTTTATTTATTTATCTATTTATTTAGAGCCAGGGGAGGGGCAAAGGAAGAAGGAGAGAGAATCTCAAGCTGACTCTGCAGTCAGCATGGAGCCCAACTCAGGGCTCAGTCTCTCAACCCTGAGATCATGATCAGAACCGAAATCAAGAATCACTCAACTGACTGAGTCACCAAGGCGCCTTATGCCTTTTGTGTTTTTTATTGAGCATTTTATATGATTCCATTTTCTGTCCTTTTTTAGCATATCAGTTATACTTCTCCCCCCCCCTTTTTTATAGTTGCCCTGGAGTTTGCAATATGTACATTTACAACTAATCCAAATCTACTTTCAGATATCACTATACCACTTCATAAGTATTGTGAGTGCCCAATAATAATGATAATAAACAATTCCTTCCCCTATCCCCTGTATTACTGCTGTCATTCATTTCACTTACTTGTAAACATACATGAGCCATGTATACATAAGATATACAAGCATACATAACTGAATATATTGTTGCTGTTATTTTGAACAAATTCTTATGTTAGATCAATTAAAATTGAGAAAAATAAGTTTTTTTTTACTCTCACTTATTCATTCTTTTCTACTTTTCCCCTCTTTCTGTAGATCCAATTTTCTGATCTATATTATTTTCCTTTTGTCTAAAGACATGTTTATTTTTTAAATTCTTATTTAAATTCAATCGATTAACATATAATGTATTACTGGTTTCAGAGGTAGAGGTCAGTGATTCATCAGCCTTATGTAATATCCAGGGCTCATTACATCACATGCCCTCCTTAATGTCCTTCACCCAGTTACCCCATCCCATTACCCACCTCCCCTCCAGTGACCCTCAGTTTGTTGTTTCCTATGATTAAGAGTTTCTTACAGTTTATCTCCTTCTCTAATTTCATAGACCTATTTAAACATTTATTGCAAGACAGGTCTAGTGGCAATGAATTCCTTTAATTTGTGTTTATCTGAGAAAGTCTCATTCACTTTTAAAAAATAATTTTGCAGGGTACAGCATTCTAGGCTGGTGGGGTTTTTCCCCCCCAACACTTTATATATTGCACTATGCTTTCTTCTTGCTTCCCTGGTTTCTGAGGAGGTTGTATATAATTCTTATCTTTTTTCTTCTATAGGTAAGTGTTTCTTCCCCACTCCCCCAATCTTTCAAGAGTTTTTCATTATCTTTGATTTTCTGTAAGTTCAAAATACATTCTTAGATATAGATTTTAGGGCATTTATTTTGCTTAGTGTTCTCCGTGCTTCCTGGATCTGTGGTTTGTGTCTGACATTAACTAATTTAGGATAAATTCTCGGTTTTTGAATACATTAATGAATTTCAATAATTTGAAATTATTTCATATATTTCATCTGTTTCTTTGTATCTTTTTCTTCCTTTCGATGTCTCCACAGTCCTTAGATGTTGTATTCTGTTTCTTCTCAGTCTTTGTTCCCTTTACTTTTCAGTTTTGGAGATTTCTATTGGGATTTCCTCAAGCTCAGAAATTCTTTGCTCAGTCATGTCCAATCTACTGCTAAGCCTATTAAAGCCCTTCTTCCTTTCAGTCACAGTGTTCTTGATCTCTACATTTCCTTTTAGCTTTTTCTTAGGATTTCCATTTCTCTGCTTACATTGCCCATATGTCCTTGCATGTTATCTACTCTACCGATTAGAGCCCTTAGCATGTTAATTATAGTTCTCTTAAATTCCTAGTCTGTAACTCCAACATCTCTGCTATGTCTGGTTCTGATGCTTGCTCTGCCTCTGTCTCTTCAAACTGTTTTTTCCTTTTAGTATGCCTTGTAATTTTTCATTGAAAGCCAGACCCAATGTATCAAGTAAAAGGAACTGCTGTAAATAAGCCTTTAGTAATGTGCTGCAGGGAGAGGGAAATCATCCTATAGCCTTATAATTAGACCTTAGTCTTTTAGTGAGCCTAACCCTCTGGACTGTAAACTTCACAAGTGTTTCTCAGTGTTTTTCTTCCCCATAGGTGGGACAGAATGGCCAGATCGAGCTAGAATTGGAGTGATTCTTCCTCAGGTCAGTTAGGCTTTGACAACACCAAAGCTGTTTAGGCTCTTGTTAACTACTATCCCCTTAAGGCATGCCTGTTGTTAAGAGAAACGGAGGGCTCAGGGGTACCTGGATGGCTAAATCGCTTAAGCAGCTGACTTCAGCTCAGAACACAATCTCAGGGTCTTGGGATTGAGCCTCATATTGGGCTCCCTGCTCAGTGGGGCATCTGCCTTGTCCTCCTTCCCCTACTTGTGTGCTCTCTCTCTCTCTCCCAATTAAATAAATAAAATCTTTTAAAAAGAAAGAAAAAGAATGCTCCGACATTATTTTTAATTGATTCTTTTTCCCTCTCCTCTTGCAAGAAGCACAAGAGGATTTTTCTCTGATATTTACTGTGAGAACCCAGTTGAACTCCTGGAGGTAAATCTTGCAATATTGTGTGTGTGTGTGTGTGTGTGTGTGTGTGTGTGTGTGTGGAGGGAGGCCTGAATGACTACCTGGAGTTTTTAACTCTCAGGCTTGTCCCCACTGAGCTGCCAGCAATTCATGAATTATAGTTCAGGTTTTCCTATCCTGGCACTGGTTCATGTGGGTAATTTCTACTCTTGAGTCTCTGTTTCAATAAGCCAAGGCTCTCTGTATTTGCCTGTCTCTTCAATCTTGGGTGCAGGTATCTGCCCTGTATTCTCCCCTCTCTCACGGATCCATAGAGTTGTTGAGTTTTCAGTCTTGAGCTTTTCACTTGTTGTTAGGACAGAGAGAGGACTTTCCAGCTCCTTATATGCAGAACCAGATCTTGATAAATGCCAGTGTCACTGAGAGAGCTTTTTATCAAGGTAGAGGAATTTAAAATATATCAGAAGAATCCAGATGTCCCATGAGTCCTAATTATAAATCTTTTACTCCAACTAGGAGGATCAGAACAATTGTGAAGAACTGGTTGGAGTGATGGATGGGTGGGGATTAAGAAAAAGTCTTATTGCAATCACCGGGCTAAACAAGATGCTGGCCTTTCTTTAATTCCTATAGTCTTTCTTGGAAAGGCAATATTCATGGTGAAGGGATATAACAACTCAAGCAATATCTATTAAAAAATGGGTATATTTCTAGTTAGTAAAGATGCTCAGAGGATTTGCTGTATGTATAGTGTTGTGTTATTTTTTTCCTCAACAAATCCAAGGTAGGTGTCCCTTGCCAATTCTTTCTATCAGTTCTAACTCTCACATATTAGTTTTTTGAATAGAAGTGATAGAGTATGATGTTTCCTACAATATTGAGTATTTCTTTAAAAAAATAGGCGATTAATTTTGGGGGAAAAGGTGAAAACCACAGTGTATTTATATCTTTAAATAAAACACAGCCTAAGAAATAATACAATATTTTGTGTTAAGCTGATGCTGTGTATTGCATATCATAATGCTTTTTTGGTTTTGTTTTTGACTTCTGCTTGGTAAAGAATCTACAACCCGGTGTTGAGAGAAGACTGTGTTCTAATGGAGAATGGAAGAGATAGATTCTGATAAAATGGGCCTGTGCCTCCAAATATAATAGCAGTGCCTTCTGATTTTGCAGTATCTCTAGTCAATGAAGCCAGAAGGTGAGACCATTCAGAACATTTTATATTAACTTAGGGGAGGCAAGATAAAGGAGAGAAGCAAAACTTGAAAAAAAGCAAAATCTGGTTTAATCAAAATCAAGGGACCATAAACTGTTCAGGACTCAGATGGAAAAAGGAGAACTTGAAAGTAGCTCTAATAAATGAGCTCCAGTGCTGCTGCCTGTGATGGCTTCTACTTAATAGAAAGCTGTGGTTCTCCAAGGTAAAGATTATAAATCTGATTACGGATCTGCCTGGAACAGGGAGTGTACTCTGACCTCCGGGAGAGGGTTTTGCCCTCTCAGAAAGCCTCACCACATCCTATGTGTACACTGGATGACTAATATTTATTATAGAGCCATGTGATGGAACAGCGAACAAAGGTTGTCCTTGGTCACGTTGGGTCCATCCTCACAATTGCTCTTCTTGTGGAACGTGACATATTGCTGGCCTCCCTCAGAAGTTTTTGAGTCCAACAAATGCTATTTTATGACTACAGCTGAAACCCTCGGGCATGTGTTAGCATAGCTTATCAGACATATTGCACACTCACTGTGACTCTCAATTGCAAAATGATTCTCCCAATACTTTCTTTACCTTTGTGACTGTGCTTGGATTGGCTGTGAATGATGTCATGTCACTGTTTACTTTTCCTGGTGAAAGCAAGGATCTGAGTGTGACGTACGTGTCCACATTGCATTAGGTAATAGGAGAAATTCTATGCATGGATCTTGAGCCATGTTGGACTCATTTACTATGAGCCCATGATGTGGCAACTCAATGAAATACACATCAGATGTGTGCCCTTTGTTATTTCCAAACTTTTGGAAATGTCTGTTTACATTGGATCCTTTCTCCTGGACTATCTTACTAAGTTTAGTATTCAGGCTCTACTGTTAACAAGTTGTATCTTTCCACAAACACAAGGCAAGCTACTAGGCACAATTTAAGAAGAGATTTACCGATAGAATTTTGCCTTTACAAATTTTTAAGACAAGGAAGCTTTGTTTATAATTGAGAGTTGAATTGTAGGTCTTCATAGCTCATTTCCACAAAGCAGAAAATGCCTGTAAAGGAGGCATTTGACTAGATGGTTTTAGAAAAAATATTGACACATCTTGTGAGCCTAGAGTAGGTTAGATACTTCTCATTTCTAGGGAGGTAGGAAAATACTCATTATTGAGTCTACAGTTTAAGTCGTAAAGTTGAATGTACGCAATACTATTCAGCCAGATGTCATGGAAGAGACCAAATTTCAGGAGATGTAAAATTCCATCAAAATGTCTTCAAAGTTTTTTTTTTTTTTTAAGTATGATTTCACTCTCTTCTATACAAAATATATTCCAGGATTTTGGTTGCACAGTCAAAATAAAAACAGTAATTTTTCACAACTACTTTTGTTATAAATTTGGAGGTAGAATGTTTAATGAAACATTATAGACTCCAATTAAATAAAAATTGCATTTAAGAATCCAAGGAGCATCCTGAGGCATTGTTTGGCTTTTGGACATTTAATGCTTTCACATCCTCATTATTCCATCCACATGATAAGCCTAATAAACATTTGTTAATGTGGATAAGAGACATTTCACATGATTTTAGCATACCTATTAGAAGCAACTGTATATTAAAATATTCTTCAAGGTTAATTATTATTTCATTGATAAATTTGGCTGGCTCCGTAGTATTTTCAGAACTTGCATTATTCTTTCAGGGTGTTGAGCACAACTCACTCACTTGAAACTGCTTTCCTGGACAAAATTCAAAATGTGTGGTTTTTGCTATACCACATTCATATTCTAAAAGGTGAATTTACATTATACAGATCAACATAATTTTTGGATTCCCATTAGAGTATGTATTTGTCTAGAACCTATCAAACTTCTTTAGGTAAATATTTATAGATATTAAAATAAAAATTTCCTAAAATATTTAAACTCTTGAACTTAAAAAATAAGATTACTGTAACCGTATTTAAAAAGTTCTGTAAAGGATTATAAGTCACTAGCCAGTACTGTGCTTTGCAGAATCACAGCTTGGACAAGACCACTTGGACTTAAGGATAATCTATGACTCAACATCAGCCTGTCCTCAGATACTTCCTGTGATGAGGAACTCACCTTTCATGATAACTCTTTGAACTTTATACAGCTTTTAGAAGAAATTTAGCTGGTTGCCCTTGTTCAACATTTTTAAACTTTTGGGTCTCAATTTTACACTTATAAAGGTGTTCAAGACATTTTTTGCATTCCTACTATGGGCCAGGAAATCCCAATTTTTTTTTTCTTTTTGGTGGTGGGGGTATCCAGGGTAAGGTATAAGTGCATGGATGAAATGAACAAATAAGACACATAGAAATTTTAGGCTTTGGGGATATAAAGTTGAACAAGATGATAGTCTAAAGGGAGAGACTAGGATGTAGACAAATAGTTATAAAGACAATACAGTGAACAGTTTAATAAGGTATTAGGAATTCTGGGCACACTGAGAATACTGCTATTTGATCTTTTAGCAACTCCCTTCCAGCCAATCTCAAGTTGCCAATTTCCTACAAAAACTGACCAGTTGCCATGCCCTCTGGATCAGGACTTCTCTCCAGGTGCCTTCTGCCTGCTTTTTCTATTCCCCTAGACTATAAACTCCTATCAAAGAAGAGATTTCATCTATTTGTTCATCTTTTTATTTCATATCACCAAGCCCAGAGACTGACATATGGAAATCCTCAATCAATATTTGCTGAAAAATAATTAAATGATCCATATCCAGAAGCTAATGGGGAGTTACTAAAGGAAGTTATCTAAACTGGAGACATGAACTTCCCTTATTATCCTATCTGGAAACAATTCTGTTAGCAGTGGGGACGTGGATCAAAGTAGATTTGAACTAAGGTGCTCATGAAGAAGGATATTGCGGTAATTCAGATATGGACTCATAAGGGGGTTAAGTAGGGTGATGCTGAGGATGCTGGGGGGGCAGCCTCAACAACTGGGTACGGGGGTGAAGGAGTGACAGAAGTTGAGGATTATTTGCTGAGTTCGGGTTCATATTTCTTATCAAATGAAGGCATATGGGAGGAAAAGCACTTTCTAGGGGAAAAAGAGTTCACTTTTGGACATGTTGCATTGAAGTTGACCATGGACTGTAAGATGGGGAGACAGCCAGTGGTGGGCACACATTAGAAGAGGTCCGGGACTGACATTGCAGCTCTCGTTGACACCTTGATACCTGTTCTGCTCCTCTCTCAGTGTGATTTTGGAAATTAACCTCATCTTAAACATGGGACTGACTGATTTAAAAGTACTTATTTAGAAGTAATTACTTGTCAATAATTACATCAAGGATGGGCATGTGATCTAATCCCCATCAATGAGAGGCAAAGAGAGGTTTGCAGGAGGCCTTTGGGAAAGGTGCAGGAAGTCAGGATTTCTCTCCCGATGGATATGGATGAGGAAACCTAAAGCCCTAGTGCTCCTGACAGCTTTCCTCCAGCCACAAAGACACCCAGCCACAGAGTGAAGCCAGTTCTGGACTGCAGAGTAGAAAGAAAAGAATCTGCTTCCTTGATGGCACCGTTGAACCTGTGCCTCAGCCATTTGGGAAGCATATACCACCTCTGGACTGCCTCTTCTATGAGCATTTCTGTGTCTTTCATGATCATTAGGGTGAGGGTCTTGTTAGTGACAATTGAAAGCATCTTAACTGAAGCAGCTGAAGATATAAATTTGGTGGTCACCAGCCAATGGGTGACAGCTAATGCCAGGGACATTAAAGAGATTCTGGGAGACATAGCTGAGAATGGAGTTCTGGGCATCTTACACTGAATGCAATTCTGAATTCCAGCCTATGACTCAAGATCCCTTTTTAATCAAACTCAATCTCCCTGAGTCTATCCTTCAACAAGTAGCTCTGTGATCCTAAACATTTCAGATCACTTATGTATTTCAATGAGCTCACCGTGAATTGAAGGTATGTATTGTCTATCTTCCCATATGGGCAGATTCAGGTATCTTAGGGTTTGAAATGTACAGAATTTTGAGAGGCCCTCTTAAAAACTGGGCACAGAATCTTGGACGGAACCCATGCAAGTGAGGGACCATAAAGCTTCAAGCCCATCTTCTCTGCTTAGCTTCTGGGTTATTTTGTGGAATGGGTAAGATAAAGCAGGAGCTTGGCACATGGTAATTGTTTAAGAAAGGTTAGCTGGCATGATTAGGAAGACTTAATACATGATTTAGATCTAGATTGTAGAAATACACAAATATATGTACTTTTGGAATTTTTGTATTGTTCCTTTTAACTCTGCCCTCACTTTTTTTTTTTTTAAGATTTTATTTATTTATTCATGAGACACAGGGAGAGGCAGACACATAGGCAGAGAGGGAAGCAGGCTCCCTGCAGGGAGCCCAATGTGAAACTCCATCCCAGGACCCCAGGATCATGACCTGAGCAGAAGACAGGCCCTCAACCACTGAGCCACCCAGGTGTCCCACTCTGCCCTCCCTTCTGAGCAAAGTGTTCTTCCTATCTCCCTCCTCCTCCTCACTCTATCTGTAGGGCCAACTTCGCCTCTAGACACAGTGGGCACAGTATCTTGGGCTCATCTTCCTTTTAGGAACACAAAAATATGTTTATTTCCTTTAAAATCAGAAGAAAAAAATGAACTTTCATTTTCAAAGAAAAAAATGTAATACATTATGTATAGTTATATTTATTCAAATGTAGTAGTAAAATCTCATTTTAATATTTTCCTCTGAGGGAAGACACCCACAAAGGCAAAAGTTCCCAGGGCCCACAAAAAGCAGAGCACAGCCCTGCTATCTGCTTTTCCCTTTTGCATTGCTTTTTCTCTCTTTCCGTTATTTTTTATATCTTTGTCTCTTCCTTGCCTCTCTCTACTCTGCCCCTCCATTTTCCCTTTTTTTTTTTTTTTAAATATTTCATGTATTTACTCATTTTGGAGAATGTGTGCATGAGCAGAAGGGTGGGGCAGAGAGAGAGGGAGAGACTCCTCAAGCAGACTCCCCACTGAGTGGGCAGCCCAAGGCTGGGCTCCATCTCTCCATCTGGAGATCATGACCTGAGCCAAAATCAAGAATTGGACACACTTAACCCACTGAGCCACTCAGGCATCCCTTCATCATTTTACTTATTATTCTCCTACCTCTAGCATTCTCTGGCCTATCTCCCTGTGACCCTCTCCTGTAAAATGAAAACAAAAAATAAAAATGAGCATTTCTCACGTGTTAGCTTTTCTTTCCTGTCTCAGCTGCTTATTTCCTCAGGTTATCAGCTTTCAGAGGGAAGACACATAATCCCTTTAAGAATGGAAGGCTCAGAATAGCGTTTGAGACACACCTTCTGAAATGGCAGCCTCTTGAGAGCCTCATTCCCAGTAAAGAGTGTTGCTGCTCCGCATTTTTCACACCGAACACAGTGAAGACAACGAACATTAATTAGGATTACAGAACCAGGGAGGCTTACCACCCTGTGACAGCTCACAAGAAAGAGAACGCCACTTCTTTTTTTGGATGCAATCCTAAGTGTCATGTATGTATTAATTCTTGGGCTCAAGCCAAGTTACTTTGGGGGTGAGATGTAATCTGTTATTTTTAGGTCATATCAGAAGGGGTATAGGCTATTATTTTAGGTTAGTAAGAAGGTAGGTTTGGCTAATTTTAGATGATCAAGTTTCCTATTATGAGCCTTCCTTCAAAAACTAATTTTGAAATGTTATCATTTATAGTTCATGCTTATGAAGAACTTAATGCTGGAAGCATTCCTTAGTTCAAGAGGATTTTACGCCTGGGTAGTTTTCAAGTTTTATTGTTTTCCAGCTTACTTGCCTGACTTAGGATCCCTACTGCTTCTTAAATTTCACAAATTAAATGAAGTAAAGAAAAAAGCATACACACCAAAAACAAACCAATTCTTAACTCTCCCTTCTAACAACCCTGCTCTCCAGAGGGAGATATGTGTAAGAAATAAAGTAAGAAGTGGCAAGTTTCCTGTTTCATGAATGCCTTGGATTCTAATTATTTCTTACAGACAGATTTAAAACAAAGACTTATGAATAATGTACAGATCATTAAGATTGTAATCTCTAAACTCTGGCATATAATATAAGCCTCTGATTCACCATATGAGTTCACGCTGATTACCCAGGATGATTTCCAGATGTTTACTCTCTGCATGTAATTAAATTTTGGTAAAAATTATAACTTAGCTAGTTTAAAACAACAACAACAACAACAAACCCTCTCAACAGAAACATGAAAGAAGTTTTTACTGAGATATTCCCTACCCCCCCCCCCCAACAGGAGTCACTTCTCTCATGACATAAATCTCCTTCCTCAAAAATCTCTGGCTTACTTAAACCCACTCCTGATTATAACCAGAGAAGAGAAAGCTGCTCTAAGAAATGTGATGGATTGATCACCTCAAGTCCATCACTTGTGAGGAAATTGCCACAGAATTTGCATAACAGATAGAAAACTGGTACAAGTAAATTACTGAGTCTATATTCACAGACTTAAAAGGAAATAGGAACATATTACAATGGGCAGTAAAATTAAATCTTCAGGGAGAATCAAAGTATCATGGAAAAACAGGATATGAGCATTGTCTTGTTATGTGTTGGGAATTGAAATGATAAGTTTGAGAAAATCTGTGCAGTGCATCAAATGGAACGTGACAGGATAATGTGCAACAGCTAACAAAGAGACAGATGCCCCCAAGATGAAAAAGGAACAAAAGTTAGATCCGCAAGAAAAGAGTTCAAAGGTACATGTTATGTAGAAATCATTTAAATACATCAGAAAAAGAGGAGACAGTAAAATAATCAAATACTGACTAATAAAGCAGAGGGGAGACGCTGAGAGACGAACAGAGAAGCAGAATAAATTGACAAGAGAAAGGATGGAGAGGTGGAATGAGAGCAAGCTCTAGGCACTGGTTCTGTAATGACCTGTTTCTCATGAAAAATGCATTATCCTAGAAGGGAAGGATTTTTCTCCTCCCTCACACTACTTTGATTTGTGTGTCTACAACACGCCAAGCCCATGGGGATGCAGCGGATGGATTCACAGTTCCAGAATGTTCAACTGGAGACTGCCATTCCAGACACCAAATGCAGTGTAAATAATTAAATATCAATGCAAGTCAACTAACATTTATTGAGTGTGTACTCCCAGAACAAAGCACGTGTCAACATTCTGACAGAAGTTTCCGGATCCTGATGGAAAAGCAAAAACCAAGGTGGTCACTCTGGTTTGGGGGCAGGTGGGAATGGGACTCAAAAAAGGGTTAGGGTAACTTTGGCCCAGAAGTTCTTGACATTTTTTAGAATAACGGACTGCCTATTTGAGGAAAGCCTCAGATTTTTACCCAGGAAAACACACATAGGTGGGTCCCAACAAAATTTTGTTTCTATCAGGAGGTTTACAGATCTTCTGAAGTCTAAGTTGTGTTCCCCGTAGTTGAGAACCTTCGAGTTCTGAATTTAATAGAGATACAATATGTGGTAAGCCACTCTTTAAACTACTTGCTGATGCGGTTCAGTTACAGTCTGAGGACTAATTGGAGCTACTGAATTTAACTAAAGGGTGAGACACAGATGTTGCCCCTGAGAAATCTTTATCAAAACGACTTCCTCAGTCTTCCAGCAGAATTTGAGTTTTTGGTTTGCTTTTGTAGTATTTATACCTTGCTGTGTACTAGAAAAGAAAGTTGCTCTTTTTAATGCATAAACAGAATTGCAAAATAAGTACTTGGAGGTAGTGGGGTAAAAGGAAAACATGGACCAGCAAACAAACAACCAACCAACCAACCAACCCAGGGGGAACTGGCTGGCTCAGTCGGTAGAGCATGGGACTCTTGATCTTGGGGTTGTGAGCTCAAGCCCCATGTTAGGTGTAGAGATTACTTAAAAATAAAATATTAAAAACCAAACAAACACCTCCCAATCCAGAGACTAAAATTAACAGCATATAGTCTCATGTAGACAGGGTTACAATTTGGTAACCTCCCCGGGGGGCCAAAGCTAAGACAAGAGGCATGCTTAATTACAAGGCTTATAACAAGGTATAAAATGGAAACCAGTCTGGCTGTTGGATTATCGGTTAGGGCGTGTTAGGTTGCAAGTAACAGAAAGGCCAACTAATAATGGTCTACATACCATTGGTGGTTATTTTTCTCATTTAGCAAGAAGTTTAGAGGAGGGCAGTTGTTCAGTCTTGCTATCAAAGATCCAGGCTTTTCCTGTCTTTTCCACTGTCCTTAGGGTGTTGATTTTCCACTCTTACAGTCTCATTGCCTCAAGTCAAGTGAGGACTATATTTTTTCATCAGGAAAATTGCCATCCAAGAAACTTCTTTGCAGATTCCCTTTTATGTTTGATGGCCAGACTGGATCATGTGATTACTCCTTGCCCCAAAGAGTCTGGAAAGTCAAGCATCTATCTTTTTGGCTTTTGTAGAAAAAGGAGGGCAAAGTGAAGGCTTTGGGAGTAGCTCTGGGTTGGTGTCTTCCACACACAAAAAGAGCAGGTTTTCCTGTCCTTGAACAACCTCACTCCTGGGTGTTCTTAAAAGGAGAATACTGTCTGGCACCTCAGCTGATGCCCTAAGCATAAACCCCTGCAGTAAATGCCCCAAGAATTTCCATCATGTTCCATGGAACTTAATGTTTCTCTTTTTAGGCTGATTGTTTAGGCTTAAGGCACAAATTTGGAAAAAAAGGAAGTCTACAAGGAATTAAAACAAGTCAAGTTCACAGCCCTATTATGACCTGGTTTAATCCAAGAGTAGCATTTAGTCTACCTAGAATAATATATGGGCAGCAATGCCCTTGAACCACTCCTTTGTAAATATTATTTCTCACAACTGGTTTTTGAATAAGAATGGATCCACAGCATATATCCACAGCCTGTAATCTCCAGCACAAACCTACCTGGAGCACAAAAGTCTGCATGGTTGATAAGGGCAGGTACCTGCTTTCACAACCAACTAGCAACAGAGGAGGGCTAAGTGCTCCTTATGCAAATTCAGAGGCATAACAAAGACATATGCCTGATGGATAAACCTTCATTGCCTGGTGGAGATGAGCCCCCAAGAAGAGGTAATCATTCTTTCCACTGTATTCCCTTAGCACTTTGTCTATCTCTGTGATTGTATGTGCAACCCAGATTTATGTAACGCTATTGCTGGTTATGAGCCTACTCATTTTGTAGCCCCAGACCATGTTATTTTTCATATAACAGACTTATGTGTGTTTTTAGCAATAGTTAGGGGGAAAAAATTCTTCTAGTGAACAGCGGGTGGTGGTTTGCTTAGGTAATAATTGGAAGGGCAGCTTTGCACAAAGAAATCAGTGACAACTTACTTCATGCTATTTTCAATTATAATTACTTGAAATAAGCATTATTTTAACTCTTACCATTTGAAGACTGGAATACTAGATGCCATGGTCTAGGCACTCGAGGACCAAGGGTCACAGCACATAGCTAAGAAAGGAAACCAGAACATTTACAAACACTTTTTTGGGAAGTGGGTGAAGCCTATATTGGGCAGAAAAGGTACTCTTTAATTACAATGCTTTTATATTGAATCCATGTTTGATAAAAAGTGTTAAGGTCTATGTCTTGTTCCATAATTGGAGGCATTAATAAATGAAAAGAATTGGTAAATAGGTTACCTCCGGTGAAATCTTAAAATGTACCTGTGAAATATATTCTTCATCATTTATAAATCAAAGCTACCACTTGTGCATTGTTGGCTTAGAGTAGAAACACAGAAACACAACTTGCTGTTTCTTAATGCTATAGACACTAAGGAGGCATTCCCATCTCCTTTGGGGTTTTGTAACACATGGAAAAAAACATCACACAAATTACACACTTAGTTACAAGAATACCAGAAAAAGGAAATGAACAAGACATGTAGGGAGAACAAAATGCTTATTTATTGTCACAGAAAATTAAAGAATTAAGAGGTGGGATGTCAGTTGGGGAAGCATGAAATTCTGGGCAAAGGAGATCAGATTTCATATGCTAAGGAACAGAAACTGATGGTGCTTCTTAAATACTTTTCATTGTTAGATTATAAAATTTTTGAGTAATAACTGTCTTTGAGGTTTACATTCATTCACTTAAACACTATGGCACTATGGAGGATCAAAAAATAAATACAAAATAATCCTTGCTCCTCTAGGGCTCATGGTCTACTAGAGAAGAAGTGATGTTTATATAAAAAGCTGTAATAGTAGGTGGACTGTTTTAAATCCCATGGCAGAAATATAGATCAAGTTCCAGGGATTCTGATATGAAGGATTATCTCCAGCTGTAAGGTATCAAGAAAGGCTTCATAGGGGAGGTGACATTTGAGCTGGACGCTAAGGGATCAGCAGCACTTTGACACAGGGAGATGGAAAGAAGAACATTCTAGGGAAGAGAAACAGTGAGGCTAAAGTGTTGGTGGCAGAAAAGAGAAACACATGTATAGAGAATAGAAAACAATCCGGTTTTTCTGGTCCATAAGTGTTCATTTAGTGGAAAAATAAGATAAAGTTTGAGAACATGAGTTGAGGTCAGATCCTAGAGAGTCTGTTAGGTTTAAATGAAGGCAGTTTAACTTTATTTGGCAGATAATGAGGAGCTACCGATGGTCTCTTGAGTACCTGCTGGATGCTGAACATATGTTTCCCGAGTGGAAGGGGTATCCGATGATAGGAACCGTGCTATCACTCCGCGCCCTCCGAAGCGCTTAACACAGTGTTCACATGGAATAAGTGTTCAGTGATATCTTTAAACCATCTGTAGAGAAATTTATCAACAGGGAAGCCATCTGAGAAAGTTATTAAGAATGTCCAACACCTTAGAGGGAACCACCAAGGGATGGACCAGATGAGGTTGGCTGGCCCTCGGTATTCATATCCACCCCTTTTGTGCACAGGGGCTGGAAGGGTAGCAAGTGAACATCTCAGGCTCCCTTCTGCTAGGGTCTAAAATGCCTCCTATGGGATTTAGAAGGTGAAATGCCAGTGGACGTCATTTTTATTTCTACAGCAGTGGGAGGTTCTGGCAGAAATGAGTTTTTGCTGTGGACAGACTTCCCATCCCACTGTCTAGTGACCAGCTTCATGAATGTGGGGCAACTGTGAAATTGGCAGCAGTTCCTTGACCTCGGGGTGTTGACAGTGATTTCCTAACCTCTGGCTCACAGATACCAGGTTATATACTGGGTGACAGGAGCAGCATGCTCTTTCCATCTAGCAGGGCATCATCACATTTCCGTAGCTCTTCCAGTGATGTTGTAGCATCCAATTCCTTGTATTGAATTCCTTTCTACTCGAAATACCTAAAATGGTTTCTGTTTCCTGCAGTGAACACCAACAGGAACAGGGGACAAGGAAACTTGCAAAGCAGAGAGACATAGTCATTCAAGGACAACGCCTTATGGGATGGAAGGAAAGAAATTCAAGTCAGAGGTCCTTTTGCACTACCAAGGGGGCATCCGTGTGCCTTTCTGGCTGTGTAGGCCACTGTTCTGGGCCTTCTCTTACATCTATCCTAAAAAACACACACTTCACCTGATTACAAAAATAATGTGTATTCCTTGTCAAAAAGCTTGGGAAATATGCAAACTTAGAAAGGAGGACATAAAAATCACCTGTCATTGTACTCGAGCTACTTCTTGAATCAATACGGATGAGATTCAGCTTTTACAAAAAATTCACTCTAGCAGTAGCTTAAGTAAAGTAGACGCATAGTTCTTTCTCTCTCACATAAATAAATTCATGGGTAAGCAATCTGGGGATGGTCTGGGGGCTCCATGACCACCAGGAACCAGAGCTTTTTTCTCTTGTCCTTACTTTTTTTTTTTTTTTTTTAATACGTTCCCACTTAATTGTCCAAGCTGAATGCTCTAGCTTGCCCTCTCATATCTGCATTTCAGGCAGCAGGAAGGGAGAAGGAAGATTAAGAGCCTGCTCTTTAAGGAAACCATATGTGACATTTTGCTCGTGTTCCTTTGTTCCCAGTGGTCACATCTACTTGAAGAGGAAGGTGTGAAATGTAATCTTTATTCTGTGCAGCTGTGTACTCAGCTAAAAATGGGGAGGGGGGGGGCTGGGAGGTTCCATCTTAGGGGAGGAGGCAAAAAAGGATATGGGAGGACACTTAGCACTCCAGGTCACATTGCCATAACTATCCCCTCTCCCTCCTAAAAGCTTGCTGTTCTCCTCTTTTATTCTCAGGTCCCAGCACCACCCCCATCCCATGTGATAATCTTGATCCTACTGATGTCATGTTTTTTGTCACTTTGCCCCACATTGCCCCACTTTGCCAGGATCATTTTGCTTGGAGAACTTCTCTTAGCATTAGCTACTTTACTTTTAAGATTCTTTCTCTATCAGCTTACCCCTGACCACCTGACTCCCCCCCCACCCCCATCTTCTATGACTCCCTGAAAATGTAACATTCACTGGGCCCCTCAGGCCAAACTTCCATAATGCCTCTTGTAAAGTCACCTTGACCTGGCTTCTAGATCCTTGTTCAAGAAGGGCTTCAGACTGTGTTGCCCTTCTCCTGACCCACCATTCTAGTTTTCTAAAAGTCCAGTAGTTCCTGAAAACAACATCTTCCTTGAAACTTCTCTGGACTAACTACAGCTCTTTTTATAGTTTGCACAAAGCTCCAACCAATGTCCCTCATGTGCCTTACCAGGGCCATGAATTATGTTCTGTAGTGTAAACTGCATCGCTTCTGATTTTCAGCCAGTATTCTTTCGGGGCTCTTTGTAGTTTGTGAGTTTTCTCCAACCATATTTTTCTTTTCTTTCCTTTTCCCCCCACCACTTTCGCATTAAAACCTGCTCAGGGACTGAAGTCCTCTGACCACAGAAATATACGAAAACAGACGCTTGATTCATACATTATAGTTGATGAAGTTTCTCTCTTGGCTCCCTTTAGGCTAAGCCAGTCTCAATGAACATCTTCCTCCATCTTCTGGGACTGTCATGGCTCTCAGCTGTAACACCCTGAGCTCCTCAAAGCTTGAGGCTCTGAGATGCAGTGGTAGTCAGTCAACCTCAGGGCAACTCCCTAGAGAAATTCCCTGCTGTGAAAGCTCCCATTGCCTCAATAAGGTGGGGATGCTTTCCCGAGGAAGTTGAGGATTCTCTTCAATATAATTCAATATTTAATCTCTATGAGCATACCAGGACAAGGGAAGGGGAGTCTTCTGGGCCTTCAGCAATTATAATAGTCTAGGTTATGTTCCTGTAAGCTGGCAAATCATAGGGGCTTTAAACCAAAAAGTTGACTTCTTGCTCATGCTACTTACCTCCTATGGGTTGGCAGGAGGAGTCTGACAAATATAGGCACTTGAAGACTCAGGCTGATGGTGAAGCTACCATCTCAAATGTTGGCGGTCCCCATTCCAAAGAGGCAAGAAAGCTCTGGAGGGTTTTGCATTGGTAATTCAATACTCCAGTCTGGAAGAGACCCTTATCACTTCTACTCTTTGGCTAGAATTAGTCACATGCTCCTATCCAACCACAGGGAGACCCAGAAGTGCATTCCGCCTTGTGCTTGCTTGAAAGGGCAGAGAATTGGAAACATTTAGAGAACAGCATTAATAGTATCTACAGAACCTAAGACAAGTCAAGCCAATTGTGATAATTAACATTCGTAGGCCTCTGTTTGGCCCAGACCAACTTGAGGCAATTGCGATCTGTATTTCTAAACCTCTTTGTGTTTCAATCCAAGGAAATAACTCTCAATATTTTGCTCCTAATTACTCCACATCCCTCTCAAACTGTTCCTACTTTAAGGTAAAATGTTTTAAGAACCGTGGTGCAAACTCCCAGGACTGTCTCAGTTTCCTTGCTAACATCCTTGGCACTTGGGCTCTCCTTGAGTGTCCTCCCCACCCCCACCACCAAGCCCAGCTTCCCCCCTCCCTCCCCCCTCCCCTGTCACCCTGGGAGTTGCTTGCATGCATCTCTGTTTCAGTGGATGGCAGCAATACACAAGGGCACCTCACTGTTGGACAGGAACTGCCTTCTGGCTGCCAAGGACAAATGCAGACACACAAAGCAGTATCAAGCAAGACTTCACATCAAAGGGAACCCTGCCTGGGCTTGCCAAGAGCAGGGCTCCCGCCTCTGGGCCTCTCCCTTCAGCCTTGTTAGTATTCTTAGGGCCCCGGGGGCCCATGGTGTTCCTGCGAGGCCCCTTCATTTACCCAGCACTCCTGTTCACCCTGACACCTGAAGCTCAGGCTCTCCCTGAGTCTGGCCTCACTGCCTGAACAGAGCAGACTGCCAAGTGTTTAACAGTGTTGGGTGATTAGGAAGGAAAATTCATAGAAATATTCACCCCATAAACTCTATTTGAGTAGGAGAATAGAATACTCCACTTCTTCAGTGCAACAACACATAGGAAGTTCAGAAGTTCCTGCCTCAGGCCTCAGGGGAATAAAGCCCATGAAGGAAAAGCTCACCTCCTGAGGAAGCAAGGATGCTTTAGGAACAGAGGTTGGGGAACATCCGAACCAAGGCTGAAATGTAAACCGGTTGTCCTAGGCATTTAGACCTGGTGAAGAAATTGAAGATCCAGACAAACTTGGAGCTTTGTTTTGTTTTAAGATTTTCTTTATTTGCTCATGAGAGACAGACACATAGGCAGAGGGAGAAGCAGGCCCCATGGAGAGCCCTATGTGGGACTGGATCCCAGGACCCCAGGATAACAACCTGAGCCAAAGGCAGAGGCTCAACCCCTGAGCCACCCAGGCGTCCCTGGAGTTCTTCTTTAAAATCAACAGGATTAATTCACATTCTGTTGCTTTAAGGAAAAGACAAAGTCTTTGTTTTAAAAGAAGAATGAGGGAAAAAATGGAGAAAGGGACAAGCAGTGACAGAGAAAGGGATAAAAACTTTGAGAGAACAGTTAAGGCTTTCTGTTCTGGATGCTAAAGAACTCTTTTGGAAAGATACATTAATCGTCAAAACACAATGGAAGTTTTAAAGTCACCTATTGTGAGAGCTGGAAGAGGAACTTAAGGACTGTCTTTTCTGAGTGATTTTTTGTGAATTAAGAAAATCGGAGGGGGATCTCAAGAGGTTTTTTCATAATCACACGGCTGGTCAGTGGCAAAGCTGTGGTCAGAGCCGACTCGCAGGCACGGGGAAGAGAGCAGTGCTGGGCATGGCCTGTGATCAGAGTACACAGGTCTACAGCTCCATCAAGTACAGTATTTTTAACTCAGTGGCTTCAACTCTTTGACTAAGATCTTCCACTGTGGCCAACCCTACCACCCTGTTCCAACAGCTTCCCAGAACAGTAGTAATTAGAGCAAGAAAAATAATGGATAGGGCCCAGAGAAAATGTCACATTTCTAGAAGTGGGAGGAGGTGGAGATAGTGCATTTACATAATTTCCAACTTTCAGAGCACTTCATGTGACCATAGGTCCACGGAGAGAGCTCGGGCATTCCATGATGGGGAAAAAAGCTGCGTCTTTTATCAACCTCCCATCGAAAGGGAGCATTTCCTTCATTACAAACGTAGGCAACAAACCACAACAGTTTTTGCAGTTCTTGGACTTTGTCACTAATAGAAGGAATAAGTATTCTCATATTATCTGTGTGGTAGATATCTTGAAATATCTTTACTCTCATTACCACTCTGCAGTTATGGTAGTTAGATCTCCCATTAGTGTTTAATAAATATAAGCACATATATTACCATGCCACAGATTTTTGTAAATATTTTGATAACAAAATTTCAATGTAAGTAGATTCCTTTATAATTATGCATTTTCTTGTATGCAGTTAAAGGTATTATTCTGAGACGGGATCTGTAGCCTCCGCCTGACTGTCAAAGGGGTAATTGGCACAAAGATTAGGAACCCCTGACATGTGAGGGGTGAACAAGTGTCAGGTTGCTGTTGGATACCCGTGACACTTGGTCTCATGTCCCCGTTCCATCACCCTGTGGGCTCGGAGTGACAGAGATGCTCACTTGTCATACTGGGCTGGAGAATTGCCAGTGTCTCCTGCCACAGACTGTGTTTGTAATTTCAGGGCACACCAGCCTTTGAAAGCTGGTATGACTGTATTATAAAATGTGACAGGAGAGAATTCATTGTGGCATTATTATTAAAATTAAGGCTGATGGGGATTTTGTGACATTTATTTTAAGAGGGTGTATTCCCATGTCCCATGGAAGTTGACTTTTCTCAGGGAACTGGCAGTCCAAGGTCTACTCACAAGGAAGCTAGTTTTTTTCTTTTTTTTCAAAGATAGCTAAGCTGGTTTGGCACGGCAAGTAAATACTGAGAGAGAAAATGAAATTTTAAAATATCAAGAGCCACTTTCCACCTCTCAAATATGTAAAGAATTTTAAAGATGATAATTCTCAGGATTGGTGGAGTGTAACGAAATGGGTATTTTCATAATGCTCCCACAAGACCAAGAGTTGGCATTACTTTCCGAGATGGCAGTTTGAGACCTATGTTTTAAGTGTTTGTCACCCAGTAATTTCCCTTCTAGGAATTTATCCCAGGGACAGAATTATAAAGATATTCTTACAAATAATATTTTGATGGATAGCCTTGAAACAGTAAAAAATTGGAAACAACACGAATGCCAACAATATGAGGTTGGGGAAATAAACCACGCTACATCTGTAGGACAGCTATGATGTAGCAAATTAAAAAAAAAAAGTCATTCCAAGAATATTTAAAGATATGGAAAATGCATAAATATAACATTAGGCTTAAAATGCAAGGCATAAAACCAGAGGAGTAAAATAACCCCTTTTTCTTTAGTTTGAAAAATATTCTTCGTATCTCTTTGCGATCTTACATATATATATATATATGATCTTACATATATATACACACACACCCATAGAATATGTACATGTTTTAAAAAACCAGCAGGAAATGTGTCAAAGTGTTAGGACTGGCAGTCTTTGGGTAGCAATATTTTGATTATTTGTATTTACTTCTTTCTACTTTTTTGTATAATCTAACATTAGCTGAAGCAGTAAGACATTGTTTCTAAAAAGATGAGCTGGTGCCACATGAGCCCTGATCCACGTTTGCAGCGCCTTCTTGTCGTCCCAGACAAAAGTTTGTTTTGCTGGTTGCTACCGAGTGTTATTTTTCTCCTAACCTTTGCTCTCTTTCTCCACCATTGGCTTCCAGATGTCTGCTTTAACCAAGTTCAGGGCTCTCGACTCCCGTCCTTCTCTCCCCTAGCTTGGACAGAAAATTCAGAAACTACACCAAGGCTGCCCCAACACGAGTGTCAGTCAGAAACCCCTTGGCATAATGAAAAATCACGCGATGGGGAATTTGAAGCTTTCGTAAACAACACTGAGGATTGAGCTTAAGATGGGGTGAGATTTTGGGGAGGCATCTGTCCCTCTACCCTCTCCCTGGGACTGCATCTGCCCTAGTGCTTTGTGAACGTCACGGCCTAGGAGGGAGAGGACAAAACAATTCTTGCAGAACCACTTCACTTTTTGGTGCTATTTGGTTGAAAGTGATAGATTTTCAACTTCCAGGAGAAACTACATTCAGCATGTAATCTATATAAATTGGCTGGAAAAAAACCCAAAAAACAAAAACCACTTAAGACAAACATTTGCATACATATGAAACGATGCATATTTCTTTTTTAATTTTACCTGGGAAGTGAGAATTATGACGGTGGTTTTTCATATGCAAATGTTTGTCTGAAGGTTCTACTGTTTGCCATGCCCTTTAGAATTTTGAAAACACTAGAGCCTATATTCCACTCCTTCTTTCTTTCTTAAACTTGGATCAATTTTCTCCTGGGTGAAGTTTAAAATAATAAAAACCGAGACACCATTTGCTCAATGCCTCCTGTTGCATAGCAATCTAAACAAACAAGCCCCTTTCCTCTGTTAAGAACTTCCAATAAAACACATCACAAAGGTTGTGTTTTAAAAAGACGATTTCCAAGCCTCCTTTAAAAAAAAAAAAAAAAAGAGGCCAAAGATTGCAGGCAAAAAAACTCAATTGGCTTTTTCAGTGAGTCACTTCACTTCTCATGCTACTGAAGGGATTTGAGAACGTTTTTTGATTGTGGTGAGGCCAGAGGGGCTGAGCTGGATACATGAATACCAAGCCAACCAAAGCAGAGAAAACACCAAGAAATCATCATCACCCTCAAGTCTTCAGGATCTTCTGTGTGCCAGGCTCTGGGCCATGTCAGTTATCTAAGCCCGTAACAAACCTTCTATGTTGGGGGTCTTCCATTTGCACCCCTGGGTCGCCTCTTGACTCTTCTCCACCCTGTCCTCTGCCCAGGAACGATGACCTATATGCACTGAACAGAGGGCTCCCTTGCCCAGGGCACTGGCAGCAGAGAGGAGGGAGGAGGGAAGACGGGGTATTTATTTTCCTGGCTACCTCCCTGCTGGTTACGGCAGGTTGGCTGTGTCGCTCCATCCAGAGTCCCAGCTCCTGCCAAGCAGCCCTGTGCTTCCAGCTCCCCTCCCTGAATCCAGGAACCGCACCTCCCTCCCTGCCCCCTTGGGGCTTGCATCCCCAAGAGCTGCAGAGGTTGATTCTGTCCCTGACGGCAGAGTCCAGCCCCACTGAGACCTCTGGGAAGGGCCTCTCTGTTCATGTTTTTCAGGCACCCTTGTGTCTAGGTCATTGGTTTGCTCTTTATCTGTTTTCCCTGCCACCACCCTCAAGGAGACCGGTGATAGTTGTGGTGATGGTTGTGGTGAAGAGGGCTGCACTGGGCCCTCACTGACTCTCACTCTCCAGCTTATTATTCCAGCAGAGCAAACCTTTCACAGGCACCACCGAGGCACCCGGTTCACCCCCAGTGGAAAGTGTGCAAAAACCTGCCATCTTTAGACTCTCCTGAGCCATTGGCTTTGGTCAACCAGTTTGGGCTCTGTCTCTGAGAGATGGTGCAATTTTCTCCTTCCACAGGATTGCTCACATGGTCAGCGGGCCTTTGCTACCCTTCCAAAATCACACTCATCCCTCAGGACCGTCTTCCAACCCCACCTTTTCCAGTCAGACTTCCTTTCCCTGACGTTCCATTTGGAAGTGAGCTCTCACAGCAACGCCTTCCCGTGTGATACGTTGGGGCTCAATCAGCTGCCTCCTTGCTACACATCTTCCAGTGTCCTGGAAACATTAATTAAATTTTGAATTCTTTGTCTTTTCAAACTCATGGGCTTTGGCACCCAGGGGTTTTGGCCTGAACTGTGAGCTCTGTCAACACTGGAAACTCATACAAGTTATTCACCTAGCAGAGTCTTCCTTACTCAAAAATGAAAGGGTAATAGTAAGACCTGCCTTCTACTATCGTGGGAGCATTCTGTTTACATATATAAAACTCTTATTCCAGGGTATGGCAGTCACATATTAATTTACTTCTCTTTTTTTCCCTTTTTCTTCCAACTAGGGCTCACAACTAGCTAAAATTCACTGAGTGCCTATGACGTGCCCTGTACTATTCTAAGCATTTTACACACATTAATTTATATAGAGCAACCCTCTGTCCTATTATTCTCCCGACCTTACAGATGGAAAAACTGAAGTTACAAAGAGGTTAAGACCCTCGTCCAGGGCACGCCCAGGGTGTAAGATGGGAGCATTGATTCACAACTAGGTCGCAGGTTTTTGGAGGCAAAGATCTGTTTTATTGCAAATTTCTTGCTGTCTTTTCACGGGGCCTAGCACCACGTCTTATATAGAATACAGTCGGTGTTCCGTAAGTGTTGATTTCATCCCAAGAGCCAGAAGCAGTTAAGCTAGTGTCGCCATGGGTAGGGGGCTAGAAACACACTTGGTCAAAGCAGCAGCTGCTTGCACGAAGCGGGGGGTCCCGTGTGCAGCTGGGAAAGGCTGGGATGCCAGGTTCTGGCAACTGAGGAATGTGGCTGCTGCTGGAAGTCGGAAAGTGGCCAGCCAGGGGCCGGGCAACAAAGAACCTGAGTCAGGTTTGGGGGGGAGGGGGTGGGCAACACCAGGGGAAGGTCTCCCCAGTGAAGGCTGAGCTCCTCTCAGCAGTCCTCCCGGGCTCGGAGGAGAAAGCAAATCTCCCTCCATCCTGTGGGTCATACCACTGGAGCATCTTTAAAAATACTTAGCCCCACACTGATGAGCCCTTTCCTGCTGCTTTCCTACCTGAGCCAAGAGCCTCAGAGCTTTCTGGGATTTCTGTTAAAAGCTACTCAGATCCCAGGACTCGTTCTCCACCAACACAGTCGTTGCTCCCGCCAAGCATGGGACATATGGCGGAGCATGTGGGAGGGGGGGCAGATTAGCCAGGAGTGCTGGCGAGCGGCACATGCTTTCATTAGGATGGATGTGTCACAGTAAATCATCTTGTAAATGTTCCCTCCCTTCCCTCTGCATAGCGAAACATAAAGGAAGATGAATTACCCAAAGCACCATAATGCGGTTGGAATATGCCAAAGCTTGTGCCTGAGACACTTACTGACATTTCCTTAAATATCTTTTTAATATCTTGGCCAGGTCAGGCATACCAATGGCATTACAGAGCTTGCAAATCAATGCCCCAGCTGTTTTGGTTTTTTAATAAAACTGAATGTGATCTCTTTAAAATGATTGCCTTCCGCACCCCTCACCCCCCCTAGCTTTTACAGGGCTTTCAGAGAGCAGGACTGTGGGAGCCCTGAAGTCAGGAGTTGGCTCTGAAAGAGTAGTTGTTCCTTTTGGGGGGGCTTGGGGGGGCAGAAATCAACCATTTGCTGGATCATTGTCGTCATCTGTTCCTAGGCCCCTGCCTCACAAATCCGATCTACACGATTCACAAGACCAATGTGTGGTTCGCTGCTGTTTCTAAAGAGTGAATTTACCAAAAATCTTGCTGAAAAAGATCTAAAAGGTTCCAGCTTCTAAAAATCACGTTGGTTTCTCCATCTGGGCTTGGTCCAAATGATTTATTCATAATTCTATTAGAGATCTTTTTCTAGGGCAATTCTTTGTATCAACATAATGAGAATGGAAAGAGCCCCTACCAAGAATCCAACCATACGCATGTGACTTTTGCCCCCTGAAAAAAAATGCAATATGTAAAACTGTCATCAACGGGTCACCATCTTGGCCGCTGGATAGCCTCAGTCCCCAGTTACAACAGGAATTCCTCATGCAAATAAGGACATGGTCCTGTCAAATGTGAGGCCCCCGTAGGAGGAGAAATCCAATATAAGTGCCTATAAATCAGAGTTTTATAATGATATTAGTTGACTGCTACTTATGGGAGTCATAAATGTGACACCACAATAAACAGGCAAGTTTCTTGAGGATGTATCTGAGGACTCTTTTACTGGCTTTGAGGAACTGCAGTACCTGCATCAGGAAAGTCTCCTTTGCTGTTGCAGTTTATTGCTTTTATTTGCTGTAGTTTGTACAAAATGTCTAAATGTCCTTCCTTCCAATATTTTGCCTGGGCTATATTAGTGCAAGTTTGTGTTTTCCCTGGGCCTCCAGAACCACAAGCCAAATTAAGACAAATGGGGAGTTGGAGCCTCAGCTGGGCCCCCCGAGAGGCCTCCTCCCACTGCCTTCCCCTGCGCTGACTTTTCACAAACCAGCTTCGAAGCAACTGAAATTTCCCTTTTTGAATTTTTTTTTTCCCCTGACCACAGGCAAAGTCCTGTCTCCTCAGTTCTCTGAAAGTTATCCATTCCTGAATTTTACCCCTAACCACAGTGGAGGAAAGGGAATGGCTGAGGTTAGGAAATATGGAAAGAATGTTAACAATTTACCACTAAAATATACATTAAGAATATTTTCAGCAAGTATAATCTCCACGTTGAACTTCTAAATCTAGAATTCTCTTGTCATGTGACCTTCTTCGCATTGATGTGTGCCCCTTACGGCCTCAGTTGATCTCTTCCTGAACGAACTTTCTGTAGAAGGTAGAGCTGATTAAAAATAGACAAATTCAGCCTCCAAGTTTTCCTCCCTATTCAACATTTGGCTGCACCGGTTATAAACATTCAAGTGGTTAGGTTAAAAGAGTTGTCTCTTGCAGGAGCCGGAGCGTGAGTATCATCAGAGATTTTAATGGGCGTAAAAACAGAAGTGAAAATCCACACCCAAGATAGGACCTTCCATTGAACACAGCTATTTCTGTTCATAGAAATTCAGAGTCATAAGGCCTTTTGCCTTAAGACAGTCACAAAATGTCACTGTGAGAAGGGGACTTAGAGATCCTTTCATTCATTGCCACATTTTACAGAGGACACAATGGGCACCAGTGGCTCCATATCATTTAATCCTAATGACCCCAGAATGTGGCATCCCGGGTTTGCAGACGGCAAACGAGGCCGGGAGAGGTGAAGTAACTTGCCCAAGGTGGAAGGGTAGAGGGAGGATCGCAGGTTCCTAATTCAAACGTCAGGCTTAGACAGCCTCCAAGGACTTGCACCCTGTGTCCCACAGCTGGCCTCCGTGCCCCGCTCTGGGGCAAGGGGATGGCCGTGAGCTGCCTGGCTGCTTTATCAAAACTCCTTCCGTGTGGCCCGTGTCCCCCTCCTGCTGTTCCCAGGTCTGCCCCGAGTGGCTGTCAGGATCCGAGATGAATCAGCCTCCGTCCCAAGGGCCAGAGCCGGTGCCTCCGCAGACATGCATGCTGGGCTGCATCTGTCGCTAATGGCATTTCCAGATTTCTGCCTCTTGGGGAGCCCCCCCTCCTTTGGCAGCTTTGCATGTCCGTGAATCTAATGTGGATAGCGTGCTCCTCAGCTGTTCCAGGCTGGCAAGAAAGCAGGGGTGTCTGTGGCCAGGTTACCTCTGAGGCCAGATGCACCATGGAGGAGAGGGCCTCGGACAGGGTTTGGGTGTCTGGGTCGGTCTTTGCAGGCCTGAGGCTACCTTGGGAGTGCAACGTGTTGATGATGACCCTGGACGTGCCCACCACTCACCTCTTTAGTTACTAAGCACTTCATATATTATTTTGTCCTAAGTGAGTTTTCCTTAGAAGTGTTTTTTCCTTCCCCCTGCCCCCTGCCACCCTTTTTTTTATAACAACATAGGACAGTAACTTGAAAGTCATTGTCTTGTTCAACTTTGTTTCTCTGTCAGCTTGCATAGGGCATTCGACTTTGGAGACCAACAAATGGTTATTAAATGCAAAAAAAAAAAAAAAAAAAAGAAAATAAAAGGAAAGAAAGAAAGAAAAGAAAGAAAAGATAGAAAAGATAGAAAAGGGGGATCCCTGGATGGCGCAGCGGTTTGGCGCCTGCCTTTGGCCCAGGGCGCGATCCTGGAGACCCGGGATCGAATCCCACGTCGGGCTCCCGGTGCATGGAGCCTGCTTCTCCCTCTGCCTGTGTCTCTGCCTGTTTCTCTCTCTCTGTATGACTATCATAAATAAATAAAAATTTTAAAAAAATTTTTTAAAAAGAAAAGATAGAAAAGAAAGAAAGACCTGTCTCCCTCTTCTCCTGCTTGATGTGTGTAGCAGGATTTTGGTATTTCTTGGCCACCCAAAACCACTCTAGAGCCCAACAAACCCACTTTTCTTTTAGAGAATTCTCTCTCCCTCACAGTGTGAGATCTGAGTTGTCAGTAAGTTCAAGCACCCACTCCTCACTCTGGGAGCTGAGGGCGGAGGTCCCTATCTCATAGGGTGATAACGAATGTTTCATGAGTTAATTCAGAAGAGCATGTCAAATATGGAGTAACTGCTCAGTAATGATGAGCTCTTCTACTTGGCATTCTTCTCCTTCATCTTGATCTGGTTGGCCTTCTCGGTTTTGTTATGATTATTAGATTACTATTCCTGTGTCCGCCAGCAGTCTGAACTTGGCCACTCAGACTCTTTTCTCCTGGCACACTGAACGCTGTGGGATCAACACAGGACAGGAGGTATGGTCGTATTTTTTTTTAATTGTGAAATATAACAACACTTCGGGAGAGGGTATAAAACTACAGGAAAGATTTATAAATAACTGAAAGCGAGTGCCACTGTCATGATTATTGGCCTCCTAGAGCCTCCTATGTGCCCCTCACTGATTAACATTCTTTTCTTCATTTGGGGACAACTTCATGGGTGTGTGAGCTGGGCAGTCACATGGGACTCCATGCTTAGACGTGTCTGAGGCTTGGTTTAATGTTCTGTAGCTGCCGTCTCGAAACTCTACAGTCTTTGAACAAATGATGCTGCTTTTTGCACGGGGTGCTATAAATTAGGTAGCTGATCCTATCTTTACCTCTTGAAGGAACTATTATTCTAACTTTTGTGAAGATGATTTTCTTGCTTTTCTTTATCATTTCACCAACTATGTGAACCTCTAGTTCATCCCAGTGTACGCTCAGACATACTGTCCTGCTGGTCCTACTGGACATAAGGCCTACTGGTCCTATGATTCCTGGTTCAAAGCCCCCAGAGATGCCCTGTCTGTTTCCTTTCATTATTCTCCCAATACATTTTACTTGGCTTAGATTTGCCAAGGTAGGGACGCCTGGGTGGCTCAGTATCTGAACTTCTGCCTTTGGCTCAGGGCATGATCCCGGAGTCCTGGGATCGAGTCCCATGTCGAGCTCCCTGCATGGAACCTACTTCTATAGATTTGATATTTATTTAAAAATCCAGCTGATACTCTGCTTGACAGATTCAAGTTTCACTTTCTTCTAGAAAATAAGAAATTGTGAAAGCATTTACCCATATTTAGGAAAATATCATCTTCGGGACAGGCCATGAAGCCCAAAGTACCTGCCAAGGACACTTCACTTTTTTCATTTTTGGAAAAATTACTTCAGTTTGCTGATGGGTCATTAATGTCTTGGAGAACTCGTTCTTGCAACGTGTGGCTGAGATAGGACTCCAAATCCCTGGTGATATGTGCGTCTCTAGCCCACCCCCCACCCCCATCACTCTCAGTGATTTGTGCAGGGAAAGGCACGTGACCTAAAAAGAACCAATAAAAATCTTCTCCAGGAGTGTTCCATGTGACCTATCAGGGAAGTTGATCTCTGGTCTTTGGAGATCCTGGAAAGATAGATGCTTAGGGCTGCCAAGGTGTGGAACCTGAGGCCAACACACAAAAGATGGTGAGCAGACACCACGAAGCAGTAAAAGCTATGAGGTCCTTGGGGGTTGGTAGTTGATTGTGGCACAAAAGCAGAGGCAGAGCAATTCTGGCTGCCAGGCTGCTCTGAGCCTCTGGGGTTGCTGTGGTGTCTACAGGAACACTTAGGTGCTCCACGAAGCTGTCAGGATGGTTTCCTCTGCTTCCTTACTTCCTGGTGTGTCCTAAAATAAGCTTCTAACACTCTAGCCTCAGCATCGGCGCCTATAATGAGACGTGTTTACAAACCCTGGACCTGGTCATTTGACTGGAGACCCTGAAAAGAAGCCTTCTGCAGACTCCCTTTGTGTGGGCCAACCCCAGTGCTTACTAACTAGAGAGGGTCTTTGTGTGCAGGGCCTGCAGCTCAGGGAGGGGAGAACAGCTCAAAGCCAGCAACATCCTGATGCAGCTAGCAAGAGTGGCCCACAACACAGGGCCACTGACCTGAGGAGTCCTGAATTTTCTCTTCATCTCTAGCATACTTCAGGCGATTCGAACCCCTTCACCTGGGTTAAGGCTGGCCTCCCTGCTTGCAGTTTGGTTCCCTTTAACTCCACAGAGAAGCCAGAGCAGAGCTTATACAATCAATGTTAGAGTGGCTACCCATTGCTCTCAGGATATGGCCCTACATTCTTAGTATGATATTGAGATTGTTTATGATCTTGGCCCTTACTCCTCCAGCTTTGTTTCCACTACACTTTTCCCACCTCCACCCCATAGCTTATATTCTCTGCTCCAGAGCCTCCCTCTCTTCCCTAAATCAACTCTTTTGCCTTCTCATCACTTTTTGTTGTTGTTGTTCAGTAGGCTCCACACCATGCATGAAAGAAACCAATGCAGGGCTCAAACTCACAACCTTGAGATCAAGACCTGAGCTGAGATCAAGAGTGGGACATTCAACCAAAGGAGCCACCCAGGTGCCCCTGCCTTCTCTCCTTTTACACAAGTTTCCTTGCTTCTTCCCTCTGCTTTCTCCTACTCTTCTTGAAAATTTTAGCTGAAATGTCTCTTCCTCCAGATTTTCCCTGAGCCCCAAAGACTGGGGTTCATAATCATGCACTGTGTAGAGTTTTTTGTTTTAATTAGAATGACCCTTTAACTTGTCTGTCCCTAAGTAGACTGTAAGTTCTTGAGGGTGACGGGCTTACAGTTGGTGCACAAATGCATGTACAAGATTAGAAGGAACATGGAACACTTCTGTTCTTGCAGAGCCAAAGCCCAAGGTTATGATGTGGGTAAAGGGAGATCAGAGGATTTCACTAGCAGCTGGGACAAAATGTGGGAAAGGGTCCCAACCACTGGTTTAATAAGATTACTAGAAATCATGAATTACCTGGTCAACTACCACCTGAATCAGTTTCCTTTAAGGCAATCCAGCAAACCCATCCATCTTCTTTTCTTGAGTATTTTGACTGGCAGAGACTAATTGCCCTTCCTAGCCAGTTGATACTTAAAGGACAAATTGCTTATTTCATCATTTCTAATAAAAGCCAAAGACAAGCAAAAACAAAACAAGACAAAACAAAACAAAACGTAACAAAAATCACAAACTAGGATGCCTAGTGAGCTATCTAGAATCCTGGCTTGGGAGCCCATTATTGAAATTGGACTGGTAGAAGGATGAAATGCAAATGCTTAAGCAGATTCCTTCTATTTTAGCAGAATTTAAAGAAAGAAGAAAACCACCTCTCACCTGGCCAAAATGGGAAAATTTGATATGTGGATGACAGTATATTTTGATCACAAAGGAATGATGGCTTGATTTTTCCTTTTAAAAGATTTGGGGCACTTGTGTGGCTCAGTCAGGTGACTGACTCCTCATCAGCTCCGATCATGATCTCAGACCTCAGGATCATGAGATTGAGCCCCGTGTTGGGCCCCAAGCTCAGTGCAGAGTCAGCTTGGGGTTCTCTCTCCTCCTCCCTCTGCTCTTCCCCTCTCTCATTTGTGCGCATAAATGAATAAATAAATAAATAAATAAATAAATAAATAAATAAATAATTTTTTTAAAAGGAAATTTATTTATTTAAGATGTATTTATTTATTCATGAGAGAGAGGGGGGCAGAGACACAGGCAGAGGGAGAAGCAGGCTCCCCAGAGGGAGACTGATACGGGACTCGAGCCAGGACCCCAGATCACGCCTCGAGCCAAGGGCAGATGCCCAACTGCTGAGCCACCCAGGCCTTTCTTTAGAAGGCCCTGATATAAGCAAGCAGATGCTGGAAGGCAACATTGTGTGGTCGAGAGAGCACTAAACGGACAATAAGATCCTGACTAAGTCACCTGACTTCTCAGAGCCCCAGTTTCTTTATCTGTAAAATGGGAATAATGAGGACAGCCGAGCTTTCCTGTCTGCTGAGAGAAGCCTCAGGAGAGAGTGTTTTAAAAACTTCAGAACTGCTTCATAAAAGCCAGAGCCCTCTGTAAATGCACAGCAGCTTTAACTCTGCCTATCACGGCCAACATGAGAAACAAAGCCAAGAAACTGAGTCAGTAAGCATTAGATTTGGAAAAGTGTTTCAGAACAAAAGTCATGACATCATACTTCATGGGGACGCAAAGAAATCACATTTTCTTTGTTCAAATTAATTGTTTTAAATAAATTCCCCTTATCGATTGTGCTATATGATTTTGGGGCATCCCAGGCAGTTTTATACAATATCATGTTGTGTTTAATGCTCTTTGTTCATCAATTTAAATCAATTAGTTGCGGCAAGAGTCACAGGAACTGAGGCTCCTCTTTCTGTTCAGCACAGAGAGGGGACGCCAAAGGAATGTTCAAGAATGTATTTTTTGTCTGGGTCTCAAGTAGAGATGGCCGTTGGTACCAGTTAGGGCTGGACTGAGGATAATCACGGGACATGCACAGAGCTACACCCCTTCGCCATAGCAGACATGAGCATTCAAACACAGCATCTTTCCCTCCTTAAGCCTAGAGATGGCCTCAGAACCCTTCCTAACTCAGTGGGAACTTGATCAGATCAGGGTGAAATCCATCCGTCGTGCCTGCTCTAGTTCAGAAGCACGACTCTTCATAATCAAAGTGCGAAGCAGGTACTAGGTGATGCCCAAATTCCATATTGAGAAAATTAAAGCAACAACTTATGGGTTTGTGACTTATTCTTTCATTTTCAGACCACTTATTGGTTGCACTTAATTCTAGGGAAAGCAAACAAGTTCGCAGGGTTCAACCAAAATGCCTGGGTTGTCATTCCACAGAAGTTCCCCTCCCTTCATCCAGCCATACACGATATTTGATCCTTCTAGTGCCATTAGCTGTTGGCTTCAAACAACTGTGAAGAAGAGGAGGAAACCTGACACTTGAGCTGGATGATGTTTATACAGATGCAGCTTCTTCCTTGGCATATTTGGTTAGGAAGAGCTCAATGAGCTAGAGGCTGAATCTCAGGAATGTGTAAATAAAGTGACATTGACACAGACCTTTAGGAACACTTACAAGCCCCATTCTAACCCCACTTAGAGCAGAAGTTCTTAATCTTTATGGGGCATGAACCCCTTTGGCAGTCTGGTGAAGTTAATGGACCCATCTCAGAATATGGATCTTTAAATAAAACTTCTAAAAGAAAACACATTGGGTTATAAAGAAATCTGATTATATTGAAATACAGTTATTGGGATATTCTTTTAAATCTGTGAAATAATAGGGGTGTCTGGGTGGCTCAGTGGTTGAGCGTCTGCCTTTGGCTCAGGTTGTGATCCTGGGGTCCTGGGATGGAGTTCAACATCAGTCTCCCCAAAGGGAGACTGTTTCTCCTCTGCCTAGGTCTCTGCCTATGTTTCTGTATCTCTTGTGAATAAATCTTTTTAAAAAAATTTCATAATAACATATATGCTTCTTTATTAAACATGAAATAACTAGGTCCTACTGCAGGTTGAATAGCTACCATAATTCTGGAGTAGAGATGAGGGCAAATATTTTTGAGATATCTAGGACAAGTGTCATGGTCTATAAAATTACCTGTGATTTCTACTGGTGACTAAATCACAGGTACTGACTGATAATACTATGTGGTTTGGGACCACATTTAAAGGAGAAAAGTTACCATATTTCAGAAAGAGTTTAGTACAAATAAAGATGGATTTTTGTTCCTCACATCCAACTAATTCACGAGCCCTCTGAATTGTGTCCTAGGATCCCAGTGACAAACCTCCCACTTAGGCAAGTTTGGCCTTGGGGATCTCAGGGCCTGGGAGGGGCAGCAGTCTTTACCTCTAGTACTTCACTTAGAGAATCCTTCATGCAACAGAAAACAGTTCTATGCGGATTGATTTGCTTTGGTGTGTGACTGCCAGGCTCTTCTCAAAAAGAGAATCTTCTGGACTTCCAGAGCTTTGCCCCAACCCCACAAGGGTCACACACAGCTTAAACACATTCTCTGGCATAGAAACTGTGTGGGTGTGCGGAAGTCGGGGCTTAAGCAGGTTAAGTGACCTGACCTCCAGAACGAAACAATGAGCAAAGCCCTGGAACCCTGCAGCCTCTGAGTTCCAGAGGCAGGATAAAGTTCTGTGACTTATGGTCATTTTCTATCCCTGGCAGGTTGAGACCCTAAAGACGTAGATGACCCTCTAAGCCCACGTGGTGTTGGTGCAAAGTGCTCTAACGGTAGATCCTGGAAGCATTGTAGTGCTAGAGACTTCTGTTTTGTGGTTGGTTTTATACTAGATCCAGTGAAATCATGGATGTATGGTTGAGCTGGGGAACTGGGGAAGAGAAGACAGTTTAGAAAATATTACCTCTTGGTACAATAGCCTCTGACACAGTTATAATTTAAATTCACGTTAGAATTTAGATGATATTCCTTTTTTAAAAAAAGATTTTATTTATTCATGAGAGACACACACAGAGGAGAGAGAGAGAGGCAGAGACAAAGGCAGAGAGAGAAGCAGGCTCCCCACGGGGAGCCTGATGTGGGACTTGATCCCAGGACCCTAGGATCAGGCCCTGAGCTAAAGGCAGCTGCTCAACCACTGAGCCACCCAGGTGTTCCTAGATGACATTCTTTATGTCAGCATTAAAGTTGATTAACGATTTATTTTAATTGCAATATCACCTTTTTAATTTATCCATAGGTGACCACAAAGAGGCTCACTTGAATTAAATAATTAAGTAATTCATAAAATAATTAATAAAAAATAACTCCCGAGAGTAAATCAAATAAACCATCTTTTTCCAACAATAAGGAAGCCCGCCAACAAGTCCAGTACACCTAATATACCACTTCACTCTGCCTCTCTGTGTGGATATTATTCCTGAGGCCAGTTGCAGAGGGGATTTTCGGGGCATCTCACTTTCTCCTGGACTTAGGCGATTGCGAGGAATGAAGGGAATGAGCAAAGACCACTCTCTAGGACTTCTTGGAAGATCTTTGTCTTTTGATTCAGTTGCTTTTTCTCCCACTGGAAAAAAAAAAAATTACCCAAGTAATACATGCTCATGTAAAATAAAAATGGGGATCCATTTTTGGGGATCCCTGGGTGGCTCAGCGGTTTAGCGCTTGCCTTTGGCCCAGGGCGTGATCCTGGAGTCCCGGGATCGAGTCCCGCATCAGGCTCCCTGCATGGAGCCTGCTTCTCCCCCTGCCTGTGTCTCTGCCTCTGTCTCTCATGAATTAAATAAATAAAATCTTAAAAAAATAAAAAAAAAAATTCAGGAGTGAATTAAACAAAAGTTAGTCCCTTTTCCTCTGCCATCCTCCAACCTCTCAGCTTCTGGGGAGGAGGGTGTTTCTTTCTAGAACGTTTTTCTATGGGTTTGTATATGTGTAGGTACGTAAATACACAGAAAATCCACAAATGCAAATAAAATACATACCACTTTACATAAAGGGCACATGTTATAATTATATGCATTTTTCTTTTACTTGCTTTTTGAATTAACAGTGTGTGTCAGATATCCGTGTTTGCACGAGTAGATCTATCTTATCCATTGCAATGACTGCGGACTGCCCATAGATAGCTTGGTGCACCATATTTGAACTATTTCTCTACACGTGGACATTCATGTCGTTTGCAGGTTGGGTTTCTGTTGGTTTTCTTACTAGTGGGAACAGTACTCCAACATTATCCCACCTCCTTTAAGCAACTAAAAACCATCCTTCAGTGTGTCCTTGCTCTCTCTCTCTGCAGGAATCAGAGCCGGGTGGGAAGCAAAAGCAGAGGATGCAATCATTTTTCTTCCCCTTTGATGTCTTCCCTTCCAGCTACCACCTGACTTCCATGCAATGAGCACAAAGAGAGCTCCCCCTGCTGGGAATGCCCTTCCCTTCCTCCCTCTCACCTGGGGACTGTTCTCACCCGGCAGCCAGACCTCACATTTATCTTCCCAGGCCCTGCCCCACCCCCGTTGTAAGTCAAGGGCCCCCCCTCCCAGCACCCGTGGCTCTTTCTGCATCCCAGATCATTGTAGCGTCACCTGCCTTACACCTGGCCCGTGGGGAGAGGGAAGGGACCCCACTGTGTTCACCGTGTGTCCCCAGCTTCTAGTACCACGAGCATGTTGCCCCATGACACACTGGTGACCCCAGTGAAGGGCCTCCAGGTGCTCGCAGCTCCTCCCACGGTGTACACTTGGTCGAGTTACCTTTAAATCTGTGTCGAAGCCAATAACACTAGATTATGAATCATTTGGATAGCATCGGAGATGGAACAAGGTGTACAGCCTAAGAATAGCGTCGCAGAAAGTTAAAATAACACACATGTCGCCGGCTTGGGCCAGTCCCTGGCCTGGCCTTCCCCACACTCCTCACAGCCACGGGGATCACTCTGATCTTGGCAGCAGGCTCCAACAGACTGAAAAAGAGCAATACCTGTTCTGCAGTTTCTATTTTTAATTTCTATTAGCATTTTTTCCCGGGGCCCGGCCTGCTATCAGGCAGGTGGCTCTGATATAACCGGTTGGGTCATTCTCTTTCCAGTTGCAGCCCTGCCCGTCCTCATGCCTCTGCCAAAGCTGCCGGGGTCCGAAGGGCTTCCCCACACCACGTTCCTATGTAAGGCAGAGGAGGACCGTGTGAGACCCTGGAGTGCCCGGGTGGCTCAGTGGTTGGGTGTCTGCCTTCAGCTCAGCTCGTGATCCTGGGGTCCTGGGATCGAGTCCCCCATCAGGGAGCCAGCCTGCTTCTCCCTCTGCCTCTCTCTGTCTCTCATGAATAAATAAACAAAAGCTTTTTTTTTAAAGTATAAGCTCCTTGCCCCTGCTGTGAGCCTGCTGGGCCCAGAGGGGCCTGCATGTCTCCAGCCTGCTTGACCCGGGAGGGCAGAGCAGGCAAAGAGCGGAGGCAGAGAGCACGGAAGGGCTGGAGAGGGAGTCCATCTGAAGCCACCAAGTGGGTCAGCCCCCAGAGCTGAGGCTGGCATTTTGAGTTCTAAAACCCTAGGCTGTGAGGTATCTTGGGGATCAGCTGGTGAGTAGCAGAGCCAGAGTGGTGTGGGGTGGAGGCCGGGAGGACAGCATCCCACGTGAAACAGCGCAGGCCAGCACCACCCTTCTACCCCATTGCAGCTCCCTAACTCCACCCACATAGGAGTTCTGGGGTGACTGGCGACTGGCCACGATTTCCCACTGTGGCTTACACAGCTGGCCAGGAGTAAACCCTGTTATCAGGACGGTGGCCCCAACAGTGGGGGAGGAGGAGGAGGCGTGAGCCAAGGAGGTGGTGGAAGGAGCCCTGTGGCCTGCATCTTCCTTCTCTCCTTCCTTCAACAGAGAAGCAAACTGTTGCCCAGAAGCAGGTCAGGCCCCAGGCACTCAGCTGGTAAACCAGTGAGAAACCTCCACACGAGTCTCTGCTCTTTCCTATGTCCCACATTTTTGTGAAGGTAGAACGGGCACCTGCCGCCCTTCTTGGATACCCTACGTCTAGGGGACGGATGTACTGCGGCTAACACGCCTCCGGCACCGCACTCACCAAGGCCTCGTATTACAGGAGTTTTACTCTTTGACCTCCAGCTGGGTTCTCCAAGGGCAAATGTCCCCGGGAGGAGCAACAGAATCTCATTTAATTTTATTAAATCTCTTCTGTGAAGCAGATTGAGCTAAGTGAGTTGTAGACTAAATAAAGCCCCGGGGGGAGAGATGGGAGTGTGTGTTCCAACGCTCCAGAGGGAATACAGATGCCCAAGGGAAGAGATGCTTCTAGACTCACATTTTGCCCAGAGACTGGTCTGACATCGGGGACTCTCCCCCTGGGAGAGTGTGATGGTCACTCTGGCCACGGAACGTAATACGGAGTCTCCATAGTTGGCGCCTTGGGCTGGCCCCACCTGCGACTGTCAACTCCCGCTGACCCAGATGCTTCCCGGCAGCCCACGGGAAGGGGAGTCCTTGCTGATCAGCACACTCGTCCTCTGAAGTGGAAGATGGCCAAGGAGATGGGTCAGCAGCTCTGCTTGATGGCAGAAGGTCGGGGAGTCGCCTTTGAGCAAGGTGTATGTCGAGCCCGTAGCTCATTTCTGGGCTCCTGAAGTCACCTGCCTGTTCCCAGGCAGTCAAGGAGGAGCCCTGTCTCCTCCCTCACAGGTGGACATACAAGGTCATTGCTTTGCTCCAAAAGCAGGGGCGCCTCCAAACCCTGACAACTGCCCCCATTCTGGTGTCTCTACAGTTAACAGTTATTTTAGGTTCCTTCTAAGCTTTGTCAAGTCTCCATGTTTCTCCTTAAGTTAGGGAAGCCCAGGATGGACAATAAGGAATATGGTTCTATGGCTGCTGGGCATGCTGGGAGGATTGTTTAGAGAGTCTGGCCCCCTCTTTTTTCTTTGAGTCCCTTGTGAGGATGAATAAAAGAGAGTAATGTATCCAAAGCTCTCTGAGCTCCTTGGGGAGAGGGATTATGAATGCCCAGATTCTGTGGTTATCCAGGGCATTTAATAATATACTAACAGCTAGACTTTCCCCTCCTTGACAGAATTTGATTACATGAGTCTCCCAAAGGTCTCCTCTGAAATAGAATTTTCTAAAAGTCAACAAAAGTGGAAAACATTGCAGTCTTCCAATAATGACTGACCCCAGGCAAGGTTCTGCTAAGTCTGGGGGAGGGGCTGCATTTCCTATGGGACAGGCATGATTCTTCCTCTCTGGAAAGACTGGAAGACTGGAGCCGTAATGGAAAACACAAGAGCAAGTTTGACTACTGAGACTTAATAAGGCCTGACATTTCTATGCCTAATCCTCATATATATTCCATTATGGTGATTTCTCAGGACAGACCACTCAGACGAGGCCCTCTTTATGTATGTGGGGGGCAGGGGGCAAGGGGGAGGACACAAGGCAAGCGGTGAGGGACGAGAAACTATAATCGCTATAAAAATGAGAACAATCACCCATAATCCCAACAAAATTTCTGGAAAAGCCAGCCCTGACTTCTCTCTCTCAAAACATTGTCCCTTTACATTATATGCCAGCCTTCCGCAACATCCTAAACTGTTCACACATGCTTAAAATACGATATCCAATGCGAAGCTCAACATCTTAGAAATAGAGACACGAAATAACATCATGAAAAGCTGGGGGAAGGGAGGTTTGGGAAGTCCACTCTTTCTAAACTATCTGAGCCTCCTCGGCCTGGACAGGGGAGGAGTTCAGAAGCCAGCTGTGCAGCTTCTCTCTGCAGCTGCTCAGACATCCTTTAGTGGCTCTGGAGGTAAAAGTAAATAAATAAATTAAATAAACCAGCTAACTGGCTTCACAAAAACTAAGCAGCTCCCATCCGTGACCGTTGGGACGCACAGAGAATCGGGATCGGATCCACACCTGCCCAATCAATGAAAGATTACACGTCTCTTGTAAAGGTTGCAGTACCATCTACCCTCGAACAGAATGAGTAATTTTGTGCTATTTTTGGATGGTGTGGTTCTTTAAAACAAAATGATAAATTAAAGTGGCCTCGGTAATGCAGCAAAAATGTTAAGCTGTTTTAAGGCAAATGGAAAATGTGGTCTTCGTGTACAAAGAAGGAGTCAGCAGATGGAAAGGTTTGGAGTCGGCTCTCCACTGAGTTCAAAAGAATTTCAGCCAGTCGGTCTGGTATTAAACTCTGGAAACTATGCTGTGCCCAGAGTTGTGCCTGGGCAAGAGGCGTTATTAAAGAGAGTTTTTTCTTTCTTCTGAAATTCCCTGAGGGTAGGCACATCGTCTGTTTTTTTCCATGATAACACGACCCTGACTTGCCTAGCCACCTTAACATCCCACCTTCTACCGTTTTCCCAGAATACTCAGATGCCTGGTTTTGGTCCCGGGAGGCATGCATCACCTCTTCCCATGCTCTCCAAATCCAGGCCCTATTTGTCTATGGTTCCCTTACCTAAATCCTCCATCCCACACGACTCCAAAGGTCCAACATAAATCCCCTTTTGTTCCTTAATGACTTTGGCCTTTGCTAGCTCCTCCTTCTTTCCTCTCCTATTGCACTAAGGGTTCGACCACAAGGGGGGGACTTTGCTGAGCAGCCGCCAGAGGGGAACATCCAGGAAAGGTCTGAGCAAAGGCAAAGTGTGTGCGCTGCAGTGATGCTGGAGGAGGGAGAGAACGGGAGAAAATGAGAGGAGCAGGAAGGAGGAAGAAGATGGATCCCAGTTCAAATCCAGGTCCCTCCATGCCCAAGCTGGGTAATTAGGGGCAAATGATGTCCCGGAGCCTTGGGTTCCTCTGTAAGACACATAAATCATTTCATGTTAAACCCATCGAACCCAAATCAAAGAGGTGCACTGGGGTGAGGGGGGTATGAATATGAATTGAAGGGAGTTTCAGGAAAGCTTTCTGAATTAGGGGCTCCTCAGCGATCCCCTCTGCAACACCGAGTTCTTTTTTTGTTGCTGCATCAGTTTAAGCCTGGAGAGGTGTATGTATGTGTGGGTATCTGGCTCCCTCACTAGGCTGTATGCTCCCTGGACAGGCATGTGGGATTTCCCTCACTGTCGTATCCCCAGGGCCAAGCCCAGCGCCTCAATAACTATGTGTGGGATAAACAAATGAGTCCACCCCCAATGAGCTAGTAGTATATTAAAAAGCGCTTTAGAAAGAGTGTTCTGGGCAATGGTGTGCTGTGTAGATGAGAGAGAAGAGGTGCTCAGAACCTTCTGAATTTGAGAAGTGTCCAGCATTTGCTGTTGCATTTTATTTCTTGCCAATGAGGGCACCCCTCTCCTCAGTCCTAGCAACAGTTTCTGCTCTCTATACTTACCCCCAAGGATCTTCCAAGGGACCCCTCCATGCAGAATTAACTTCACCGTGTTTGGTGTATCTTAACCATGTGATGTATCTTAACAACAAGATTTAGTGTGTGCCTGGTATGTGCTAGACACTATCCTAAGGACTTGACATAGTGTATCAGAGTTCTCCAGAGAAACAGAAACAATAGAATATAGTATAGTTCTAGTTCAAGTTAGGTCTGAAGGCAGGACAAGACTGATGTCCCAGCTTGAAGACGGGCAGAAAGAGAGAGAGAGAGAGAGAAGAGAGAGATCTTCAATGGAGGGGAGGAGATCCACCGCACATCAGGGAAGGCCATCTATCTGCTTTACAGTTTACTGATTCAAATGTTAATCTCTTCCAGAATGCCCAGAATAACGTTTGACCAAATACCTGGGTACCCTGTGGCTCAGTCAACTAGATTCATAAATTAGCCATTCTATATATGTTAACTCAATTAATCCTCACAACAATCTGCTGAAGTAGTAGGACTATTATCCTCATTATTTGAGGGAGCCAGGATTTCAGCCCGGTTGACATTAGCGCCAACAGGTTTAACTAGTACTGGGTACCACCAGGCTTCACCCTCCCTTGGAAAACCATCCTCGGGCTTTCCTTCACACTTGCAAGTGACTTTCATTTCATTTTACCAAACAGGATAACTTAACAGCATCAAATAAAAATTTAAAAATAGTTTATTATTTTTATCTGTTCCTTTCTGGTCCTCACTCACTTTTACATGAAATTTCAAAAAAAGCCTGGTTTGCGTCAATTTTATCCACAAAGTTAGAAGTGATCTGGCATAGAGTGTCGCCCTTAGCCCCGGTGGCTCAGTGGTTTAGCGTCGCCTTCAGCCCAGGGCGTGATCCTGGATCTAGTCGCCCGCAAGGAGCCTGGTTCTCTCTTTCTGTCTTTCATGAGTAAATAAATTAAAACAAAAAAAAAAAAGGCTGTTGCCCTTATTTGGCTCTGGTTTGTCATGCGTGATAATAAAGATAATAAAATAACACGAAATTATTATTAGTTGTATTAAATTATCATTTACTGACTACTTAATATATAACATGCTCTTGGTTTGTGGTTCAATTTCCTGAACATGAGCCAAAAAGTGAATCTGTTAGTTATCACAGAAGACATTTACACTAAATTCTCTTCAGATCAAGGGAATACAAGATATCAAGTGTTGGATCTGAGCGATAGGAATACAGGTAATTTTGGGGGCACCTGGGTGGCTCAGTTGGTTAAGCATCCAACTTTTTTAAAAATTTTATTTATTTATTCATGACAGAGAGAGAGAGAGAGGCAGAGGGAGAAGCAGGCTCCGTGTAGGAAGCCTGATATGGGACTCGACCCTGGGTCTCCAGGATCACACCCCGGGCTAAAGGCAGTGCTAAACCGCTGGGCCACTGGGGCTGCCCAAGCATCCAACTCTTGATATCAGTTCAGGTCATGATCTCCAGGGTGTGAGATCCAGCGCTGTGAGGGGCTTAGTACTGGGCATGGAGCCTGATGAAGATTCTCTCCCTCTGCGCCTCCTCTCCATTCTTAAAAAAAAAAAATACAGGTAATTTTCTTTTGGTCTCTCTTTTCTGCCCTTTTTTTAAACATATCATAATGGAAAATTTTATAATTTACCTTATTTTGTTAATGTTGTGCAATTACAGCACAATTAAAACAAGATAAAACTGGGCCAGGCTGTTTAAGAACCACTTCCGGTGGCTGCAGGAGCATCAGGGCTGGTCCATATGCCCCCTCCACTTCCAAAGAGCCTTTAGCAGCCTTCCTTATCAGACCTCAGGCCACAACAGAGACAGAACAAATGGATCCCAACATCGATATCCCAATTTATTGATTTCCTCCATGATAGGTATTTAGTGATAGGCCAAAGAACAGAACCCGGGTATCCGGATCCCACTCTCTCATCTGCTAATTATATCCCAAATGAGCCAGCTTCCTGAAGTTTTTTTTCTAAGAAGTTTTCCTCAGATGCATTTTCCTGCTTTGTGTTGGGTTCCTGGGTTCATGGCTATAGGAACATAACTGCAGTGATTAGGTGCAAGGGTAGCAAAAACATGGTGTGCCCTCACCCCCTCACCCATGGCTGACATCATTCATGGGTCTGAGAACTCTCTTCCTTGAGCTCAGCTTTTCTTCAGATCCTTCTCAGCCCAGCACTCCAGGCAGCCACTACAAAGAGCCGCCTCCAGGGATGAGCCTACTTGCTCTGCCTGGACGGGGCATGGGTTCTTTCTCTTCCTTAAACTCGGCCTTGGCTCTGTACCAGTCATGGCTATCAACTTGCACTTCTTTCTTTCTCACTCTGCTTGAGAGAACGGATTTTGAAAATCAGTATTCAGGCTAGAAGCTACTTTCATCCCAAAGCCTGTTCCTGAGACAGGAGAGCTAGGGAGTCGCATCCAACCTGTTTATTTTGCCCACTTAGAAAGCCCTTAAATGACCAGGTCAAGCTCACACGGCTGGATTCAGGGCCCAACAGAAACAGCCCCCAGGCAAACCGACTCTTCATCCAGTGCTCTTCAGCACTGCCTATCTGACTCTGGCCTTTATCAGACAGAACAGAGAAAATGTTCCTGGGATCTGACATGTGTAAACACTCCTCCATCACCCTGGCCATGGCCGCTTGCCAAGACAGGATTGAGGCCAGATTTAGTGGGTCCTTCAGCCCGGTGACCCGATGGAAACAATCCCCTGATATAGAACAGAGAGAGCCAGAGAAAAATGTGCTGTCCTACAAAGAACAAAGCCTGCGATGATTCATTCTCCTGATCCTGGTGATTTACCACTGGATGCTGGTCACTCATATGGCTGTCAGCAACTTTGCAGGAATTCTAATCTGAATGCTTGTCCTGGACACATAATTCCCTAGTTATTTCCTCATAGTTCCCAAATGTTCAGAGGTTTCCTGGGAATGCTTTCCTACTTGTCCTCCTAGTACTTTGCAAGAGACCTTTTGAAAATGCCAAATAGTCTAGTGGCCTTGGGTAACTTCCTTAGCTTCCCTGGACCTTAGCTTTCTCATCCTTAAAAATCAGGAATTGGACGAGCTGGCCCTAAAGTCTTATGACAAGACATATTTGAGGAAATCCTTTTAAACAGGAAACATTTGAGTTTTCTCTATCTTGAAACTTGGCCAGTTACCTACCTGTTAATGGGACCAGGTGGATAGGGTGGGCCAGAGCCTGGCTATGGGCATAGCCTCTGGGGAGGGACCCACCCACCATGTCCCCACTCCACTGTCTTTGGTTTCCTGCTGTGCCCCAGGGGATCACTAAAGCTCAAGGCACTAATGATTTATCTCTTGCCAAATTTAGTAAACACTTAGAAAGTGAAAGAAAAGTCAATTATATAAGCACCATGAAGATATTAGGAAAAATCAACATAGCAGGATATGTGTATATACAAAGCGATATGTATATAAGTAAACAAAAATTATGCCATTTTTAAAGGGACAAATTCTAGGTGGTTTTTTCCCCCAGGTGTATTAATTCACATCATGTTTTAACTACTTTTTGTTAACCACTTCTCCATTAATGGATATTTAGTTTGCTTCTAGGTGTTGCTATTTCAAAAAATATATATATATTGCACTAAGTAGTCTTGTCCATATATTTGACCATTTCTTTAAGAGAGATACATCTAAAAGCAACAGCTGTTGGGCTTACAGAAATGCACATTTTACATTTGAAAAACTCTGCCAAATTGTCCTTCAATATGGAAAGACCAATGGGAATACTCATTTCCCCATAACCTCGTTGGTCTTCCACTGTTCTTTTATATTTGCATTTTCTTTTCAACCAGCAAGGGTGAGCACATTTACATGTTCTTTTGGTCATACAGGCTTCTTTCATCCATTGCCTATTTATACCTTTTGTTTATTTTTCACTTAGGTTGCCTTTTTTCTTATCAGTTTGTAGGAATGTTAAAAAGGTTTTTAATGAGCTCATGTACTCATCACCCAGCTTTGATATTATCAACTCATGGCCCATATATTCTCTCATCCACTCTACCCCATGCATCGATTATTTTGAAGCAAATCCCCAACATCATACCAATTCATCTGTTAATATTTTAAATATTAAAATATTAAATCTAAAATGGCAAATCTAAAAGGTCAAAACTCCTAAAAATATCCACAATATTATCACAGCCAAAAAGAAAAATAATTTCCTGGGGGCACCTGGGTGGCTCAGTCAGTTGGGCGTCTGCCTTCAACTCAGTTCATGATCCCAGGTTCCCGGGGTTGAGTCCCACATCAGGCTCTTGGCTCAGCAGGGAGCCTGGTTCTCCCTCTCTCTCTGCTGCTCCCCCTGCTTGTGTTCTCTTGCATGCTCTTGGCCAAATAAATATATAAAATCTTAAAAAAAAAAAAAAAAAAGAAAGAAAGAAAAAGAATTTCCTTAATATCAAACATCCAGTGTTCATATTTCATTCACTAGCTCTTGAAAATTACCTCAATGTCATCAAATATCCAGGAAGTTTCCTCCGTTGTCTCATAAATCTTTTTCAACAATTCATTTGAATCTAGATCCAACAATTCATTTGAATCTAGATCCAAATAACCTGACTTCAGGTCTGGATTTTGCTGATTGCATCTGATGGTGTTATTTGACATGTCCCTGGATCCTTTCTTGAACACTCATATCTAAGGCTTGCTTAGATTTAAGATTGATGTTTTGACAAGAATACCTTATAGGTGTGTTGTATGTTTCCTTTTTTAATTTTTAAAGATTTTATTTATTCATTCATGAGAAACACATGGAATGAGAGGCAGAGACACAGGCAGAGGGAGAAGCAGGCTCCTCACAAGGAGCCCCACGTGGGACTTGATCCCTGGACCTGGGATCACACCCTGAGCTGAAGACAGACACTCAGTCGCTAAGCCACCCAGGAGTCCCATGTTGTGTATTTCCAACGAGGCCACATGACTCTGGTTGTCTTCATGAGGTTAGCAGTCATTCCTGATCACATTGGTCTGGGTCCACCCAGGAAACTGAAATCACACAGCCGCGGGGGTAATAGAATTGTTCACTATGATAGAAGAGTAACAATAAAGAGGTATGGTATATAGTATTCAGTATCTAAGTAACTCAGGGAGAAACGAGCTTGGAAGGGGGCGGTTCCCTGAAGACTGAGGCTCCAACTTAGTTGGAACAGGTCTGGCTGCAGCACAGTCGATGAAGGCAGCTAAGTTCACTGGGCTTCTTGGCCAGACCTAGACCATAGTCACCAGGCAAGCAAGAAAGAACTCATGGATGCAGGCAAGCATGGGTGCAGGGTGCTCCTCTGGGTGGACGGCCTGGTGTGCAGCATTCACATCAGGAGGACAGGAGAGAATGAGGTCTCAGGTACAAGGCAGCTGATGGTGGAGAACAGTGCCCCGAAGGAGATGGGGCTCCACTGCCACCAAGAGGCCTGGAGCGCACAGTGTCCAATCACAGGTGCTGAGGCGAAGGCGATGCCTGGGCCCAGGCTAGGACTCTAAGGTCTCTGAGGGACTGTGCATCCTAAGCACGTGGCTAGGGCAGGGCAGGCACTGTGGAGAGGCCATGCAGCCAGAGCAAGGAAAATAACGTGAACACCCTCTGAGAAAAGCCCCCTTTCTCCAACAAGGTCCCTCCTGTGCCCTCTACTGACAAAGCTCAACATTGCATGCACCATAAGAAACGCCTCAGGAGCCCAGTCCATTATTGGGGAGCAGGTACTGAAGGGTGGCTAGAGGGCTAAGAGGCTATACGTTGTTGACTGACACAATGATCGGTCGCTAGGTCCTCTATTGCCTTAGGGGTCACGAAATGGCTCAATTGTAATTCTCGCTATCTTCATTTACTAGCTGGAATGCTCCCAGAGGGAGAAAGTTTCTACCTCTCCTGGGTTGTCCTGAGGCACAGCATGTACAAGAACCCGGCTCTTTCTCCACCACCACCGTTTCTCCCCTTGTCACATAGTCTAGGTCCTTAGGGTCCCAGTTTTCTCTGCTCATTCACCAGGGCCAACACACACTCCACTTCTGGCTCCCTTGCATCCCCTTCTCTCTCTGGTCCAAGGCCTGACTTCAGGTCAAAGTTCTTTTCATAACACCTCCTGAATCCTGACTCTGCCAATCAATCCATGGAATAGAACAAACAGGAAGTGGAACTTTTCATGCACAAACCACGGAATTGTCACAAACACCTGATGACATGGGTGCCCTCATCCAGGTTTGGGGCTCCTGAGGCTTAGAAAGGGAAGACAGCACGTCCAGGTCCCCCAGTGGTAATGGGCAGAGCTGGGGCCAGCCTTAGGTCTGCTTAACTCGGTCTGGAGAGCTCGCCAGCCCTGGAAAGCTCCCAGCCTCCCGCTCACGTCTCTCCAGGTAACCTCAAATGCACCTGTCTCCTGACTTCTCACCAGTTCTCCCGTTGCTTCCGAACTTCCAGCTCATGAAAAATGTTCTTGCAGGATCATCACTAGAAATGCTCTTCCAGGATCACCTCCTCCAGCACCCAACCTCCTCCAGTCTCTCTAGCTTTCAAGATGCCGTCTGACCTCCACCTCCACCCCCCCCACAGAAGGGAATGAGGATAGAGGTGAGAACTTCTCTTCCCCAAAGGCAGTTATGCGACTCAGGGGATTGTGAAGAAGGAAATAAACACCACCAAACTTGGCACGGGCATGAAGAGCAGCTCTCTTCATTCTCCACTCTCAGGAAACCACGGGCCAGCTGGGAAGTCCTGGCCATGCCAGCTGCGTAGGGAGTGCTGAAAATCCGGCTGCAGTCCTTTCCCTCTCTTCCTTCTCCGGTTCACTTTTCTTCCTCAACAGCACACCTGCCACTTTTCCTTTTCTCTTGAGTCACCTCCTCCACCCCACATCCTGGTCTTCCTTAGCCCTCTCCCCTGCATTCCTTCCTTTTGGGCCATGGCCCCCTGTCTTCCTCTCTTTCCTTCCTCCTACCCAAGCTTTACTGGCAAAATCAAGCAAAATAACAAAAGAATGGGGAATAAGTAAACAGCTGCCTACCCTCACTTGGAAGTCCCTGGAAGCGGCTTCCTTCACCTCCATTGATAGGGAGTCTGTGTGTTTCAAAGTGGTTGGCCGTCATTCAAGGCCAGTCACAGTGGCCATGGAGTCATTGTGTTGAGATGAAGGTAAATCCAGGCGGTTTCTATTTTTAGATGCAATTGTGTTTCTGGAAAAGACTGCACATAATAGGAAATCCTGAGTGTGAAGACTGTTTCCTGCCAGTTGAAGCATTGTGGTCTTTGGCTGTTCTGACAATAGCAGAAGTCTTCAAGTAAGTGCACAAAAAGGTGCAGGGGCAGGGTGAGGAAGGAACCCAGCCGTGTTGGGCAGAGGAGAAGCAGTCGGGTGTGGAAGATTGGGGAAAGTGGGAATTGCTGGGGGAGATGATTTAAAACTCTTAAGTGAAAGCAAATAAGTTACAGAATCCTTCCAGAGGATGGAAAAAAAAAAAAAAGGTGGTTTACTTTATAAATATATCTGTGGAAGTAGGGTCAGCTAAGGCAAGGCATTGTCTGCTCCGTATGTACGGTTATAAAATAATGGTCCATGATGAAGTGCCTCCCCTACAGATGCTGCTGGATGGTGATAACGGCGACAGTCACAGCGACAAAGGAGTTGGTGACGATGGGGTTGTTGAAAGTTGGCTTATTCAGGCCTAAGAAACGGAAGACCCTTTCTGCTGGGGTTTCTGGATAGTTCTGAAGCAGGGCTTCTCACCCTTAAATACGGATACAAATCACCTGGGATCTCATTAGAAACAGATGCGGATTCAGTGCTTGGGATGAGCCCGAGGTTCTGCATTTCTGACAATTCCCGGGTCAGTTCTGCTCGGTGATCACTATGTCCGCCTTGTTTGGGACCAGGAGAACATGCATGGAAACGCATCTTCAGAGAGCTGAGTCAGGGTTAGGGGGTCGGAAATAAGGTAGAACTTGATTTGCACCCCCCGCCCCCAATCAGGACTCGCATCCCAGTGAAGGTATGGGAGGCACCTTCTTTGCCGGATAAGGAGCCTATTAGTTGGGGGGACTGACCCCACCATCGCTGAGCAGCTCCGCAGGGGCGGCCCTGTGCAGGCCAAGACTGGCTGAAGGAGGGTTTACTATAGACTTGGGCTCTAGTTAAGGCCGGGAGGGGGGGGTGTAGGGGAGGGGAGGTATCTGCCTGTCGGAGGCAAGGTGGAAGTAATTCCCATCAACCCTCCGAAGGGCTTGCTCAGGACTGCCCGGCCGTGGTGCACGTGCGGGCCAGGTCGGGGCAGCCAGCATGGGACCCTCTCGGCCCAGGTAGGAGCAAGTAAGCAGGCGCCGGTGTCAGCTGCCAAGTGAGGGATCGCGGGCCCTCACCCAGTTCCTAGAGGGCAGTCGTCAGGGCCTGAGCACACCAGGGCCCCTGCCCCGTGCGACGTCCAGTATACTGGGGGCTCCTCCCCTATGAAGGTTCCCGTGCCCCTTGACCCCGGTGAGGATACACCGAGGAAAGAACTCCTAGAGCTCCCCAGGCCCTGAGCTGGAGACCTGCAGCAAGGGACCCCCAAGTGCCACCATGGCCCGGATCGAGGGGACCACGACGGAACCACGAGCTCAGTGGCCCGAGTCAGGCTCCAAATGAGCCCTGGGGCCCCACGTGGACCGTTCTTTCTTCCCTTACAGTTGTTCCTGGAGCTGGGTTCCGGGGCCTGGCAACAACAACAACAACAACAAAGCAATTAGGCCGCTCTCCTGAGAGCCACAGACGCTTACTTTTTTTTTTTTTTTAATTTTTATTTATGATAGTCACAGAGAGAGAGAGAGGCAGAGACACAGGCAGAGGGAGAAGCAGGCTCCGTGCACCGGGAGCCCGACGTGGGACTCGATCCCGGGTCTCCAGGATCACACCCTGGGCCAAAGGCAGGCGCCAAACCTCTGCGCCACCCAGGGATCCCCAGACGCTTACTTTATACCAAGTGCCCGCGCAGGTTCCCACTCGGGTCCGATATGCTAACCAATCAGGATGCAGCCTTCTCAACCAATCAGGATGCCGCCCTCCCAACCAACCAGGATGCAGGCTTCCCAAGCAATCAGATGCAGCGTTTCCATCAATCAGGATGCAGCACCACCCCCCTTGCCTTTCTTAGCATATCGGATTGGTTGCTTGCATCCTGATTGGTTGAGAAGGCTGCATCCTGATTGGTTGAGAAGGCTGCATCCTGGTTGGCTGGAGAGGCACTATCCCGATTGCTTGGGAAGGCTGCAGCCTGATTGGCTGGGAGGGGTGCATCCTGATTGGCTGGGGAAGCTGCACCCTGATTGGTCGACATTGGCAGCCAACCCGGACACCTCATTGGTGCCTTTAGGAGCCGCGGGTCTTGTTTTAAGCCCGGCCTGCGCAGGGGGAAACCCCTCCCGGCCGCATCCCGCGCGGTTCTGCAAAGGAGCTGCTCCTAGGTCTATACGGCAGCGGGCTCATAGGCCTGCCCTCCGTGGAGAAGGGGAAGGGATGGGGGACTGGGGAGCGGGAAGGGGAAGGAAAAAAAAGAAACCCTCTGATTTGAATACGCGGCATTTGTAGCCTCTTGGTTTGTGCGGAACTTGCACAACGGGGCCTGCCGGCCGGGGGCCTGAGGCAGGGCCCAAGGAGGATCGCTTCCTTCCCAGGGGGTGACGGCCCCTGCTTCCCAGGTCTAAGACTCGACCCTAGTGCTTGATGGAGCTGCAGGAGCAAACCCTGAGGTACCTGGCCTAGGGGAGGCCCTCGTGTCCTCCCCAGGTAACAGGTGGCTGCTCTCCTCGCCAGAGCAGGGCGCTGTTGTTCCCAGGCCCGGCCCCCCACGTTTCCCATCGCAGGGGCCCTCAGCTCCGCATAGGAGGCGCGCCAAGGCTGTGGCTGCAGCTCTGGTTGCTGCAATGGCCTGCGGCCCGTCCTAGACCTTGTTTGCCTCGGGACTGGCCTCCAGCTGCAGTAGTTGGGGGTGTAGGGACCGGCCTCCAGCTGCAGTAGCTGGGGGTGTAGGGACCGGCCTCCAGCTGCAGTAGCTGGGGGTGTAGGGACCGGCCTCCAGCTGCAGTAGGTGGGGGTGTAGGGACCGGCCTCCGGCTGCACTAGGTGGGGGTGTAAAGATGCGGCCTGAGAAGCCTCTGGCTTTCTTCTAGGTTGGTGGTTGGTGACCTGAGTCTGCAGGGTTTTTTCAACCACTAACCAACTCCGGAGTCTCTTGCCGCAGTACCTCTGACGCGCAGTGCCAGGGCTATTGCAGAAGCTGCTGCGTCCCCTTCCAGCAGGCTCCATCTCCGCTCCCTGCACATCATATCAGTCTTACCAAGCTTATTCACAAGCTGAGAGGAGGCTCTCCTAGAATCTCGAAAGCTCCGCATAAGACTAACGGCATCCTCTACCATCGGGCTGGTGGTGGTTCAGCTCCACAGCTCCGTTCCAAGGGTCTGCTTCCCAGGAGAACTTCCAGCACCAACTGCCTTCGGTTGAGTTTTTCCTTCCCAGACCCAAGGATTTGGGTGCAAGTAGTGTATTTGTGAGGGGATCCCAGGAAGCACTGGTAGAGATAGGGAAGGGCAGGAAGCCAATGAACGGTATCTAAGCAAGAGCCTTCAGGGGGGACACTGGGCCCTAATCCCACTGGGAAACACTCCAGAACATTCCTCAGTTACTTGCTGCCCAAGGAATGAGAAAGTTGTAGTTACGTACCCACGCCTCCCCTGTCCTTGCCTGAGGGCTGCATCTGGGGGCACTAACTCATCAGCATACAGAAACCGCCCTGTGCACAAAGAAAAATCAGGTGTTTACAAAAACAGCTGTTGGTATTTAGAGATGTGGGCCAAGGAGATGGGGCTGGGCATGTCAGCCTCTGCTACAAACTTGCATCAGAACTGAGCTAAGGGTTACCCCACTCTGGTAGCAGTAGCGATATCCCCGAAATATGACCCAGCCCAAATGGGGATGGTGCTTGGAAAGTCTTGGGGGAAGAGAGACCTGGTCGAGCCCGGGTGATCTTGGTGCTGGACCCACTGGGTAACACGATGCTCGGGAGTTCCAGTTAGGGTCCAGCACCCTGCCCTGCTGTGTGGGGTGAGTCACCGGGCCGGATCCCACTGAGCCTTGGCACTGGGATGCCAGGAGAGGGGTTCGTCTGACGGACTAGCTGCCGCACCTTGCCACCGGGCCCTCCAGTACCATTGCCTTGCCCAGTTAGGAAAACCCTTTCAACAGTGACTCCTTGGGTAAGGATTTCAGGCACAAGCTGTAGGAGAGTATTCTGAGAAACCCAGCTTTTTGAAGGGCCAAATTATATTGAAAATAATAGCAGCATCTACCCGGCATCTGCGTGGGGTTTTCAGAGCACGTTCCCGTGTTACAGCTCAGCTGACCTTCACAGCGAGGCAGTGGAGAAAAATGAGGGGGTATGTTTGTCCTCATTTCACAGATGAAAAAATTTGAGCCTCAATGAGGCTAAGTGTTTCAGGATTTTTTTTTTTTTTTTTTTTTTTTGCCCTCCATCGGGGCTTGTGGTTCTTGGTCACACCGCTTGGAAGAATGAAGAAGTCAACCAGATGCGCTGGTGGGCAGCAAAGCAAAATCTATCGAGAGACAGTACAAAGCTCCCGAGGAGGGAGGGGACCCGAGAGGTTTACCACCAGAGTTCCTAACTAGGGGTTTCTATGGGCTCGTTGGCGGGCTGTTTTAATTTGGTTAACCCTCCCTGCACCTGTCACCCAGCAGGTTTTCATCACGTGGGGAAGGATGGAGGGCTCCTTCCAGGGTGCTGTAAACCCCTCTTAAGGGCGCTCTCCTCTTAGGGCACAGGCCCCTTGGCCCTTTCCTCCGACTCTCCTGCATGTTTCAAAGGTCACAAAGCTGCGTCGTGGTGGAGGAGCGGCCTAACCTCACATCTGGCTCTGTGACACTCCTTGCTTGCTCCTAGGCCAGGCTTTCCTTTAAACTGTGTCTCCCGTGAGCCGTAAGAGAGGGCCTTGGTAGCAGGATCGTATGTGGTTCACTCTGGCGTTCCCAGTGCTGGTGTATCCTGATGGCTTAATATCTGGAGGCAAAACAAATGAATTTTAACATCCCCCCCCCCCCCCCCCAGGACCTGTAAAGAGACACAGGAGCCTTTGTCACTCGTCTGTTTCCCTTCCCAGCTACATTTGCACACGGCACACACACACTTCTCTCCCACGCAACCTCACACTCTGACCCCTAGGAATGTCAACCCTGAAGACCTTGCTCCCCCCCAAGCTTTATTAATGCATAATTGACATCAAATTGTAAAATACTTGTGTGCCACTACATTTCGAAAACGTCCCCTCCATCTAGTTAATGAACACCTCCCTCACCTCACGTGTGTATGTATCTTCGTGTGAGAATGTTTAAGTTCTGCTCTCAGCAAATTTGCAATCACACAGAGCTCGGGGTATGCTCTTGTTTTTTTTTTAATTTTTATTTATTTATGATAGTCACACCCAGAGAGAGAGAGAGAGGCAGAGACACAGGCAGAGGGAGAAGCAGGCTCCATGCACCGGGAGCCCGACGTGGGATTCGATCCCGGGTCTCCAGGATCATGCCCTGGGCCAAAGGCAGGCGCCAAACCACGGCGCCACCCAGGGATCCCCCGGGGTATGTTCTTTTTGATACAACTTGTAAACCTTGAGGCCCACAGAAGCACTGAGACACCATGAGGGGGTCAGAGGAGACCCAAACCGCTCCCTGGGACTGTGCTTAGAGTTAGAAGGTGGGATCTGGCCTGGCTGGACCTCCAGGCCCGTGCAGCGCCCCCCAGGCCCGGGGCCTCTGCAGAGGAGAGGGCCGCTCGGCGGTGTGCAGTGACCCCCGACGGCCACAAGAGGGAGCCCGTGGCGCAGGGAGTCGCGCTTAAAAGAGCCGCCGCGGCGGGAATGACCCCCCCAGAGGAGGGACTGAACCCACAAAAGGAATCTGGATGGAAAACCAAAGTGCGAGAAGGCGGGGAGGCCTAGCGGGGTGGGGGAGCGGGACAGAGAGAACATGCGAGAAAAACAGATCTACAGAGTTCAACCTGGGGGGGGGGGAGCGTGTCAAAGGTTTAATGATGTTTTATGTATATTTAAAAAAAATGCATCACTGGGGCACTTGCATCTTTTACTTTGCAGGATTGTGATTTTTTTTTCTTTCCTCCAAAGACACATACGTTGTTTTCTAAATTAACAGGGCATAAATAAGCATGCTTAAAACAAATGGGAGACCTAGAACCAGCAGTGAGCAAAATGATGGAAAACATCCCAAAGTTGCTCTGGGGGTCCCGGAAACCTCAGTGGCTGCCTGGGAGTTTTGCTCCGTCACCAGGCGCTGGCCCTCCTGCACCTGCGCTCGTTCCCACGGTCTCTTTTTATTTCATTGCTTCTCTCCTGGATTGTCCTTGCCGCGGAGCCCACCACCTCTGGCCTGAAAGTAGTAGAAATTACCAGCAGATCATGTCGACGTTTTGCAGTGATTCTTGGTAACTGAAGCTGTTGTCATTTCCACTTATTTTTTTTTTTTAATAAAGATAAAACTCCAAATGACCAATGCCTTTCGATGCCTTTCGACTGTTAGAGGTTCGTTAGAAACAATAGTAAAGGTATTTCAAGTGCCTCTTGGAAGCCCCTATTTAGAGAGATTGTTTTGCATATGCTAAGAGGCACAGCTGGGAGCGATGATGATGATTTTCATTAAACATCTTAGACCTTTTATATCCAGTTGACACTCTTCCTGCAAACCACGGGAACCCATAGGGTTGTGGCAGGCCTCAAAGCATTTGGCTTAAGAAATTGCCCTCAGAGTCAATTTGGGGAAATTAAAAAAAAAAAAATTATGTCATGCTTCTTTGGGACTCCAGATGTCATTAGCCATCTTAAAAAGTGTTTTATGCATGTGAATTTAGCCTCAAGTGACTCAAAGCTTTTCTGGAAATCAATCACCTTCCGAAGATAAGGACTCCCCACCCCCATAAGGGGCTACCATTCTGGGACCTGGAGGGAGGAGTAAAGGGAATCTAGCCTTGGTGTTGGGGCTGCAGCTCTTGGAAGAGAGGGGAGGATGGATGAGCTACTTGTTCCCATGTTCTTGTCATGCTCTGTTAGCCTCTCCCTGGTCCCTGCACAGCTGAGAGAAGCCTGGGGCCGAGGGCAGCCTCTACACAGCCTCCACTCCTCCAAAGTTGGGTCTGAACTGGTACGGGCCCTGGGGAAGTGGACTGGACTCCTACTGTCCCAATGCTTTCCAACCGTTTGTATATCACAAATACATAAGGAGGGCTAATTTTTTTTTTTATAAAAAGCCAGAATTAAAGGGTGTCTGGAGGCATCCCCTTATATTACATCAGTATTGAATTTGAAACTCTCAAAGAAAATCTTTTAACACGTTTAATGAGAAGCTTTCATCAACAGACTTTTTAAATTGGATTTGTATGCTTAAGATGGCTCCTTGCAAGGATTCCTCAAGGCTTTAATAATAACCTCTTGAGAGTTTTGACAGTCCCCGTCAATGGCTTTGTTTGCTATGGATGGTGATAAAATGTTTAAGGCCGGCTTTACAACCATTCAAAAATCTGCAACGTTTGAAATAACAAAAGAGAACCCAACTGCTCTTCCTCTTCTTTCATTGACAAAGGAAATGTTGGCATTTCCAGTAGACTATGAATTCAGTGGAATGTTTTGAGATCAAATATTTCAAAATAAGGGCTCTAATTTTCAGAGGCACACACGTCATGGGGGGGCTCACCTTGCTGCAAATGGCCAGAGGTATCCTAGGGATATGAAGACAGAGATTAGGGAGCTGTGAAGCCTAGAAGCTGGGGCTTTGTGTCTCGTTTTCTCCACTGCCCACCCCATGGGCTTCATTCTTGCCTCTTGGGTCCCTCATCCAGATGGGCACCGGTGGTCTTTGTAGGAGATGTAGCTGCCCAGGTAGGAGGGAGCCTCCTTCACTGCCTTCAGCTCAACCATGCACAGCAACCAACACAGATTTCACTAGTGACGCCCCAGCTTCTCAAGCCTGGGGGCCTAAGAAGGTCGGGGTCTTAGGGCACAGAGTAACCCACTCAGAGCACCCCACTACAAGCCACTGTTGGGGAAACTCTCTTCCACATTGAACTCAAGGAATCTTCACCTCACATCCAGCCTAGCCAGCTCCTCAGGGAGTGGAGCAGAAGGAAATCGCAGGCCATGGCCCTACTAGTATCAGAGTGCCCTCAGCTGACTTCGCACCCAGAGCCCAGCTCTCTCGGAGCTCACCAGGGTTAGCCATAGCCGCAGGAAGACGTTTTACGGTTCCCATCCTTGAGTATCCGTTAGATGCGACCAATCACCTTGCTGTTCAAAGTGGAATATCTAAGAGGAACAACTGTGTCCTTCGAATAAATGTGCATCACTCCAAGTGACTATTTTTTTTTTAATTTATTTATGATAGTCACAGAGAGAGAGAGAGAGGCAGAGACACAGGCAGAGGGAGAAGCAGGCTCCATGCACCGGGAGCCCGATGTGGGATTCGATCCCGGGTCTCCAGGATCGCGCCCCTGGGCCAAAGGCAGGCGCCAAACCGCTGCGCCACCCAGGGATCCCCCCAAGTGACTATTTTGAAAGGCACGACACTTATTTGAATATTAAGCTGCTCACGTTGGCGTAAGCTACCTCTTCCTATCCTTCTACGTAGTCCTCTTTCATCCATAGATCAAGAATTCTGCGTTTCTGAAGCCCTGTTCCCGCGCTTCGGTGAGTCAGCGTGGAGTCAGCTCTGTGAGGGGGCCTCTCCTAGTATTAACCAGTTGTAGCTGTGTGTGTGCCTCTCATAGGTTTGCAGCCTGTCACTAAGTCCTAAATCACCCCGCAAGTTAGCTTAAAATAACAAACACTTACTACCTCATAGTTTCTTGGTGTCAGGAATCAAGTGGGGCGCAGCTGGGTGCCTCTGGCTTTAGATGCCTCATGAGGTTGTGGTCACTCTGTTGGCTGGGACCACGGTCTCATCCGATGCCTTGGCTCAGGGAAGATCAGCTTCTAAGCTCACTTATATGGCTGCTGGGAGGATTCAGTTCTTTGTAGGCTATTAAGGACCCAATTCCTGACCGGCTTTTGGTTGGAGACTTCCCCCAGTTCCTTGCCATCGGACTCTTCCCGTAGTGCCCTTTTCCAACATGGTAGCCATCTTCCTTCAGAGTGAGCAAGCAAGAGAGGAAAACGGCCCTAAGACAGAAGCCACTAGATTTGCAACCTAATCTTGGGAGTGATGTTCCATCACTTTAGCCATAATCTGTTTCCATAAGTCCAGCCCATACTCAAGGGGAGGAAATTAAACAGGGGCATGAAGAACAGGAGGCAGAGGTCAATGCTGGTCATCATAGAAGCTACCACCACCTTCCCCAAACATCCACACTTGCTCCCCTCTCTCTAAGGCTCTGAGCTACGTGCCGGATTCCCCATCCTTTTGGGATAGCATTGCTTGGTTCTCGTTAGCCTCTTCATTCACTCCTTCATTCCACAAGTATATAGTGAGGCCTACTACGTGCCAGATTCCATGCTAGGCACTGCAGTTGGAGGAGGAGTGGATGAGAGGCACCAAGCTTTTTTTCCTTCTGATCTCTTGCCTAGAACCCTCAGAGGCCAGCTGGTGCCTGGAGAGCCCACATGGATTAGCCAGGTCGGAGATACTGGGCACCTGTCTGCTGGTGGGGCTTCTTCCTGAGGCTCCCTCTCCCTGGGCACCATGCTCCTCCACCAAGCCTGGTCCCTGTCCCCTCCTTCTGGCAGCCAGACTTTGTTTCTCCATCCTGGGCCTTCCTAGGTCAGCCCATCCTCCTGCCTTCCAGGACTGGCTCATTTTCCTCATAGGGTCATGACTTGTAGAGCAAACTGAGTTAATAGAAAAAAAATTCTCAGCAGTAGCGGGCCACAGTACACATGTAAACTCTGTCCTTCCCCCCGATTGTTAGTATCCTGCACACTTGTTCAGGCAGCTACAGGATTGGCCACGTTGCCACCGGAATCAAATCCATGCAGGTGTGTGAACGGGAACATGGGTAGAAAGGTTACGCTTGTTCCTTCATCACTTTGTGCATCTGACGTGCTCATTATGGAGACCTGGACATCGTCTCACCAACCCTGGTTCTTCCCCCCACCCCCAGGGCCTGCTGGGTGCAAAGGCTGCGGGTGACTCCGGGCGGGGGTGGGGGGGGGGGCTCACTGGCTCTCCTCCCACCTGGGGGGCGCCGTCTTCCTCCTGTGCTGGGGCCCCCGGGCTGCAGGCCGGACGATGCGGGCCAACACGTCCTCTCCAGCTCACAGGAAGGAGTGGCCTGGCTGCACCTGCCATGCGGTCAACGGCACACCTGCTGCTGGGCAAGGAGCTCACGGGCAGCCCTCGACTGTGCTGAAGCTGGGGTCCCCCCAGCTGTTGGTGAGCTCGGAGGAAGGGAGGGAGAGGCCCCCCGACGGGTGGTTGGTCCCTGCCCACGTCCCGGCCTCTCCCCTGGAGGATGGCACCAGCAGGTAAGTGGAGGCCGGCTCCAGGCCTCCGTCAGCTGCTCCCCCTCCACGCAGCAAGTGTGGCTCGGAGGTGAGGAAGTGGCCTCCTCTCTGTCGGGCTACCCCCCACCCCCGTGTTTCTGCTCCCCAGACTTAAGTGTCGGGCAGCCTGGCTCACTTCTCGTCGGGGCAAGAAGCGTTTGCCTTCTCCTCTTAGCCCCCTGGACGCCGGGGTGGCTCAGTGGCTGAGCATCTGCCTTCGGCCCAGGGCGTGATCCCGGGGTCCCGGAATCGAGTCCTGCATCAGGGTCCCCACAGAGAGCCTGCTTCTCCCTCTGTGTCTCTGCCTCTCTCTGTGTGTCTCATGAATTTAAAAAAAAAAAAAAAATCTCAGCCCCCACCTGTGGCCTGGTGAATACACAACTAAGGAAGTTGGAAGGTTCATTGCTCACCACTGAGCCAAGCTTTCCACGAGCCAGGGAGGAGTGGGAGGAGAGGTGCCTGGGACGAACTTAGGAGTGTGGTCAGTGCAACACAGAGGTCTGTGGCCCTCTCCTCCTGGAAGCCTTTCTCCCCTTGCTCTGGCTCTACCAGCTTGCCCCCTTCTGGTATTTTCCCCTCCTCCTCCTCTCATGGTTTTCCTTCTTACCCCTACACCCCTCACCCCCCACCCCTCTGTCACTTCTTCCATAAACTCCTCTCCTCCTCACAGGTGTCCCCTCCTTACCCCTGGATCTTCCATCTGAGAGGAAGCACGCTGCCATGTGGCAAAGGCTCTGTTCTTCCTTTTCCCACCCAGAACCCCCCCTTCTAGTCCCTGCCCCTCTGCTGCAGCTGTCGTGGAGATGGAGCAGAATGTGGGTGTAGGTCCCCCCCATCCCTGTACTATGGGGCAGGCTCCCAGAACTTCCGTGCTGGGATAACACTCAGCACTGACTAGCAGAATGCAAAGATTTTTGTGAATGGTACAGGGTGGCTGGCTTTAGAGCGGGGTAGGTGGGTACGGAGCGGTAGATGGCTTCTCAGTTCCCTCACCTCCTGCTCTCTTTTGCATCCGGGTTCAGGTCTCCTATGGAAGATGTGTCTGTATCTCCACCTGGATCTCTAAGACTTACCTGTCGGGTGAGGGATTGATGTTCAGCAGCTATCAAACAATCTCTAGAGGATTGAAAGAACTAAAAGGCAACAACAAAAAGGCAAACTACCCAATTAAAACATGGGAAAAGGACTTCACCTTTTTCCCGAGAACATATACATACCTATGGCCAATAAGCACATGAAAAAAGATGCTCAACATTGTCAGTCATTAAGGAAATGTAGATCCAAACTATAATGAGGTGCCGTTTCACATCTAGTAAGAGGACTATTGTCAAAAAAGAGAGAAAGGAAGGAAGGTAACAAGTGTGGGTGAGGATGTGCAGAAATCAGAACCCTCGTACATTGCTAGTGGGGATGTAAAATTGTATAGAGGCCGTAGAAAACAATTTGGTGACTCCCCAAAATCTAAACGTACAATTATCATATGGTCCAGCAGTTCCACTCCTATGTATATAGCCCCAAAGAATTAAAACCAGGGAGCCAGATCCAGGCAGTTCGGGGTTCATTGCAGCATTAATCACAAAAGCCAAGTGATGGGAACATCCAAGTGCCCATTAACAGAGGGCGGGTAAGCAAATTATGGTGTCTAACTGAAAACTATTCAACCATAGAAAGGGAAGAAGATCTGACACATTCTACAACATAGATGACCCAGAAGATATGCTACATGAAATAAGGCAGCCACAAAAGGGCAAATATTGTATGATCCTCTGATGGGTAATATCTAGAACAGGCAAATTCATAGAAACAGAAAGTAGATTTGGGGTTACCAAAGGCTGGGAAGGGACAGTGAGGAGTTAGCGCTTAACGGGCACAGTGTTTCTCCCCGGGTTGATAAAAGTTTGGAAATGGGTAGTGTAATGGTCGCACAATGTGATATATGTGATTAATGCCATGGACGTACACTCTTAAAAATGATTCAAATGGCAAATTTTATGTTATATGTATTTTACCACAATAAAAACAATTCAAAACAAAGGCAAAAGCATTCCAAAGGGCAGGTACAGGAACCTGGGCTCTAGAGGTTGAATTTGGGGGCTGTTGACTCAGAGTAGCCATGGGCCAGTCTGGTCTTGATACCTTGGACAAGTTCTGCCAGCGTTTTGGTTTTCTTACCGGGGGGCAGCGGAGTGAAGTGCGTGAGAGGATGGGCTTGGATTTCGACTACCTGGGTCCAATTTGATCATCAGTGGGATACCAAGCCCCCTTGCTCCATCCTCCCACCTGTGAGATGGAGAACTCCTTGGTGTTTTATGAGGATTGAACAAGTTAATTTGTGCCAAGTTATTTAAAATGGGCCCTGGCACATAAGAAGTGCTCAATAAACATTAGCTGCAAGGTAGAAGAGAAGTGGGCTGAGGTTGGAATCATTTGGAGGTTGTGAGCGATGAAATTCCTTTTTTTTTTAATTTTTAAAAAATTTTATTTGAGAGAGAGAGATAGCAAGAGAGAGCACAAGTGGGAAGGAGAGGGAGAAGCAGGGTTCCTGCAAGCAGGGAGCCTGACGTGAGGCTCGAACCCAGGACTCCAGGGCCATGACCTGAGCTGAAGGCAGATGCTAAACTGACTGAATCACCCAGGTCCCCCCCAAATTTTTTTAAACTAAAAATTGTAAAATACTAAAAACCTTTAAGGCACACTAACATTATAATAGCTTTGCTTATTTCTTCTAAAATTTTAGGTTTGGCAAATTCAAGTTAAGTTTATTATTGAAGTTTGGATTTTCCTTTTCTTTTCTTTCTTTTTTGATCCTGCAGTGCTGTGCCCTAAGCATTTTTAAGTCAGCCTGAGTGGTAATTCCCATTGGCTATGGGAAGAGTGTCCAGAAAAACTGTATCTACCTCCAGAGGTGTTTTGAGCCCTCAATAAGATAACGGCACATGAAAAACTGCCTTTCGTGGCCTGCAAAGTTGCTCAGTTCTAGGAGACCCAAGGCCTCCTTCATATAACAGATATTTGTTTATAGCCAAGGACAAGCAGAAATCTGAGTGTCCCCCACCCCCACCCCAAGCCTTGATAGGTACATACTTTGTTTAATCCCCTTCCTTAGAGTGTGGGCAGGTCCAGGGAACTTGAGGGGATGTCCTTCCCATGATGAAGTTACTAATCCATTGATTGTGAGCTAATAAAAAAGGAGATTATCCCCAGTGGACCTGATCTTTAGAAGACAGTGAACTATTACATTCTCCAAGTTACCATACTCTGTGTGGCTCTGTGGAAGGGGCTGGTTGGCAAGGACTTGAGGGGAGCCTCCAGATACTGAGAGCAGCCCTGGCTGATGGACTATAAGAAAACCAGGACCGCAGTCCTACAACCACAGGGAACTGAATTTTGCCAACAACTCACGCAAACCTGGGACAGGTCTTGTCCTAGCTGACCCTCCAGATGAGGACACAACTAGCAAGCACCCTCCTTGATTTCTGCTTTGTGAGGTCTTGACAGAGGACCTCTGGACCCCCACCTACAGAAACTGGAAAGAATGAATGTGTTTTTAAACCACTAAATTTGGGGCCCCTGGGTGGCTCAGTGATTGAGCATCTGCCTTCAGCTCAGGTTGTGATCCCGGTGTTCTGGAATCGAGTCCCATATCGGGCTCCCCTCAGGGAGCCTGCTTCTCCCTCTTCCTGTGTCTCTGTCTCTCTCCATGTGTCTCTCATGAATAAATAAATCTCTTAAAAAAGAGTTTAAAAAAACAAATAAACCACTAAATGTGTAGTGATCGGTTTACACCACACTGGAAAAGCAATACCTTCTCCATCTTGAAATAAAATTCATAGGTAATATAGTCTGCTGATACACATATTACATTTCAGTGTCCTGTCTTAACCATATTATAAGGAGAAGTAAAAGGAAGGTTTTCTAAAAGGAGAGTTATATCCATATATCTCAACAAGTGAGTGCCCAGTCATGATAGTGCCTGGTGAATACCCAGTCATAAAGAAGACATATGAAAAAGCCAGATATTTATGCACCTGTGTATAGAAATGTCACAGGTACAGAGGATGTCACAGGTACAAGTGCAGACTGACCAAATTTTTCCAAAACCGTGAACGATCCCTGATAAACTTTTGTACAAAACAAAGTACAATCTTCTGTCCATTTGTATGCTAGTGGCGCTCCCCAAAATGTTCGTGTGTATTAAAACCTCACCAGGGACGCCTGGGGGGCTCAGTGGTCGAGCGTCTGCCTTCGGCTCAGGGCATGATTGCAGGGTCCCAGGATCGAGTCCCACATCGAGCTCCCTCTAGGGAGCCTGCTTCTCCCTCTACCTGTGTCTCTGCCCCTCTCTCTGTGTCTCTCATGAATAAATGAATAAATAATTGCTTTTTAAAAAGTACCTTGTAATTCCAGTTAGGCTTTATACACATATAACTATTAACAGGTCTCTCATTTATACAACCGTCCGGAGGGACATTGACGAGTTATCCAGGATGCAGAAAAATTCTGGTGTGAGATGGGAGCCCATCCCCTGAAAGCTGGGTGCCCCCTTCCCAAATCATGGTGAAATCCAACACCCACGCCCCACAGATTTCCAAAATGCCCCCCAGGGGAGGGTGCTGCTGGGGCTGCTGTGCAATGTTCAAGTGCTATTATTACTTCGTGGTGCTCACTTCCTGTGTCCCCCTGGATTGGTCTTTGGGGTTGTCAGGTTCCAAAAAGATACGTTGTTGAACATTTAAACCATTTCCAGTATAAGAATTGTTTTTGTTTGTTTGGCAAGATGACAATATTGAAATTAAAAATACAAAGGCGGGGATCCCTGGGTGTCTCAGCAGTTTGGCACTTGCCTTCAGCCCAGGGTGTGATCCTGGGGTCCTGGGATCGAGTCCCACATCGGGCTCCCTGCATGGAGCCTGCTTCTCCCTCTGCCTGGGTCTCTGTCTCTCTGTGTCTCTCATAAATAAAACCTAAAAAAAAAAAAAATACAAAGGCTTCCAGTGGTGACAGCCAAGCCTAAAGCCACCAGAGTGTCCCCCCCCACCTTGCTCAATGGACAGCTTCCCAGCAGAGATGTGTACGGAGGCAAGGCTGGGAGACCCGGTGGCATGTGCCAGGGTTCTGGAAGCACAGGAAAGAAATGGAGCCACCTGCCCACGGCTTTCTGTAGCTGCAAATGGTGGTGGTGACAAGGCCTTTCGGGCTGGTTAACAGGATGCCTAGCTCAGTTTCCCGGGATCGGCGATGCTCATTCCTGCTGACCCAAAGGGTGAAGAGGTGATGTGCCGTGTGCTTCCCAGACAAAGAGCAAAAGGCACTCGGAGCACTGTCCCCTGAACTGGCGGCCTGAGAAGTGTGACTGTCCCCACTTGCTGCAGGCAGGCAGGAGGGGCCTTCCTCACCCCACCAGATGGACCTGAGCGTGCGGAAGGAAGGTCCTTGGGTTCAGGCTGGGCACAGTAAAGCAGCACCAGTTAGAAGCTTCTATGAGAGACTCTGAAAGGAAAAATGCTCCACGGTCCCCAGCTTCCAGCCTCTGAGCCCGGCACCCCAGCCCAGCCACAGGAGGCTTTCCTTCTGGGACTCCCAGCTGCCCAGGGCCTCTGCGGGGAGCCTGAGAACAGAACAGCTCTCCACCAAGCCAAACCCACAGATTCCCTTGGCGCCTCAGGGCCTCAGGATCAGGGGTTGGTTTTTCACTGGGTGTTGGAGAGACCTCACTGCTTTTCCAGGACCACCAGCTGAAGTCACTGTAGGATGTGTGTCACCCTCCCCACCCCACCCCCCAAGCACAGAGAGCCTCCCATGTTCTGTTAATCTGAGTGTTGGCTTTTAGTGTGGGTGCCTGCCTAAGAGAATCTGGGGGAGAGTGCTACTTGAGCACCCTGCACTGGTGTGGACTGGTTCTGGAAAGTAGGCAATAGACTGGAGTCCTGAGCTGCTTCTTCCCCTTCATCATGAGCCATCTCATCTCTTGAATTTCCAGACCTGTTCTCCCGTGCTCTACCTAAAGGGGAACTTTCTGCTTCGAGCTGGGAATGGGGAGGGCCCTATTTCATGAAATTCACTGGTCAGACACAGACAGGTCTCCTAACACCTTTTTGCTCAGACCGGAAAAAAGAGCATCTTGTCGAAACCCCATCGGGCAGTGCTTCCACTGCTGAGCAAATCTTTGCCCCAGCAGTGGGGATAGCAAAGGGGTCTCCCCTCTATTTAGCACCATCGAGTAGAGAGCTACTCTCTGAATGTGAACCTTGAAAAAGGAACCCGGGGTAAGACAGGGACTTTCAGCTTTAGGACCAGTACCATGGTCTGCAATTGCTTGGTTCTTTCTCCCTCCTAGAGTCCCACCTTCTCCCCAGGGCATAGGGTCCTCAGGTACAAAGCGTAGGTTTCTTACATTTCAGCATCTTTAGGATTATCTGGGTCTTGTATATCTCTTAACATTATGACATTGGGCAGTACATATTTTTTTAATCTCCTATAGTACTTCGAATAATGGTTAGTCTTCTAAGGACCAGTGGCCTTTATGAGATACAACACACATAGGGCAGCTCCAGAGAAGAGAGAACCTTTCCTAAACTTTGGAGCCATGGGAAATGCACTGTGAAGAAATCTTAGGTTGTATCTTTTGACGGGGTTACCAGATTACAGATGGCATAAAAATAGTAAAAGATTTCCTGAGCATCAAAGCGTAGTGTCTTAGCTTGACTGCTGTGGTACAGCACTATACACTGGGTGGCTTAAATAATAGACCTTGATTTCTCACTGTTCTGGAGGCTATGAAGCCCAAGATCAAGGTACTGGGAGATGTGGTTCTTGGTGATGGCCCTCTTCCTGGCCACCACCTTCTCCTGTGCCTTCAATGGAAGGGGAGGGAGAGAACAAGAGGCTCTGGTCTCTTCTTAAAAGGGCATTAATCCTTTCATGAGGACCCCACCCTCATGAGCTCATCTCAATCTAATTACTTCCTATCTTAGCCTGTTCCAGCTGCTATAACAAAAACACCGTAAAAGGAGTGGTGTATAAGTAGCAGGAATTTATTTCTCATGGTTCTGGAGGCTGGAAGGCTAAGATCAGGGCACCAGCATAATCAGGTACTGGTGAAGGCCCTTTCCTGGGCTGCAGAAAACCAACTTCTTACTGTGTCCTCACATGCGGGAAGGAGCAAGGGAGCTCTTCAGACCTCGTCTATAAGGGCACAAACCCATTCACGAGGGCTCTGCCCTCCTGACCTATTACCTCCCAAAGGCCCTACCTCCTAACACCATTACCTTGGGGGTTAGGATTTTAACCTATGAATTTGCGGGGCAAAGAGACATTCAGACCGCAGCACCTCCCAAAGGCTTCATCTCCAAATAGCATCACATTGGTGGTTAGGGCTTCAACAGGTGAATGGAGGTGGGTGTGGGGAGGTACAATGTAGTCCATAGCAGCTATCATTCCCAGTGAGGTGTGACCACCTGGAGGACAGTTTTCCTAAGTCATTTCTAGTTGAACATGGCACATACAGTGTAGTGACTCATTTGTGTGTCCAGCTGATGGTTATTTTTGATGTACCACTAAACACCCAACCTTGGCTCTTTTCAGGTCAATGGTTTTCTATTAATAGTTTAAACAAAGGTATCATACAGGTGTCTATCTAGTTATTTACTTGTTTACTAGTTTATTCAAAGCAAGGAGGGCAAGTTATATTCAATGTGGGAAAACAATTCCCATGGCATGAAATCAGCAATGTAGAATTTAAAAGAAAAAAAACAAAGGTTTCATTTGGGTTCAAGGAATCAATGGCATACGTATAACCTGAGGAAGATGATGATCAGACGATTCCTTGTAGAGGAAGGCGTATTCAACATAAAGTTTGATGTGAAGCAAGAGTGCAACAGAGTCATGAAAATGGGTAGCAAAGAATTGCATTTTAGAAAGTATTCTGGTCTCAAAATACAATGGTTCCACTGGACTCTGGACACAGATTCATATAAATTCATATTCTCAACCTCAGCACTACTGACACTTTGGACCAGGTAATCCTTGCTGTGGGGGCTGTCCTGCGTGTTGTAGGAGAATTTATATCTATATCTAATATCTATATATAGAGAGAGAGCGCGCATGTGTACAAGGGGTGGAGGAGGTCACACAAATATGGCAATATGCTAACAATTGCTAAAAACCTAGGTGGAGTGTATTTGGTTTTTGTGCTAATCTGTCTTTTCCATATGTGTGAAAATGTTGAGGGAATAAATGGTTTGGGAGAAAAATTGGTCTCATTGTTCAAATGGAGACCAAGTAATTTTGTTATTTATTTTTAGAGCCAAAAAAGATTGACCTTTTCTCCAAATAGAGCCCAAATAACTTTATTTATTTTCCTTAGCCCTTGCTCATTTGTGGAGGCATTTGGAGTTAACCATTGAGAGTACAAATTGCCCATAAGAATTTAACCTGAAAGTTTTTTTTTTTTAAATAATCCCTTTGGGGACTGGTATGTAGTTACACAAACTGTCATTCACACAGGCGACTTCATGAAGACCCCCACCTCTGGAGCTGCACAGATAGGATGGCCGGTTTCTCCTAGTTTGCCCTGGATGGTTCCGGTGTTAGCACTCACTGAAAGCCCCTCGTTGGTGAGTGGCCACTCCATGTGCAGCGCAGAAGGCCTGGCTGTGTGTTGCAAGGTTGAATGATGAAGAGGAGGACAGTGTAAATCTCTGCTACTCTTTGACCTGCAATAAGACTTTGTTCTGTTAGTAGCTGGTCCTGGCTCCACGCATTCTCCCACTAGGCCACACCTCTGCCTGTCATCAGGTGCTTTCTACCCACAAAGTCTAGTCCAAAGAGGTGAGTGATATCAATGTCCAGGGACACTCTATAGAGACTACGACATTGAATAGGCTCTGAAATAGGCAGAACAAATAGGCAACATCACCAACGCAACATGTGAAACTTATTTTTGACATTGTCACCTTTCCATGCTATTTCCCCTCTTAGCGTTTATAAACCATGTCACTCTTCCCTCATTCTGTCTTCTCCACCCTTTGTAATCACGTAACTACTCTTTTTCCAAGGAGAAAACTGAGACCTGGAGAAATTAAGCAATTTGCCCAAGGTTCCAGATCTTGTGTGGGAAGACTCAGGGCATGAGACCAGATTTTCCTGAAAACAGAGTTCCTGCTCCTAATCACTTCATTCCTACTGTAGACTGAATGTCTGTCCCCCTAAAATTCATGTGTTGAAATCCTCACCTATGATATGATGGTGTTGGGGAAGTAGGGCCCTTGGACGTACTTAGGCAGGGGGCGGTGAAGCCCTCATGAATAGAATCAGTGCCCTTAGTAAAGAGGAGCCCAGAGCTAGCTTGCTTTCTCTCCACCCTGTGTGGTTACAGCAAGAAGTAGACTGCAACCCAAAATAGAGCTCTTACTAGAACCCAACCGTGTTGGCACCCTGATCTCAGACTCTCAGCCCCCACAATCATAAGAAATGAATTTCTGTTGCTTATAAGCCACCCAGTGTATGGCAATTTGTTATGGCAGCCCAAACAGACTAAGACAACTCCCTTCCAGCTCCTCACATTCATGAGCAGCGAATTCACCTCACTGGTTCTGCATTCTCAGGAGGACTTTATCTTTTTTACAGGAATATATAAAGACAGAAACCCCTGCAGGACCTGGAGAAAGGGAAGCACACTGGTTGTGGTGGCATTTCTGACAGCACAGAGCCATGGAACGCTCTGTGCATATTAGATGGGCATCCCACCCATGACTTGGGGTTCACAGCCTCCTAATGGTTAGAGCAGAAGAGTGGTTGAGGGCCACACTTTGGAAGGAGATAGGCCACCGTTCAATACCTGGTTCTGCCCCACAAGCCATGACCTTGGATAAGACATTTAAACCTCTCTAGGCCATAGTATCCCCATGTGTAATATGGGAATAATAATAGCCCCCACATCATAAAGTTACTGTGAATTTAAACACGTTGGTTCACGTGAAGTGCTGAGAGCAGTGCCTGGCCCGTTGTGAAGGAATCTTAAGAAAAACACTCTAAGATGCCTACAATATTGAGGGAAAATCATGTGTTCCGTTTCCTCCATAAGATAAACTAACACATTTAATGTACCTTGGTGGAGCCAAGTCACACATGATTCAGACTGAGAATAGAGTCATATTTTTAACATTTAAATATGAAAAAAATTAGATTTTTAAAATTCAGTCTTCAAGTCTTTTGAAGGAATGCAAGGGTAACACAAATCCAATCCTTAATGATCTTTCTAGTATCCCCTTGTGTCTTCTTTCTGCTCTGATGAACCTCAGTCTCCCCCAGCCTCTCCACTAGCCCACCCCAAACCCTCCTCCTCATCCCCAATCCAGCAACTCTAGACATTGCATTTGACAAGTTTTTTCCACCCCACCATCCACCCCTCCCCCACCACCCTCCCCCCACTACCTTCCCCCTGCTCCACTGCTCTTCCCCCTCCTCCTCCAGTTTTGCCCAACTCCCTCCTTTACTGTTCCTCCTCTGATTTTACAGCATAAAAGTCTGGGAATTATATATATATTTCTGGGAAACACACCGAAGTATGTGGGAGTGAAATAACGTGACGTTTGAGATCTGTTTTAAAATACTTCAGAAAAGAAAAAAAATGCAATAAATGTGGCAAAATCTTGACAATTGTTTAAATCTGGGTGATGGGAACGGGGTGGTTTTGGTTTTAATTATGCTCTTTTGTGGAGGTTAGAAATTTTTCACAATTAGGCAAATATTAAGGCTTAGACCAATGTGGCAGAAAGACTTGCCACAAAATGGGAGGGGGAGAGGGGGAAAGCAGGAGGGAAGCTGTTGAGTCAGGCCTCATGGGGGGCTGGGGGGTGGGCGAGAGCCAGGAACCGCAGGCTATTAGGAACCCAGGCCGCCACTCTGGGGGGGTCTCCTTCTGGGGCTACATGGTTTCTAGCCTTTCTTCACTCAGTGTAATTACCTCCTATTTTTTCTTTCCCATCTGGTGCTTTGTATCTCTTGCACCAGGCAGAAAGGGGCCACTCCCTGGGTCCCAGATTCTCCTATCCTTGGCTCAAGGCAACGGGAAGAGACTGCTTGGCTTCCCCTGAATTCTGACTTCCAAGATGCCAGGAAGGAGAATCTGAGTATCATTCTTTGGTCAAGGATGATTCCTGGTCCAATTACCTGTGGTCAAAGGGCCACTCAGTACAAGTGTGTTCACCGGGGGTGTGCGTGTGTGCATAGGTGGGGGTAAGGGAGTCATGCTCAAGGGAACACTCAGCCAGAATGAGGGCTTTCTCTTGTGAGGAACCATAGTACTGGAAAGTGAACTTCGATTTATAAAAATAATCAGTTCAAATTTTTTAAAATTCTGAAATATAATATCAAGGGCTTGCCAGACTCTGAAATGCCATCTGAATCACCGCATCAAAGGAAGGCTAGGTTAGATCCTCCAGCATTCGTAAGTGCTTTCTGTATCATTCTGAGTCTTTGCAAAAATCTGTCATTTATTTCTGAGCTGGGTGGGGATGCCCAGCTAACCAGAATATCCTATTCTCGGGCCTGCCAAATAAATAGGGGTTTACTGTCTTCCCTGGAGTCTGGAATGGTTTCGGTCAAATAGGCTCCACATTTCCATGAGTTTTAAGATGCTGAATATCAGCCAGCTCCACCCCACCAAGTGTAATTGTTGACAGCTGTGTCTTGAAAAGACTTTCTTTTGTTGCTCATCCTGCTGAGTGAGCCGAATTGCTTCATTAACATTTAGGCCATGTTACACGTTCAAGTGCTTGTGAGGTATTTGGATTTCAGATGAGGTTGTTTTTTTAAAAAAAAATTCTTGTTCCAAACATGACAAGCCTCCATTTTTGTAATGAGTTTTTGTGTATATGGGTGCTACTGAAAGCTGATTTGCATCTTTGTTCGTTTGTCATGCAAAGATGTACAGCAATGATTGGTATGGGTTGACCTAGTTATTAAGGCCTTTTATATTTGTGAAGAGCAAATTCAAACCATTCCCTAGAGGAGCTGTGGATGCTGGTGTTTCACTGCCTGAGAAGACAGTGGCAGTTTCAGAGGGTACTGGGGGGAGGGGGGGGGGAGCCACTCCCCTACTAAAAATCATAGGATTCCCTAAGCCGTCCCCATAAATGTACAAATGAAGCAAAAAACGGTGAATTGCCATGAAAGTTCAGCTGCCTTCACCTACCCTTCTGGAGAGATTTATGCTTTAAGCCATTCCTCTGTAGGAATTCAAGCTTCTTTGCTTGAGGCTTCAGGACAGAAAGAATTTCATTTCTGTTTATTGCCTCTTTAATATCCATTCTTCTTTGCTAACTTCAGTGAGTATGAGGGTGACAATGTGCTTCGCTAAAACACTTACCTTCTCAGGCTCCTTTGGCAGCCTGGTGGCCTTTGTGATCCAAATCTTGCTAATGAAATGCATGGGGAAAGTCACTGAATGGAAACCTCCAGAAAAACCTTTTGGAAGAGGCAGATTTGCCTGGCAGTCTCATAGGCCTTTGCCCCTTCATTGCTCTGCCGCTACTTCTTTTTACTGCCTTGAACACTGCTGCAGTGATGGGAGAGACTGCAGTCGTTCTGCATGGAGCAGGGGGGTAGAAGGAGCCCAGCCCTTGAGGGCAGCCTGGAGAAGTCGTACTATTCCAGGATGCCTGCCTCTGGACCTCTGTCACCTGTTTAAGCCACTAAAAAGGGTTTTCTGTTATTTGCTGCCGAACAAATTCTTAATTGAGACCCTCCACAAGGGCACAGAAAGGGGTTGGGGGGTTTTGGTGGGAGCCTATTCTGGTTATTGTTACTGCATAACAGACTGCTCCACAACCATAACTTAAAGCAACAACTATTATCTTCCTTGGTTTCGTGAGCCAGGAATCCAGGCAGCGAATCGCTCAGCTGAGCGATTATTCTGATCCATATGGCATCAACTATGGTCACTGGGTGGGACTCAGCTGGTGGATGGTCTAGTGTCTGGAGGGTTTAAGACAGCTCCACCCATATATCTGGTGCCTTGGCAGGGAGCCTCTAAAGCAGGGCTCAGTGGGGTCTCTTGACTGCAGCACTTGGCTTCTTCAGCACAGTGGGCTTAGACCTTGCATGGTGGCTCAGGGCACCCGGAGAGAAAGAGCTCAAACAGACAGAAGTTTCTAGTTTCTCAAACCTGGCCTTGGAAATAGGCACTACATTGCTTTCACTGTGTTATATTGGTCAAAGCTGTTCCAGAGTTTATCCAGATTATGGAGCAAGGGGACTTTAGACCTACCCCCCAACTGGAGGATTATCTAAGAATTTGTGGCCATCTTTAATCCACCACTGGGGCAATGAGCTATATAAGATTACCTGCACACAGGATCTACAAGCCTAGAATAGATAGGTATAGCTCTGAGAGTAGGCCTCATACTCACTCCCGGGGATATCTGTAGGAAACACAGATTGTCCACGAGGTGTCAGGAACTAGTCTAGGCTCAGAATATGATAAACACAACAAAGTCCCCTTCTGTTACGTTTAAGTTTTTTATTGGACATAGAAGAGGAGATAAAAGACATATTTAAAAATATACGGTAACTGTGATGGTTAATTTTGTGCATCAGCTTGACTAGGCTAAGGGATGCCCAGAGAGCCAATAAACCATTATTTCTGGATGTGTCTGGGAGGATGTTTCTGAAAGAAATTAGCATTTGAATCAGTAGACTGAGTAAAGATCATCCTCATCAATGAGCCTGGGCATTCATTATCCAATCTGTTGAGGGCCTGAACAGAACAAAAAGGATGGAGGAAGGATGAATTGGCTCCCTGCTTGAGCTGGGATATCCATCTTCTTCTACCTTTGTTCCTCGGTGCTCCTGATTTTGGGGGCTTTTAGATGTGGACTGGGCTTATGCCATGGGCTACCCTGGTTCTTAGGACTCCAGGTTTGGGTTGGAGTCCCAACCAACTTTCTTGAAGGCTCCAGCTTGCAGACAGCAGATCATGGGACTTCCTACCTTCCATAATCATGTGAGACAATCCTCATAATAAATCTCTTTCTGTGTATTTGTATATGTCCTTATTGACTCTGTTTCTCTGGAGGACCCTGACTCAGACAGTGACCTCGAGTGGCTGCTGTGATAATGTAAGGAGCTTGGCCCACCGGTGAGGACTCCTGGGTTTTCATCTTCAGCTCAATGCTAAGGATCTGTGTGACCATGAGAAAGTCCATTCACACCTTCAGGCTTTAATTTCATCATCAGTAAAATGATGGGACTGGATTTTATAATCTCTGAAGTCTCTCCCACTGTAAAGTTTTATGGGTCCAGGCAATCACTATTTATGATTATGAAAAGAACTGGAGTCATGATTTCTTCCATTAATTCTTAAAAATAACATGCTTTTTCTGTTGTCAAATTCCACTGTACTTTTCTTCCACAGACTTAGTTCATTTATAGAGCAGACCTCAGAGAGAACTTGGGGTCAAGGCAATATTTTTGTGAAAATTAAATCTTCCCAGATAATTTGATTTCCCTGAGTTTCCCTGAGAACGGGTTCTTTCCAAACTTACCCTGCTGTTCTCTTTTTAAAATTATAATATAAAATGTTTCCATTGTCATTGGAACATGACAGCCGACTCAGGATGGCCAAATGTTCCAAGGTTCGTTGGGTTTTGAGGCACAAGGGAATCTGAGAAGTCTTCATAACAAAGTGAATGAGCAAGAGCCTCGCAGGGAGTGACTCGGGGTTCAGTGAAGACAAGTGAACCCTTCATGACTGGAAGATGAATGCCTAGAAGCCTAACACTGGACTTGGTGGTGGGAGAACAACCATAGTTACTTCTTTCAGGGAATTTATTCCTTCCTTTCCACCCCAAAGATTTGGGGCTTTATAATACGCAATATAATCCCTTAAAAATTGAGGCACGTCTAGTGAATTTACTGAACACCTGAGTGACTCTGAAAACCATGGGGATGTGAGACTGTCAAGGTAAAGCCAGAACTGGAGAGTAGTTCAAGCAGTAAAAACTGATTTCATTCAGGACTGTGGTGATAGGAGAAAAGAAGCCTTGTCATAGAACGGGGCTTAAGTCTGAACACAGCACGGGTGAGTGGGAATTTATTGCCAAGGAACAGAGCAGGGGTCAGTGGATTGAAAATTACTTAGAGGAAGCATCAGAAGTAAAGGGGGATCTGGCTAAACCGACCTTATAGGATTCTTGCTGTATGAAGACTACTTCATACAGAGGCCTTTGTGATTCATCAGTCACTAGTCTTTGGATTGGCTCAAGGGCCAATCCCTTGAGCCCTTGAGGGGCTCAAGGGAGGCATGGGCCAAGGTGACCAGATACCACCTGGGAAATGTAGAGGGTGAGGAACCTGAGCAGGTGTCCAGAGTGCTCAGATATGGAGAATGGGGGATCCGTGGAAAATCAACCTAGCAGGGTTCCTGCTGAAAGCAGATTTTGTAAAGAAGTGTAAAAATGGGCCTAGGAAAAGCTTCAGGAGCCTCACCAAAGTTTGGTCAAGTAAGGAATCTTTGTCAAGAGGTAGAAAAACATGGGTTTCTTTCTGAGGAGCGAAAATATGTATGATTTTTGCTTTGATTTCCTGCAGTTTTCTGGGGGAAATCTATTCTTTTTCTATGATTATGTTATGGACATGTTATTTGACTTTCTAGCAGAGAAGAACACATCTGCAGTATACGCTTTCTACTATATTAATACAAACCACTACCATGTAAGTTTTATAATTTGGGGAAATAAATGTTGTACGATCTCCCGTAACTCTATCCTTGGCATCGATTCCAGGAGACAGCCTTATAAAGTAAGACTGCTTCATACAGAGGCCTTTGTGATTCATCAGTCACTAGTCTTTGGATTAGCTCAAGAAAGATGCAATGTGCACAAAATGACACTTTATAGTGAATAATGTTATACTGAAGAATCACTAATAATAACAACACAATAATCAGATGTTTATCAAAGACTACATGCCAACAACATGCCAGACGTTCTAGAAGCTTCTCCATATATCATTTCTAATCCTCACAATAGTCCTGGAAGGCGTTACTATCTTCATCTGAAAAGGCTGAGGTTCAAGGATGTTGAGTCTTCATACTGGTGAGTAAGGGGGATGGAATTCTAGTCCATTGGTTGTGAAAGTCTAAGTTTTCTTCACTTTCATCTGTATCCAATTATCCTTTTTGTGGGAAATGCAAATATTGATAGAACACCATAGAACTGTAGAACAGTTGCAAACAAACAATTTGTATTTTGCTCACTTGGTAACAAGAGACAAGACAATGAGGCAGCAATTAACATTGCTGAAACAAGATATTTTCCCTTTAAGATTTATATGGTAAATACCCATTGTCAAGTATTTCTGGATTTTACTGAATCCAGAATTCAGTAATTGTTACCTCTCACCTCAATAAATGTTATTCAAAAGTTCTTGGAAGCCACAACATAGACTAGCTCTGTCTGTCTGGTGGGTGAGAAGTAAACATGCTCATCATTTTATCAAGTACTGCTTCTTTGGATTATTTTTATTTTTGAATTGACAGCCTCCTCCACTCACCTTGCCTTTTGAGTGAATTCTTCTTTCTTAAATTTCTTTTTTGTTGCCTTCACTTTTCTTTATTGTCTCCAAGGGCTCCCCTCCTGCCCCTTCATTTGTAAACACCTCCTCTCTAAGACTGTCTGGCTGCCTTGACTCTTGTTAATTCAAGGTCATTAAAAAATAAACACCTTGAGAAAAGCAACCCTTTCAGTAATGACTGGACATAATGCTCCCCTGCCCTCACCCAAATTCTTGATTTTTTTTTTCCCTCTTCCTCTGTTAGGTGACTTTGTTGATATTTCATTTCAATTCAGGGTCCTTGTCATCAAGTCGTGAAGAAGTAGAAAAATAAATCACCCCAAGTGACTACTTGTTGGCATCTTCTGTAAAGATTTTGAAGAGAGTAAGATCAGTGACACAAATGTAGTATTTTAAATTTTTTCTCATATTGAAATAAATTCTCAGGAAGTTGCAAAAGTAGTATAGACGGGTCCCTTCTATACTACTTCACCCACTGTTCCCCAATGATAACAGCTAACAACTATAGCACAAGATCAAGCAAGCTACCTTGGTACAATTTACAGGCTTTATGCATATTTCACCACTTTCATACACGTCATTTGTACGTGTGTGTGTGTGCACATTCCATGCAATTTTATCATGCGTACGTTCATGTTCCAACCACGACAGTCAAGAACTATTTCATTACCACAGAGATTCCTCATGCTACTTGTTTATAGTCACATCCACCTTCCTCTCCCCTCATCTTCTAATACTTGGTAACCATTTCCATAATTTTCTCATTTTGAAACGTTGCGTAAATAGACATATTGTACCTTTTGAGATTGGCTTTTTTTTACTCAGCACAATTCCATTGAGATCCTTTTCTAAAAAAATTTTTAAGATTTTATTTATTTATTCATGACAGACACAGAGAGAAAGACAGGTAGAGACACAGGTAGAGGGAGAAGCAGGCCCCATGCAGGGAGCCCGACGTGGGACTCGATCCCAGGTCCCCAGGATCACACCCTGGGCTGAAGGCGGTGCTAAACCACTGAGCCACCTGGGTTGCCCCATTGAGATCCTTTTTAATGAAATGTCTTTTCATGTCTTTTGCCCATTTTTAAATCGAATTGTTTTTTGTTTTGTTTTGTTTCACTGTTATGTTTTTAAATATATATGTATTCCAGATGTCTTTTGTCAGATAATTGGATTCGCAAACATTTTCTCCCAGTCTATATCTAGTCCATTCATTTTCTTAGAGTCACAGAGCAAAATTCATAATTTCCATGGAATTCAACTCACCAGTTTTTTTCTTTGATGGGTCATACCTTTGGTATCATGGCTAAAAACTTCATGTAGCCCTAGATCCTGAAAATATTTCCTTTATTTTCTCCTAAATGTTTTATGGTTTTATATTTAAATCTGTGATCTATTTTGAGATAATTTTTAGAGATAGTATGAGGGTTTAGGTTAAAGTTCATTATTTTTGCCTATACATGTTCACTGTCCCAGCATCATTTATTGAAAAGAATATCCTTCCTCCTTTGAAATGCCTTTGTACCTTTTTTTGGAAGTCAGTCGGCCATACTTGTGTAAGGGCTGTATTTCTGAGTTCTTTATTCTTTTCCATTGATCTATGTGTATATCCCTTTGCTAACTCCACACTGTCTAGATAACTGTAACTGTATACTAAGTCTAAACATCAAGTAGAGGGATTTAGTCCACTTTATTCTTTTTCTAATTTAATTTAATTTTTTTTTTAAAGATTTTATTTATCCATTAGAGACAGAGAGAGAGGGGCGGGGGCAGAGGCACAGGTAGAGGGAGAAGCAGGCTCCACGCAGGGAGCCCGACATTGTGGGACTCGATCCCAGGTCTCCAGGATCACGGCCTGGGCTGAAGGTGGCACTAAACTGCTAAGCCACCAGGGCTGCCCCACTTTATTCTTCTTTTTCAAAATTGTTTTAGCTATTTCAGTTGTTCTGCTTCTCCATATAAATTTTAGAATAAGTTTGCCCATATCTACGAAAATTCTTGTTGGGATTTTGATAGGAATGGGATGGAAACTATAGTTCAGTTTGGACAGAATTGATGTCTTTACCACGTTGAGTTTTTCTATCTGAACCTGGTACATTCCTCTACTTTTTAAGGGTCTTTAATTTCTTTCATAAGCATTTTGCATTTCAGCATACAAGTCCAGCACATGGTTTATTAGAGTTATACCTAATTATTTTACCTTTTTGTTCAGTGACTACAAATTGTTTTTTGAATTTTGATTTCTATATATTCACTGAAGTGTAAAGAAATAGTTGATTTTTGCATGTGGATCTTGTATTCCACTGACTTGCTCAACTCATGTATTAGTTCTAGAAGTAGTTTTGTAGATTCTGAAATATAGATTTTATTTAAATTTAAATTATGTGTGCTTTCTCTTTCACTTTCATTATTATCAACTTTATCAATTTTAATCCAGAGAGTACACTAGATAGGAACATGGTCCCTGGTGTTACCAGGTATATAATTTCCTTTAGAAATACTAGCATGTAGATACAGAATCCTAAATTCTTCTCAGTGGGCATAATAAAAATTTGCTCTATACTATAATGTACTTTTTAAATCTTAAGCATAACCCCCAAGGTACATAGACTTAAAGCCAATTCTCCTTATTCTATTTTTATCTATGTTTTCATCTATATGATTAACTATACATACAAAGAAAAAGTATGAAAATCCACTTTTATTTCTAATAAAAGATTAGTGTTTCTATATTAAATAAAATTATTGATAATAAGTAGCGTTTTGCTCATTAGGATGATAAATACCATACATGTCTTATGGATTAGTCGGTGGGTGGGGAAAAATAAGACTATACAGTTATCTCATAAATAGATTTTCTTTAAGCACACTTCTAGCTAAGTGCTTCCTAAATAAGGGAAAAATACCCTGAATACTTTTGCTCAGCATATGAATTAAGAATAGGATGGATAATGGAAGGTAGTACATTCAGGTCTGCCTATAGATCCTGAGACCTTAAAATCCAGGACCAAACAAGGGTCAAACTAGTTAAACCAGAACTGGTCTTCTGGTGTTCCACTTTGTCTGTGGTTAGGTCATTGTAGTAAGACCTAAATGGGCCAAACATCATATCTGTGGTGAGGAAGAATTAATGTTTTTATTTAATATGCTAGGCCTAAGATGAATTATTTGTTTTAGGGCTTATCTTCAAACTTATATTTTCCATTGATATCTTTGTCTTTATACTTATTTCTTCCTTTTTCTAAGCTTCTCTTTCCTTAAAATTAGTTTAAAAAATCATAACTCTAAACTTCCAATATTTAGAAATGGGGAACTAGATAAATGAGGCCAACCCGCTCACTGAGAAAAATGAGTACAAATTAAATAAATTATATATAGATATGTCTGAAAACACGAGAGGACTTGTAAGGTGGAGAGTGGGAAGAAAATGAAAACCCATAAGGTGATGCTTATGCCTTGAAATTTTTGTTGATTTAGAAGAGGCAGCTGAAAGGCCAGAAGGCCAACCAGTACTCTTGTTAGTTTTAAAGTCAGAGATACAAGTTGGAGTAAATGATCTATCAAGACAGAGCTTTGGTGAGTCCCATTTTGGTCTAGGATACAAAGAGCTACACCCTGGAACCAAGAGTGAACCAAGAAAAAAGTCTCTCACAATCTCTTACAAGCCTCACATACGTAATCCAAAAATTCTAGGGACTCAGGTGCTTGGCAGAAACAATCCAAAATCCTCTCTGGAGAAATTTAATATCATTTTGGCTTCCAAATAATTTCAACAGTTTTCTAATACAATGCCTGGCACACAAAGATAACTGAGCACACAAGAGGACAGAACAACATGAACTATAATCAGTAGAAATAATGACAGAAGAAAAGATTTATGGAAACTGCAGATATTGGAGTTATCAGAAACAAGTATTAAAATAAACGCATTCTACATTAAAGAAGGCAAAAGACAAAATTGATTATCTGGTGAAAGAACTGAAAACCTATTGGATAACCAATTAAAAAATAGAAATTCTAGAACTGGAAAATACAGAATGCAATGAATGGGTTCAATAGTAGAATATTCATAGCTGGCAAAAAAATTAGTGAACTGGAAATGGAGTAGAATATATGCAGAATGAAGCACAGAGATATGAATGAATATAGTACAAATAAAAAAATGCAGTGAGATCTCATTAAATTAGAGAGGAAGAGTAAAGTGGGGAAAAAGCAATTATTTGAGAAGAAAATGGCTGAGAATTTCCAAAATTGATGAAAGATATCAATCCAAAGAATCAAGAATACAAATTAATCCCAAGCAGGATGGATCCATAAACACACACACACACACACACACACACACACACACACACACACACACACACCAAGCCGAGAGAGAAAAAGAGAGAGAGAAAATCGTAGGAAGATTACTAAGAATACTCAATCTGAATGAAGTCAAGTAAAGGGACTATATGTGAAAAATGAGTGCAAAGAATAAGAGGTAAAATCCAAATATCTGTCAATTACAGTAACTATAAATAGAATAAACCTTTGAATTAAAAAACAAAGGTTATTAAATTGCTTTTAAAAATAATGGGGCTACCAATTTCCAGTCCAGCTTGTAAGGAGCTTGGAAATCATTGCTCTATCCTAAAACAAGTAATAGGTGAACAAATTGAAAAATCAACTTTCTTAATTTGTCAAGAGAATTGAGGTAAGAGGGCAAACTACTGCCCCATAAATTAGACAGTTAAATATAGGGAATCACAATTTACTGAAGTAGAAACCTATAAGCAGAAACCTCCCTGGGAATCAGTACTGGGGTAGACCCAGTGTGAATAGGTCTGAGAGTTAACAACCCAGTCGTAGGGTGCCTCCCCATTTTTGTGAGCTTTATGTCAAAACACAGCAAGCTTCTAAGCAAGGGAAGTCATCGACAATAAAAAAAGAGCATCATTTAATGATAAAGGAGTCAGTTTTGATCTTGGGGATTCTCAGTAGAACTTACAAAACTGAAAAGCAAAGGAAAAAAGACTGATAAAAATAGAACAGAATATTCCCCAAAGCGAATACTTAGATATAAATCTAACAAAATATGTATAAGACACATATGAGGAAAACTATAAAACTTTGATAAATGAAATATTCCATATTCATGAATAGGAAGACTCAATATTGTCAGGATGTCAGTTCTTTTCAACTTAATCTATAGAGTCAATGCTATCCCAATCAAAATCCCATCAAGTTATTCTGTGGATATTGACAAACTGATTCTAAAGTTTACATGAGGAAGCAAAAGACTCAGAATAGCTAGCACAGGGATAAGAAGGTGAAGAGCAAAGTTGAAGGACTAATATTACTCAATATCAAGACTCACTATAAAGACACAGTAGTCAAGACGAGGTGGTATTGGTGAAAGTAGACTAATAGATCACAGAAATGGAACAGAGAGCCCAGAGAGAGACATCCACAAATATAGTCAAGGGATCTTTGACAAAGGTACAAAGACAATATAATGAAGCAAAGAGTCTTTTCAAAAAATGATGCTGAAACAACCAGACATCTATAGGCAAAAAGGTAAATCTAGACGTAGACCTTACATTCTTCACAAAAATTAACTCAAAATGGATTACAGACCTGTACGTAAAATGTAAAACTATAAAACTTCTAGAAGATAACATAGGAGAAAATCAAGATGACCTTGAGTTTGATAATTATTTTTTAAATACAATACTAACGTCATGATTCCTGGATGACCTAGGTTTAACAAAAATTAAAAATTTTTGCTCTGCCAAAGATCCTGTCAAAAAGAATGAGAAGACAAGTCATAGATGGGGGAGAAAAAGATGTTTGATAAAGGGCTACAAAAGACATATCTGATAACAGACTTTTATCTAAAAAAGATGAAGGACTCTTAAAACTCAACAATAAGAAAATGAACAATCTGATTTTCAAAATGAGTAAAAGACCTGAACAGACATCTCACCAAAAGAAAAGAAATACAGATGGAAAAAAATGTATATGAAAAGATGTTCAATACCACATGGCATTAGGGAATTGCAAATTAAAAAGAAATGCCACTAGACACCTATTTGAAGGGCTGAAATCTGGAACACTGGCAACACCAAATGCAGTCAAAGATGTGGAGCAACAGGAACCCTGATTTACTGCTGGTGGGAATACAAAATGGCAAAGCCACTTTGGAAAACAATTTGGCAGTTTCTTACAAAACTAACATACTCTTATTATAGAACCTAGCAATCACACTCCTTGTTATTTACCCAAAGGAACTGAAAACTTATGTCTACACAAAAACCTGCACAAGATGTTTGTAGCAGCTTTATTCAAAATTGTCAAAACTTTGATGCAACCAAAATGTCCTTCAGCCAAGCCATGAAAAGATCTAGAGGAGCTTTAAATGCACATTACTAAGTGAAAGAAACCCATCTGAAAAGGCTACTGGTTGTATGAATCCAACCATATGGCATTCTGGAAAAGGAAAAAACTATGGAGGTAGTAAAAGGATCAATGGTTGTCAGGGGTTTGGGTAGTGAGAGGAATGAAAAGGTGGAACATAAGAATTTGTAGGGCACTGAACTACTCCGTGTGATTCTACAGTGCTGGATACATATACATGTCATTATACACTTGTCAAAATCTATACAAGGTAAAACATAAAAAGTGAACACTAATGTACATTATGGACTTTGGGTGATGATTTGTCCTGTGTGTTCACTGGTTGTAACAAATGTGACACTCTGGCGAGCGATGTTGATAATAGGGGAAGCTACGCCTCTTGTGGGGGCAGAGCGTATATGAGAACTCTGTTTTCTGCTCAATTTTGTTGTGAAGCCAAAACTGCTCTAATAAAGTCTATTTAAAAAATTATGAATGCATGAAAAATCAAATACCTAGAAATAAGGCCCATGAAAGATGTCAAGATCTCTATAGGAACATTACAAATTATTATTGAGAGAAATTAAATAAGACCTATATAAATAATTATATATTATAATTTATTGATTTATTGATTGCATACTTAATATTAAAAAGATGTTAAGTCTTTCCAGTAGCCTGCAGATTTAATGCAACCCTATGAATTTAAGTTTTATTCAGCAATACAAAGGCTTAAGAATGGCCAAGACACTTGAAGAACAAGATGAGAGGACTAGCTAGCCAGGATATATTATAAACATTCAGCTATTGGGACAATGGAAAATAATAGAACATTCCAAAACACACAAGTGGACACCTGATTTAAGAGGACAGAGGACAGTGGTTCAGCAGAACAGTGGGAAGGCGATGGTCTTTCCAATAAACAGATCTAGGAGAGTTGGGAATTAACATGGAAAAAATTTTTAAAAAGATGAGTGCTACCTCCTACCAACAAAATTTCAGTTTCAGGAGAGTGAAGACTTAAATGCAAAAAACTTTTGAAAGATAATATAGGACAATGCCTTCTTGTCCTCAAGGTGGGAAATAGTTTTAAAACAGGACACAGAAAATAAAAGCCATAAAGGAAAAGATTTATACATTGAATTCCATTAGAGCATCTGTTCATCCAGAGATGCCGCAAAGAGAAAATGAAAAGACAAAGCATGAGACATGTGATAAAGGCCACTTAACCGGCATATGTAATGAACTAATGCAAATAAGAAAAAGATAGATGATGGGAAAATGGTCAATAGGTAATTCATAAAGGAGGAAATCCAAATAGAGAAGGGAGGTATGGTAAGTGCCTGACTTGCTACTAACTAGGAAAATGCAAATTAAACCATCCCAAGGTATTGGGATTATACCAATTGGGATGACAAATATGAAAATGGCTGGCAACACCACGTTTTGGAGACAAGGAGGAAAAAGAACCCACCTGTAGTCAGTGAGATCATAAATCATTATATCCCACTTTGGAAGACAGTCTGACATTATTCGCTAAGGCTGAAGATACTGGAACCCCATGACCCATCAGGTACAAAAACATGCACAAAAGCTTCAAAAAAGTCATGCATGTGGAGGACCCAGTGTATATGCCTCCCCAGAGGACTCTGGGTGTTGTCAAGGCCCCATGTCCTGATTTTATAAAAACAAATGAACCTGTGTGTAGCACTGGGGTCTGCCCTTCTAGGAGGACACATTTTATGCATAGTCACCTATGAGCAGGATCTTAAGACCCCCTCACCTTTCTTCCCTCCCAGACAGAGGTGAAGCCCAACTTCTACTTGGCACTGAACTCCTACAAGCCAGCAGTTCTGGCTTTTAAGGTCCTTTTTATTTTTATTTTTTTTAAGATTTTATTTATTTATTCATGAGAGACAGAGAGCGAGAGGCAGAGACACAGGCAGAGGGAGAAGCAGGCTCCATGCAAGGAGCCCGACGTGGGACTCGATCCCAGGGCTCCAGGGTCACGCCCTGGGTTGAAGGCAGGCGCTCAACCGCTGAGCCACCCAGGGATCCCTAAGGTCCTATTTCTTGACACAAGCCAAGGGTGTGTGTGTGTGTGTGTACCTGATAAATGGCTCAGGGTGCCTTTGGTCTGGTTTTGTGACACTAGATGGAGCTCCTCCTTTTCGTTCCCTCTGCACTCCCGAAGGCCGCCGAGCCTCCAGCGCGGGAGCTGGGCCGTCTGCACCGCCGGCTTTACAGGGACGTCAGCATCGGCCACACACACGTCCTCACTCTGGGGGAGGGTGGAGTGCTCCCTCCCTCGGGACAGCTAAGGAGCTTAAGCGGTCTTCTGGGCGGCTTTCCTCTGCTGCCTCTAGACAAATGTGAGATCAAATCATTTCAAACCGTGGATCACTGCCTTTTCCTTGGGGACCCGAGGAAAGGAGAAGCTGGGAGCCCCCTCTTCAGCAGCAACCTTGATTTTTATCCTTTGGAATATCTCCGACGCATACAAAGAAAGGGTTCAATACATGTTTATTGTCCATTGAAAAAGAACATTACATCACTGTGGAGAGGAGGGAAAGAGTGAGCAGTAGGAATGAGTAAAGGAGTCTGTAGCTACGCAGACTGCGGTGGCTCTGCTCCTGGGACCCCAGACTTCCACCCCCACCCCCACCCCCCATTTCTCCCCCAAGATGTTTGCAAATTCCTTGTGGAATAGTCTCGGCTTCACTGCCTCTGCAAGGCGACCACCCATCCTCAAGCAGATGCTCCAGGCACATCACATCCTCCGCTTTGTTTTCTCACTCAGGTTATTTGTTCCATTATTTATTGTCTGTCATTCCACTAGATTGTGAGTGCCCAGAGACCTCGTCTGTTTTGCTCAAGGCCTTATCCTCGTGCCCTAGGATAGTGCCCCGCACATATTAGGTGCTCAGTGACTGTTCATGGCCTGGAAGGTCACTCTGATTCCAAGCTCCACCCTGATCGGTTCTGTGCCTAGGTCTTCACCCAACCGGCACAATAATGTCCCTGTTCCACAGTTTGTCAAGTCATTTGCAGAACTTTAGCCCTTCCTTGGGTGCTCCTGAAAAACCTCCCACAGCAGATGTCTTTGGCATAAAAGCTTTCACTGATAATGGAAGAAACAAGGACTCATGTGGAAGTGACCAGATGGTTTAACACTGAACATCTGCATTTCACAGATGTGACTGACCCATCTTCCTCCCCATTCTGTCCCTCATGCTCTCACCCTGCCAATCTTTCTGGCATCTCAGGACTTTGCTGTCCCTTCTCTATACCTTTCTTCCTTTCCTCAATTCTCACCTTTACACATCCATGCAGAGTAATTCAACCTAGCCTGGCTCAAAGAAGCCCTCCCTTCTTTTAGCACACCCACAGGTCAGTTGGAAATACTAGGTTGTTCTCTTATGGTAGCACTGCCCTCTTCACAACTAATTTTCTCCTGTTCATCTGATTCTGTTACTCTACCCCTTCTCCCCACAAAAAAAAAAAAAAAAAAAAAAAGGCTAGGCTAAACACCCAGTGTCCTTCCCATTCTACAACATTTTTATCTGGAATCAAAGTGGTTTAAAAGATGACAGATGGAAGCCTTAAGAAAGGGAAATCACCCCTACCCCAAAGTCTGGAGCCTGAAGCCTAGTGTTGAAGTGGGGAGGGGGAGGAAAGTTTCTCTTTACTTGGCCTTGGTGACTCTCTATGTTGCATGTGGGGTAGCTGTATTTATCAGCCTATGGTCTTCTACTTGTGTGGGGGAAATTCAAAAGAATCATCACCTTGATTCTTGAATCACCTCTGCTCAACCCTAGGCCTCCTCTGACCTTCTATATGTGTTCAGTAAAGCTAGCTGCTGAAATATATAAGCTCTGATATCTCAGACACTCAAAACAATACTTTCTTTCCAGACTACTGTGGGTCTCATGGCCCTCCATGTGATCATTCAGAGGCCCGGACCTCTTCACCTTGTGATCCCTTCTTCTTCATCATCTTAGAAGCCGGCAAATGGAGAAAGAGATCATATGGAGATATGTGTGCTTTCTTGGCCCACTGGCTCTCTTTACTTAAAAATCTTCTGCTCGGGATCCCTGGGTGGCGCAGCGGTTTGGCGCCTGTCTTTGGCCCAGGGCGCGATCCTGGAGACCTGGGATCGAATCCCACATCGGGCTCCCGGTGCATGGAGCCTGCTTCTCCCTCTGCCTGTGTCTCTGCCTCTCTCTCTCCCTCTGTGTGACTATCATAAATAAATAAAATTTAAAAAAAAATCTTCTCACATTCCATTGGTGAGAAGCAATCACACAGCCCACCTACATGTAAGGGGTGGGAAACGTAGCCTCCGGCTGGCCAGGGGGAGCACAAATCTGTAGTGATCAACTAGCCATGTATGTCCCCTGGCTTTAAAGTCCAAATTTCTATTTGGTGGTTTGTTTCCTCTCCTGGGCCTCTCTACCTTCTTCCAGCACAATTTCTCATCTTTTCAGCCAAGGCTGTCATTCTCAATCCCTTATAAACTCCCCAAATGCTTTCCCTTTTCTTTTCTCAGACTGGTACCTAACTTAACACCTTTCTTCTCCCTGAAAAGGTTCATTTATCTGGGGGTGGGGCACCTATACATTGATTGACCTGTTTCTTGACTTTAGCTTTTCTCTTGCTGGTCAAGCCTGTGTCTCTTTGCTTCTGACTCCTCTTTGTGAATCTGCTGTCATATTGTCAGGAGCTCCCAGGACTCAGAGTCCTGAGTCCTTCTGCCCAGCCAGGAGCTACATTTCTCACCCTCCCCCACCCACCTGCCCATTGAATGTCTAGATGAGCAAAGTGATGGATTCTCACCAAAGGAATGTGAGCACAGAGTTTTGTTTTTGTTTTTTAAAGACCCAGGTTGTTAAGAAATAGGACCGTTCTCCGTAATCTCCTTCCCCATCTACCAGCTGCTGAGAGGAAGAAGGAGCCATTAGGTGCAGGGGGCCTGGACTTTGAATCATCACACAGGCTTTACAACTTGCCTTAGACTGCTGACTCACTTTCAGGAAAGCGGCATCTATAGCAATGATGTCATGCGTATGAAAGTTAGCTTCTGACACTACCTCAACTCCTTCCTGACTTCTGTCCTCCCATGTGGCCACTGTCCCCTGTTTTTCTTCTCCTTCTTCCTAGCCTATTAAAAGCTTAAGGCATAAGCCTTTCAAAATAGCTTCTTCAATAAAAGTCTTTTCCAATAAGACTTCAAAACTCAGAAAAGGAATTAGAAGGACTGTGACAGGCAGAGAGGGAGAGAGATTTTTGAACAAGGTATTCACCCATAGCTCTTTAAATTTCCTGATCTTTAAATTTTCTTTTTTAATATCTATCATTTATTGGTGATTATCACAGACCATACTTAGTACCATATACATGCTTTCATTGATTTTTTTTTTTCTACAGACTTATGAGGTTTATATAAATACTGTCTTCTCCAACCTTTGGACATCTGAACTAGGGACCATTCCTGGGAACTCTGCCAAGCTGTCTCCTTCTTCTTTCCTTACTCCATTTAAACATCTGCTTATTTTCCCCTGGCATCAGAGTTCCATTCTATTCTCTCCATCCCATCAGAGTTGATGTCTGAGAACATCCCTGTCTGTCACCTACCTGTGTCCCTTTCTTGTCCTCTGCTCATGTTCAAAGGCATGTGAGGCAGCTTAAGTCTTCTACATGTTTATAAACCCCACAGAACTTAACTAAGCAACTTTTCCATAGAAGATGCTTAATAACCACATATTTGAATAATGGCTGAATTCCAATAATTTAACTGTATTTTAAATTACAGTTAATTTAATTTTAAATTTAATTTTACCCCTATAGTTCCTATATCTAACTGCGTATCAGAATCAAACAGGAGAATTTGTTGTAATATCAAAACTTTTTAGGATGGGTTTCAGAAATCTCTATTTTTAACTAGTTCTTCACGTGATTCTGAAGCAGCCAGCTTGATCCCAGCCTGCACACTGGTGTTTGACAACCCACAGAGCGCTCTCTCTTTCTTTACCTCTGAATCCCATAATATTTCCCCTTTCTCTCCACCATCCACACTGCCCTAACCATTTTCTTGTAGCAACCAAAACTCAGCAACCAAGTGGATCCATCCTGAGACTCTCACCATGGGACAAAGATCTGCCCCAAAGTCTAGAAAATGGTTAGCTCCACTAGACTTCCAAACCTCCCTCTGCCAATCAGCCTCTTCCTACAAATGGGGGGACTGTTTCTGCATCTTAAGTAAAAACAAGAGACCTAGTTTCCTGGCTGGGTTCCACCAAGTTGCATATTTTACCCAGGGACAGACCCTTGAAAGTCTCCACACTGAGTTTATCTTTAGGCTGTCTTCTCATCTACTTGGTGTTTAGGGGATCCCATGTTCTCAGATGACCTGAATCCACTGTTTTCTCATGCTGACCCTACCTGCAGCATACTCATTTGGGGAGGTTTTTGCAGAGAGGCTGTTAAAGTAGAACAGTCAGATTCAAGAAAACTGCCATCTGGCTTCCATGCTGCAGATGCCCACACGAGTCTTGAAAAATCTAGCTGGGGAGGAGGTGGAAGATCCTGTGGGCTGGCTGATAAAGGAAGAGATGAGAAGGGTACTTTTTTTCCCCTTAATGTTCCTACAATTGGGTCTAATCACCATAATTTGAGAAAGAGAACGAGCTCTTATCACTGTTGGGTAGAGAGATCTAAAGGCTTAAGAAAACCACCTTATTTTTGAATTCTATATTGTAGAGTCCCACAGTGTATGGCCCCCTTGGTAGCTATTCAGCGCTGCCCAAGAATGGAGTTCTTACCTAATTCCTCCCACTTTCCCCCTTGCTTGTACTTTCTGGCCAAACTCCTGTTGTGTCAAAAGGAACAAGACAAGTTTCCATCTACTTGTGTGCATGTGTGTATCTTCTCATTGCATATGTAACATCGGAATATTTGCTAAAGACAAGGTAGATAGAAGTCAGGCTATGAAAGTTCAGCTTGATTTTTTTTTTTAAATTTAAGATTTTAGAGCTCAAAGAAATCCTAGAGATTATCTAATCCAGTCAGCCCTTTCCTAGGAAATAAAATTGAAACCTCAAGTAATGTGCCCCAGTGCCCAGAGCTGGTTAGGACCAGACTCATGGTGGTCTCAGTGATGGGTTCCCTGGATGTCTCTTGAAAGATTTGTTGCCTTGCTGCTGGGAGGGCCATTGGGCTTGCAAACAGCTTTTGGGTGTCAGCCTCCTTAGGATTTGCCCCAGTTGCAGAGAGTAGCCTCACCCAGGGACAGGCCTTTCCCAGGGCAGCCCATATCCAGTGACTGATTGAAATGGCAGTTGAAAAACCCAGCCTTTGACTTCATATGGGACACCTGCCAGGGCCATTTTAGCTCCAGAGAGCTCCGTAATGTTGGCTGAGGCCGTCAGGCAGCTGGTGGGCCTGATTCTTCCTCTGCTTTCTTTCTCCCTTTTCACAAATGTTCATCCCAGAGGCACTGCTGAATAAGTATCCCACATACTCACCTTCATCCAAGTGTGTCCAAGAGAACAAGTCTTGAATAAGACCAAAAATATAAGTGGTCTAAAATAAAGACTGGTTCCTGCTAAAATGTCTGTGCTAGAAGTGCATGTGTGTTTGTGTGTCCATCAGCAAGTGTATGTGGATTTTTTTTTTTAATTCAGAAGAAATGATAAGGTCAGATACACAGTCCCACAGTGCAGATTTTGATCAGGCTCAAATTTACCCCAGAATTAATCTGCTGTTCTTACGGATCTATATAAATTATTATGTATATATAAAATAGCCATACATTTAAAAATATTCTTACAAATTTGACATTTGAAAGGGAACTCTAAATGTATATCACATTTTCAACCACTTGGCCAATAACTTAGTTATTTTCATCTCTATCCTGCTCCTTCTACTTATATCCCACGAACATTACATTGTAAGTGTATTGACACACTGACATTTTAAAGTCTTTTTATTTTAAGCCATTTGTCTTTGAAGATTTTTCACCACCATCCCCTGTCTACTCCCTCTTAAGAATGAAAATATCAGAGGATTAAGGGAGCAAATAATATAACTAAAAACAGAGTTGCATGTTTGATGAACAGATAGCCTTATTGGATTATAGAAAGGACAGACTGTTACTTCCAGATACATTTTGTAAATCTAGAAGGCCCTAAATTTTTTTCTCAGTGGAGAATAATCAAGATGAAAGAGAAGAAAGGGAAAGAAAGACTGAGGAATGAAAATAGAGGATGTTTATGTTTAAAAAATATATATTTGGGGGAGGAAAACTTTTAACCGTAAAACTTAAAGTTGATAAATGTGGTAAAAAAACAGAACAGATTATGGAAAACTGTCCTCTACCTTATAAAACATCTGAATACTGAGATATTTTATGGTTAAATTATTATTATATTTTATGTTAATGAATTTATTAGCATCATCATTTTGGGCCAAATCCTATCTCCCAAATTTCTAATAGACACTCCATAGAATATGGGACACCCAGGTGGTTCAGTGGTTGATCCTCTGCCTTTGGCTCCTGGCATGATCCCAGGGTCCAGGGATCGAGTCCCACATCAGGCTCCCTGCAGGGTCTCTCTCTGCATGTCTCTCATGAATAAATAAATAAAATCTAAAAAAAAAAAAAAAAGAAACTCCATAGAATAGAGAAATGAGATTGTTTTGACAAAATCCACACAATGAGAATATAGGGCATCCTTTCCCTACAATGTGAATCTAACATTTATGGAACATGAACTCTCTGCCAGGCACTAAGTGCTTACACATATGAACTCATTTACCTTCCAACACCCTCTTGTATGCCAGCTACTTCACTTTACAGTTGTGTTACACTTTGCACTTTACAGTTGAAGAAACTGATAGAGATGACTGGTCTGGGAGGCAGCCGTCACCTCTGCTGCTGGTTTTGACTTTGCCACAACTTGCATCATGACCTTGGGCCACCACTTCCAGACTGTCACTGTCTCATCTGAAAAATGTGGACGCTCCATCACATCCTCTTGAAGGATTCCCCTTCCTCTAAAATAGGATTTTGTGTTTATGTATTTTGTTCCTAGAAAACTTGATTTTGGAATTCCTGAAACATCTTTTGTTGTATTTAAAAACAAAAACAGAAAACAAGATTATTATAACGAAAACCTCAGCATTTGTCTGAAGGTGCCAAATGATGGTGCCTGCAGAATTTGTCTTGGAAGTGAGAAAAAAAAAAAAAAAGCAATTGTGGTTGTGCAGATCACTACAACGAAAGAAAAAAAGGATATGTGTGTATATGCTTGGAAGAGGATAGCCTGTAAAAAAGGCTTTAAGGAAGAGGTAAGTGAGGGATATAAGAGAGGAGAATTGAATACCACAACATATTTTCCCCTTTAGAAGACCATCTGCTGAAATTCTGAGCATGAGAACAAAGTAGGATCTGAAGGATCTGGAATAAATGAAGTGAAAGAAATGCTGAGAAATCTTTTGACTGAGCAATTTCCAGACAAGCGAAGGAAGTCATGTGACTTGCCCTTCTGGTCCAACAAAAGTATGCAGGATCTTGGAGGGCAAACTGTGTCGAGGGTTCTCTGGCTGAAAGCATGTGATTCAAAGACCATAATAACAGAGCCCACAGCAAGGGGGAAGGCAGGTGTCAGAGTGCAGGCATTCGGGCCCTGCACACAGGAGTAAGGAGCGCAGGCCCCCAGGCCCAGGGAAGCCAGCAGACCTTTCAAAGCTCAGTGCTCTGGGAATCGATGCGCTGAGGATTCACAGCGTGAATTTTAGAAATAAGATTGATGCTTGAAAAATACTCTTTTACTCTCTTAAAATATGAGAAAAACACCGGGAAGGGGGTGGGGGGCTTTTCCCAACAAAGGCACTAAGTGGTAATCCTTGGGCCCTTCAGCAAAACCTTCTGTTTTGAAGGTGATAAAATTAATTTATCATGTCCTCTAAAGATGCTGACTCGTTGGGGTTTTTTTGTTTTCTAATGTAACAAATTATGAATTAGCTGAATTAACAGGCTTATCTACTGTTCTTATAATGTCTAATTTAGGCTAACATTGATAACAGAAGATGTTCTACAGTGCGAGAACTAAAGCAATAGCAAATAAATGTTTTAAAAACCTACCGAACAAACCTGAACAATCCTCCTTAGAGAAAAACAGCAAGGATAGATTATGGTTATTTTTAGCTGTTGTCATTTCTAAATTGTATGTGTCAAAAGTAAAGAAGAATTCCTCAGAAGAGAAATTAAGATTCATCACTGAGAAAGGAAAATAATGGTGTATACAAGTTTTCAGTGACTTAAAGGATGTTTTAATCCACCTGCTAGATTTCTGGCCTCCTGGAATTCTCTATGCCTCACATTTTCAAAAAATGGCAAAATCTGCACATAGTAAAGTACTTTGGAAGGTTTTTTTTGTTTTGTTTTGTTTTGTTTTAATGTTTAGAAACTGAGGTTTTAAGCAGTGAGCCAGGCCTCGGGTTCTCTGTCATAGTCAGTGTGGAGACTATTGCTTGGGTCTAAGGGACAGGGACTATGGCATCTTTTGCTTCCTTTTCTACTGTAAGTCAGATTGTCACTAGCATTTCATCCCTGCCTTTCAAAGAGGAGCCAGTTTCAGTCTCCGCTTTTTGGCTCCTGACTCTTTCATGAGTGCTTTGGAAGTTATGAACTCTGCACACTTTCAGGAGGCCAGGAATGAAGGACATTGGAACAGAAAGAGCCTTTACCTCCTTTCCCTTTTATCAGGGAAAAAAAAAACCAAACAGTCCATTGGCCTCTGACATGCAGGGCCTGGAGGGCAGCATCTGCCCTTATGGAAAGGGCAAGAGGGAGAAGAGGTGGCACCTGACCTGCCTCTCCTCCTTGCGCTGCCCTCCACTGCCCTGAGGTTTTTCTCAATCCGGCCAAAAGCACTGGAGAGCTGACTGCAGCCAGCTGAACAACCTGCCTTAGGTATGGTCTCTCCTGGTGGCTTGGAGGACCAAACTGGAATGAGGATCATAGGTAAATGTTATAGTGGGGATTTGAGCCATTTCAGCAAGTCAGATACCTCTTGCTAAGTATCCTTTTTGAAAGTAGCCGGACATGCCATTTTGTACCATCTGTGGCTGCCAGGTGGTCCTTGGGCCCACTGAGGCACAAGCAATCCCTGTGCCATCAAGCTCTTTCCTGTCCTCAGAGACGTCCAGGCACACTGCTGAGTTTTGAGTTCCTCCATTGCAGAGGAACTTCAAAATTATTTGGGAACCAGTTTGAAGGGTCTAAAGCTAACATTTTTGGTCAAGATTTCTCCCCCATATTAATTTCCTTTTCCACAGCCACTTCATTCAGCTGCCGCTATTTCTCCTCTGGATCACTGTGACTGTTCCTAATTAGTCTTGTTTCCTTCAAGCCATCCTCTTTCCCACCCCCTGAAGACCTTCCCACATTGACCGTCACTGCTTCAGTGCTCACAGCCCTCCACTGCCTACCCTTCATTCTCTGAGGGGCATCGAGGCCCACCCAAGCCTGGCTGTCCCTGTCCAGCCCCTCCCTTCATCACCTCCCCCTTCATACTCCTCACCTCACCATGCACAGGTCCACACATTTCCAGCCTCTTGACATTCAGATTCGCTAACACCTACTGCAGACTCACTTTCAGATATCAGGCCCAGCATCACCTTCAGTGGGAAGACTTCTCTGACTCCCTCACACTGGGTCAAACATGCCTCTGCTGGGCCCCTATGACCTTACTTCTGCCTGCAATGAACTTGACTGTGCACATGTCCATCATCCTCACCAGAGCTTCTACAGATCAGGAGCCGTGTCTCCCCAGCCTCAAGTCCCCAGAGCCTGGTTTGGTCCAGGCTTGATGTGTATAGAGCTCAACATGTTTGGGGAATGAATAAAGGCTTCATTGACCCCCAACAACCAGAGTGAAGGAGCTGCCTGCCACTAGTAGCAGATCTGGCTGCTTCTCCATTCTCCTTTCCTCACTGGGGCCAAGAGAATGCCAAGATTCCCCAGTCTCCTCTTGGCAGCCAGGAGGAGGGTGAGGAGAGGGGCCTTTATTCCTCCTCCAGATGGCTGGAGCTGGGATGGAGCCCAGCAGCTGTGTTTGGGTGGAAGGCAAGAGGGCAGATGGCCTGGTATCTGTTTGCAGACAGCCTGAGAGGCTGCAGCTCTGGTGCAAGACGTTCTCCGAGGTAGACTCACCAGGACAGTGGTGAAGTGGGGCAAACGCCAGGGCCGGCCACTGTGTTAGCATTCACTGCTCGAACACTGGCCAGCATGATTACAAGACAACAAAAAGAGAATCCTTTGTGCATAAGACCCTTGTATTTCTTCTGGTCTTGGCTTTTAATATTGCAATCTAAACAAAGCCTTTCCTATATGAAAACTCTCTTAATTACTATCATTTAAAAATTGGTTTAACACAAGCAAGCCTCATTAGATTTCAATTTCGTTTTCTGAAAATTTTGGCAGCCATTGAATTAGTCACCCAATCAATACTGGTGGTAGGGGGGAGTAAGTAGAGGAGGGATTCTTCATTGCTGAAAATTTTTGGAACCAGAACACAATACAAGGCCTAGAAATTTGTACCAGGGCAGTAGTCACATGCTTACATACTTAGATCAAAATGAGCTCACTGACCTCTTCATGTCATCAAGAAATTCTTTCATTAAAAAAAGGTGGGGGAGGGGATCTTGAAGGAGCAGGGTAAGAGCTGAGGGTGGTGCTGTCACCACCTAACTGACTGCTCCTCGTCTCTTGATCCAAAGCCAGTCAGTCTGAAAAGCGAGGCACAGTGTCACACTTGTGTCCTGGGGATGTATGTATGGCTTTCCTAAAATGCCAGTTTGTCATGTCATGCTTGCACGACAGCTCCCTCCAAGTCTATGATTCTTTGATCATCCATTTTGATCATCTTTTTCCTAATTAAACATTGAAGCCATGGCTTGAAATCACTTTTTAGTTTCTGCACGCAGCAAAACAGAGCATTTGAAAAATGAAATGTCATGGTGCTGTCACATGGCACAGGTGTAAACTATCCGGCCCCTAAAAACAATTTTTAATGACAATAAGGAATCTAATTCCACCCAGAATCACTTAAGGGCATCCCAGCGATGGAAGTGCAATTGTCTTCTCTCTTCTCACCATCCTGCCCTCCTATCCCTAAAATACACAACTTTACTTACTGTGTGGAGGAAATCCTCTAAATCGGGAGCATTCAAATACCCATGATTCTTTAAGGCACCTGTAGCAAAACAGAGCTATGGCCAGAGGGGTCCCCAACTTTCTTTCTTGTGCCCGACACTTAGTGTCCTCTTACCAAGGATTCTTGGCTACCAGATATAGGTGTTAGCCTAAGCTGTCCAATATGGTAGCCCCTAGCCACGTGCAGCTAGTAAGATACAAATTCAAAGGAAGTGAAGTTAAATAAAGTGAAATACCTAGGCCCCCAGTCACACTAGCCACATTTCCAGTCCTTGGTAGGCGCATGCTGTTAGTGGCTACATATTAACACAGATGAAGAGCATCCTCATCAACACAGACGTTCTATTGGGTAGCACTGCTCCAGACCATTGAACTAGGCAGTTCACTTTGGCATCACTTCAGGCTTGCTTGATTTCATGGTGAATTGACCCACTGTTAGAACTTATTAATCGGTTCAGTTGGGCTAACTGTGCACGGAGGCAGCTGTTGAGAAGGTGACAGAAGTGATTTGTCCCATCCAATGGCAATAGTAAGAGTGGAAGGATGGACAATAGTAACAGCTGACATCTATTGAGCACTTATGATCCAGGCACTGTGCTAAGCGCTTCAGCTGTGTTACCTTATAATCTTCACGATGCAATTATTATCTCAACTTCACAAGAGAGGAAGTGAATGGCAGACATAGAGTCCTTAGCGTTAATCTAATCTGACACCTTAGGTGACACAGTTCAGACCCTGGAGTCAGATGGCCTGGGTTAAACCTTTGGGTCTTTGTGCCTCAGTTTCCTCATTTGGAAAATAGAAGAAATAGTGGAATCTAACTTATGGATTGTTATGAAAATTCAACATGAATGGTTCATGTAAAGTGCTAAGGGCCCAGTAAGTATTAATTACTTTGATTATTATAGGTGAGAAAAATCCAGGGAGGTTAAGGACATGCCCAAGGTCACACAGCAGATACTAGCCTAGCACTCTTTCCGTTATACCAAATGAACCCCTCTTGCATATGAGTCACATTGTGTCCTCTCTTCCACCACCCACGTGCTTTCAACTAGCTTGCTCCCTTTTATCATAACCACTTGGCAGCCAACCGCTAGTATCATGAGTCGCATCAGCACTGTTCCATTGGCAAAGTGTGCAATGACTGTCCCTTGGAAGCAGCCAATTTCCATGGCTTCCTGGCTTATTGACATTTGGAGAATAGCCTAGATGGGCTCCAAGGTCCCTGTCATTCCTAATGTCCTCAGAGGGTTTAAGTAAGAAAGTAAAGGCAGGTTTCCCCTGTTAGGTAAAAGAGAATAAATCTTTTGACCCAGTTGTCTGGACTAAAGATAAGTCTCCTTAAGATTTTCTACAGTAGGATAATATTTGGGGAAGAACAAAAGAGAAAGGAATAAAAGTAGTTCATTAGAGTGGCCCCATCTAGGTGGCCACCTACAAGGTACAATTTATTCATGGCATACACTTTCAGCCTCAGTTAACTTCTTGTGGGTATGTTAGAGTGGCCCCCAGTCCCAAGCTCTGCCTGAGATCCTCTCTTTGGTTTACTGTTGTGCAGACCCAAAATGCTCACAATGGAGTCCTTTTCCTAAGAGGACATCAACTCACTAAGGGTCCATGTGTTAGGATGTGTCTGTTCTTACCTGGAAATTTCAGGACTGAAGAAGAAAATTCCCTTAACACATCAGCACCAAGAATGCCTGGCAACTCTGAATAGCCAATTGGTTTTTATCTTTTGCATGCTGAACTTGTGATTCATGTATTTTCCCCTTCTCTTTGGCTGCTGGGAAGCTTACAACCAAATTTACCACCTATTTCTAGCAAAGTACAGTTTTCAATGTGGTATAGATTCAGTACATAAACCCTACTCATGGCGGATTTTTCTTTCTTTTCTTTTTTCTTTTCTTTTCATTTTTTTTTACCCTTATTTCAATCTTCAGTTCTTCTTAGCACAATGTGAAATGTAGGATATAAATGAGAAAGATGATCTCTGGTGTCATTTCAGGATCTGAAAAAAAAAAAAACCCTGGGCATCCCAATCTATGAAGTTTTCTCCAAAAGGCTTAGGTCTTCTCATTTCTTAATTGGAGGGAAATTATAAATTGTAGATACCTTTAATGTTGTTGTTGTCTGTGGCGTGATGGCGTTTGGAGTGTTGCACAGAACATGTTGTGCCATAGGAGAGGGGTAAAATAAAGAGAAAGCACTGGTTATTTAAGAGTAAAGAAGAAAAAGGAGGACCCCAAATATAAAAGGAAAGATTTGGAATTGAGGGGGTTGGTTAAGGGATCCTGGAGATAAATTTGCCTGCGTAATTGTTTTTCCCCAATCCAGTCTCGAGTACCAGCCAGCTCCATCTGGCACAGGTATCCAGGCAGGCTTTCTGCAATGCAGTTTTAAAATCTATTTTAAGTGTCCTATAGCAGCAATTCTTGAACTATAAAAGTGCATACAGATCACTGTGATTCTTATTAAAATGACTCTAATTCAGTAGGTCTCAGGTGGGGCATGACATTCTGTATTCTTAACGAGCTCCTAGGAGACGTAGATGCTGTTGGTCCAAGGTCCACACTTTGAATAGCAAACATCTGCAGAATTTTTATAGCCACAAATGGCAATTAGAAACCTCTAGACTCAAAATCTTCTTGGTCAATGTCCTCTCTTGCAGTCTTGCTGGTACAGATATCTGAGGCTTACACTCCGTTCCTTTCCAAGCACTTGCATGACCCCAAAATGTTTCTGGAGAATGAACCTGCCCAGGCTACCCCCCACTTATGTAGGCTAACTCCTACAAGATGAGGTACCTCTTCAGTGGACTAGCAGTTACATCTGCTTCTTGCTCACTCCTGTAATTACTAAGTTAGCTGGCAAGGGCTATCCTTTGGAGGGGGAGGGATGGGAAAGCCTTGTATCCAGAAAATATAAAGAACTCTGACAGCTCAAGAGTAAAATTAAAAGATGCTCAACACCAATAATTATTAGGGAAACACAAATAAAAACCACAGTGAGACACTATTTCATCCCACTAGGACGGCTATAATAAAAAAGAGAATATCAAGTGTTGGCAAGAATGTGAAGAAGTTGTAAATCTCATACATTGGTGATGATAATGTAAAATGATGCAGCCACTTTGGAAAAGTCTGGCAGTTCCTCAAAATTTTAGGCATCATGTTACCACATAACCCAGCAGTTCTACTCCTAGGTATATATATTCAAGAGAAATGAAAACATATGTCCACAAATAAGCCTGTACAAATGCTCATAGCTGCATTATTCATAATAGCCAAAAAAGTGAGAACAACTCAAATGTCCATCAACTAATGGATGGATGGAAAATGTGGAGTATTCACACAAAGAAATTATCTTGGTTCCTTCAGGTGACTGTAACAAAGTACCACAGAATGGGTGGCTCAAACAGTAAACATTGATTTCCCACAGTTTTGGAGGCTAAGAAGCCCAAGATCAAGGTACTGGCAGTTTCCGTAGCTGGTGAGAGCTCACTTCGTGGTTCATAGATTACTAACTTCTCACTTTGTCCTTATGTGGTATAAGGGGCAAGGAAGTTCTCTTGGGTCTCTTTTATAAGAGCGCTAATCCCATTCATGAAGATGTCACCCTCATGACCTAATTACCTCCCAAAAGCTCCATCTTTTAATACCGTCACATTGAGGGGTAGGGTTTCAACATATGAATTTGGGGGTGGGGCATAAATAGTCCATTGCAGGGATGTTATTTGGCAATAAAAAAAGAAAGAAAATACTGCTAACATGCCACAATACAGATAAACCTTGAAAACATGCTAACTGAAAGAAGCCAGCCACAAAAGGCCACAGTTGGTGTGATTTCATTGATATGAAATATCCAGAATAGGCAAATCCATAGACAGAAAATAGATGAATGGTTACCAGAAGCTGGGAAGAGGGATAATGAGGAGTGACTGTTACTGGGTATAGTGCTCCTTTTTGGGATGATGAAAATGTTCTAAAATTAGGTTGTAGTGATGGTTGCACAACTCTGAAAATATTAAAAGCTACTGAATTGTACATGAAAAATGGATGAATTTTATAGTATGTAAGCTATGTATTAATAAAGTTGATAACAATTTTGTAGGGGCAGAGAGGTGGGGAGCGTGTCTTAAGAAAATCCTCCATCCAGGTGGTAGCACTCTGCCCCAATAGACCTTTGTGGTTCTTTCCCCCCTTTTGGAAACCCTACTCTTCATTAAATCTTGTCTCAGGTCTTGGTATTATGTCTACATTTAAAGCAATTTCATCCCAACGTAGTCTTCAAGTATCCTTTCAGTATGTTTACCACAGCTGATTACCCCCTGTGTTCTTGTTTACTTAATACTTTTTTCAAAGCTGACTTGGCTTTTACCTAAATATATATATTTTTCAAAACAAATCTTATATCACTCCCATAAATGGAAAACCAGTATTATTTGCCATAAACTGAAAGTAACTTCAAAATAAGTGCTGTGAAAACCAAATAATTTTATTAACTTCTAGATTGATCCAGTTGCTTTGAACCTGGGCCTGTTCTTATTAGAGAGTTGTTAAAACTTTCAAGTGGAAAAACTTTCTTCTTGATTTAATCAGGATTGAAGATTAATTTAAAAGGGAATACAGGGCAGCCCAGGTGGCTCAGCAGTTTAGGGCCACCTTCAGTCCAGGGCCTGATCCTGGAGACCGGGGATCGAGTGACACATTGGGTTTGGGCTCCCTGCATGGATCCTGCTTCTTCCTCTGCCTGTGTCTCTGCCTCTCTCTCTCTCTCTCTCTCTCTCTCTCTCTGTGTCTCTCATGAATATGTCTCTCATAAATAAATTTTAAAAATATTTTTAAAATATTTTTTAAAAATAAAAAGGAATACATTTTTCATCATGTGATTCAACATTCTATAATATCAAGTCCTAGTGCTATTTTGTATACTGCTGTGATATACATCCCACACTGGTGATAGAGTTTAACAGTGTACAATCCACTCTCTTGGCAGTATCTTCTGTGATCCTCTAAACCCTACTTTTCTTTGGAATAGAGTCCTGGTCTTCCCAATGACCAGAATGCCTTTCCTTACAACCTCCCACCATGCAACAAACCTAGCTAAGTCAGGACAGAATTAGGTCGTAGTGTCATCCTCATTTTCCACCCCAGGAACATCCATCCCCTTGTGCTTGTTATTCTTTGATTGTTTCCCCACCTCATCAGTCCCCACCATTCCCCACCATTCACTGACCCATTCTCTGTCCCGGGGCTTACCACCTAAAAACTAGCTTGGATTCAGCTGCAAAGCAACAGCAAAAGGTGGATAGAGGAGAGGAGAGGGGCCAGGATACTTGTCGTTACACTCCCTTCTTGCTTGGTGAAATGACTCTGGCAGTATCATCATCCCTTCATAATACATACCCCTCAGAGGGCTCTATCTCCATGGTTGTAGCTAATACCAACTTCTATGAACAATTTCCTCACGTTGCTCCTTCAGGTCTAGAGGTAATAATGACATCCTCCTGATGATGAATCAGTAGTGATTTAGCATACCTTGTTTGATTCCTCTGTTCTGTGACACTTCCATAATAATTTCCTATTAAAATATCTTTATATCAACCATCTAAGTTGGGGAAATTTTGTTTCTTGCCAGATTCTAAGTGATACAGATGGAATCTTTTCACTGTAAATGCATTTGTACATGTGTTTTCATGTGCTTGTATAACCTATTCAGAATATAAAAATAATCAAAGAAATAATATGACACATCAAAATTTATAGAACACAGCCAAAGCAGTACCTGGAGGGAAAAATGTAACTTTAAAAGGAGAAGGCTGACAATTAATGACCTAAGCTTCTATTCCAAGATAAAAAAAAACAAATGAAGAGAGAAAAAGAAAATAAAGGTGAGAACATAAATTAATGAAATAGAAATTAAAAATTTGTTCTTTGAAGTGATCAATAAATCCATAGCATGGGATCAAGAAGAAAAGCACGTACATTATCAATGTCAGAAATAAAAAAGGGGACATAAGTACAGGGCCTAAATAATTTAAAAAATGTAAGAGGGGGGGCACCTGAGTGGCTTAGTTGGTTAAGCACCCAATTTCAGCTCAGGTTGTGATCTCAAGGTTGTGAGATCGAGCCCCACGTTAGGGTCCATGCTGGGCATGGAGCCTGCATGAGGTTCTCTCTCTCTCCCTCTGCCCCTCCACTACCCATCTCTCTCTCTCAAAAAAAAAATATTAAAAAAAAAGTAAGAGGGTAATATAACTTTATGCCCAAAGTTTGATAATATAGTTGAAATTGTCAAATTCCTTGAGAAGCATGAATTACTTAAAAAGACACAAAAGAAATAGGAAAAATAAATGGTCCTACACTGAAGAAGGAATTGAATCTATAATGAAAAGCCTCCCTTCTCCCCAACAAATCCTTACAACTTCAGCCCAGATGGCTTTGTTGGTAATTTTTTTCTGAACATTCAAGAAAGAATTAATAAACGTTTAGAGAAGAAGAAACAATTCCAAACTAGTTTTATAAGGCCAGCATAACCGTGATACCAAAAACTGCCAGGGATATTATAAGAAAGGAATGTCGCAGGCCATTATGTCTCAAGAGCATAGATACTAAAATCCTGAACAAAATAATATTTGTAACTTGAATACAGTGATAAATAAAAAAGACCTACATATGACCAAGTTTCACAAGATCGCAAAATTAATTTAATACTCAGAAATCAATGTAATTCATCACATTAACTGTGTAAAAAAGAATCATAGGATCACCTCAATACATACAAAAAGAGCATTTGACAAAATACAATAATCATGATAAAATCTCTTAGCAATCCCTAGGATTAGAAGGAATCTTCCTTAATTTATAAAGGTGTTTATAGAACACCTTGCTAACATGAAATAAATATGATATTGGCCTGATGACAAACAAGTCAACAAAATAAACTATTCAGAAATATACCCAAATATATACAGTTCCTTGATGTGCAAAATAACAATACAATGGCAAGTGGGTCATCTTTTTCTTTTTCTTTTTTAAGATTTCATTTTTAAGTAATCTCTACACTCAACATGATGCTCAAACTCACAACCCCACGATCAAGAGTCGCATACTCCACTAACTGAGCCAGCCGGGCAACCCCAAAAGGATAATCTTTTAATAATAGTGTTATAACAATTGTGTATCCATATGGGAAAAAAAATAAACATTGCCTCTTACCTCACATCAAACACAAATTACGAATTTAAGATTGATAGTAGACCTATATGTGAAAGTTCAAACAGCAAAGCTTCTAGAAAAAAGATAGAATATTTTCATTAACTTGGATTAAGGAAAGACTTACTAAACAAGATACAGAAAATATTGTAAAATATTATAAAAAATTGATAAATTTGGCATAGTTAAAATTAAGAACTTGTGCTCATCAAAAGTCAGATACTTGGGACAGCCCAGGTGGTTCAGTGGTTTAATGCCTGCCTTTGACCCAGAGCGTGATCCTGGAGACCCTGGATTGAGTCCCACGTCGGGCTCCTTGCATGGAGCCTGCTTCTCCCTCTGCCTGTGTCTCTGCTTTTCTCTCTGTCTCTCATGAATAAATAAATAAAATCTTAAAAAAAAAAAAAGTCAGGTACTTGTAGGGGAGTGAAAAAGCAAGCCTAGCCTAGGAGAAAATATCTGCAATGTATATATCCAACAAAAGATTCGTATCTAAATATATAAAAGACTCCTATAAATCAATAAGAAAAAGACAAACATCTAAAAAAAATGGGCAAAGACTTGGACACCCCACAAAGGAGGATATGCAAATAGCTAATAAGCATATGAAAAGGTACTCACCATCATTACTCCTCAGGAAAATGCAAATTAAAGCCATGATGATGTAGCCCATCAGAATGTTATTCTATTAGAATCGCTAAATTCGAAGTCTGATGATACAAATCATTAATTAGGATGTCAAGCAACTGGAATTCTAATACATTGCTGGTGAGAGTACGGATTTGTACAACTCCTAAAAAGCTATTTGGTGTAATACATTAAAATGAAACATGTAGGAGATACCTGGGTGACTCAGGGGTTTAGCACCTGTCTTCATCCCAGAGTGATCCTGGAGTCCCAGGATGGAGTCCCACGTCAGGCTCCCTGCATGGAGCCTGCTTCTCCCTCTGCATGTGTCTCTGCCTCTCTCTCTCTCTCTGTGTCTCTCATGAATAAATAAATAAAATCTTAAAAAATAAAATAAAATAAAATAAAAATAAAATAAAATAAAACATGTAGGGATGCCTCAGTGGCTCAGCGGTTGAGTGTCTGCCTTTGGCTCAGGGCGTGATCCTGGTCCCGGGATCGAGGCCCACATCGGGCTCCCAGCAAGGAGCCTGCATCTCCTTCTGTCTGTGTCTCTGCCTGTCTCTCATGAATAAATAAATAAAATCTTAAAATGAAACATGGAACTATTTTATGATCCAGCAATCCCACTCTAGGCATATACCCAAGAGGAACAAAGTCTGTGCTCCTAGGCAATGTGTAAAAGAATGTTCTTAGCAGCATTTTTAGTGATAACCAAAAATTGGGAACAACTCAAATATCCATCAATAAGAGAACAGGTAAATAAGTCCTGGCCTTTTCATACAATGGAGTCCTATACAGTAATTTTTTAAAATACACAAAACAGCATAAGCGAATCTCACAAATATTAAGCTGAGCAAGAGAATCCAGTTACACAAGAAAGTACAGTGTATGAGTCCATTTCTGTGAAAGTCCAGAAGAAAAAAATGGTGTATTTCGTTTTATAGCAATTAATTTCCAATGCACACAAACGTTGTACTTGTTTAGTACAGAAAGACACAATAATCTCTGTTCTTTAAATGGACATGATCAAAGGAATTATATTGACTGTACACAAGCAGTGTCTTATAATCTAATCACCGCCTAATGGGGGAGACTGAGTAGGAGCATGATAGCCTTAGACATTCATAAAAAGCCAGAAACAGCCTTCGGCAAACATTACATATCAGACCCCTGGGGTGGAATAATATTTTAAGATATTAACCACTGGGTCCCCACCCGGCCCCAGGATTTTCCCACAGCCCTTCCTCCCACTCAGGCTCAATGCACTTTGCCTCGGGGCAGGAATGACACAGGAAGAGGGAAAAGAAGCCTTTGTAGTTCTAAAAGTCTAACCCACAGCAGGGACCAGAAAGAGCACAGGGCATAGGACAAAAGATTCCAAAGAATACGTAATGACTCAGAGCCAGTTTTTCCCACCCTCCAAAATTGCTTTTCCAAATCCCTTGGGTTGCCAGGAGAAGAGCACTAGAGGGGAGTATAAAAAGCTGGGCCCCTGAAGAGGTGCCCTGTGGCCTGCTTTCCCTGGGCTGCATCCTGGGGTAGGGGGCCGGGTTGGGGGAATGCTAGAAATCCCACACAGGTGGAGGGATCCAAGTGCAGAAGGTGCTTATTCTCACTGCCCAAATGGAACCCAAGTGGTGAACTAACTAACATTAAGTTTCTAGCACCAGATAGGATGAAAGCTAAAGTATGAGAACAGGTAAAGAACAACAGGGAATTTCTGTTTCTGCCCAAGTGTATAAATGTCCTGAGGTTTGCTGTCGTGCTTTCCCTGAGTACAGGTCTGATTATCTGCTTCTCAGTCTCTCAGAAGGTGCACAACAAGATTTATCTGGAGACTCTGGGTTTCCCTGAGCAAAATCCATGACTACTGCCAGTTCCAGGGCACCATGAAGCAGTGGTGGGGACAGGGGGCTTACCCACTTTTAGGATATGTGGCAACCAAAAAAAGCACCAAAATATGAGATTTCCCAGATTTCCTCTCCCAAGTTCATGGCATTGGATTCTCCTTACCCTGTTCAGCATGACTCGTTCTAGTGCCCTCTGGGAGAGGTCTACCCTTGCAAGAGGATTTCTCCAGAGGCTTTCCTACAGAGCTGAGAGGTAAAAGGGAAAGGTAGAAGAGAATGGAAATCTCATTAGTGTCCTGGGGGATGAGTCGCTGGGTGATGGGGGTGGGGGGAGTTTGCAAGGTGGGAAGCAAGTAGACCGAAAAGAAAAGATGGCTTACAATTTATTGCCCTGGATTAGGTATCGTCTTGCTTTGTGTTTGAGTAATACATTTGTCAGCTATTTTGAAATTACTTTTAGATGGCGGAGACTGCACTACTTTTAGCTATAGTTTTGGTGGGATCACGATGACCCAGCAGCGACAGTGCTCAATAGTAACTCTTGAGTGGCAAGTTCCATTGCTCTTACCAGTAAGCAGCAGCAAGTCGCACATTCTGGTGGATTTAAGCTTAAAGGTCATTTATTAAAGAGGTTTTGGGTAGCTCACAGAATTTGGAGAGAGGTAGAGAACTGGGCTTGGGTCTCTATATGATCCTAAATGATCCTAAAACTTCATGAGTCTTACAAGCTTTATCCTATAGCTCATTTCTGTTTTCCTTTCCGTCACTAACTTTGGTTTCAGGTTTGGGACAAGTATATCTGAGAGGTCAAGTCCAGGTCATGCTCCTGGGATCTCAAAAAATGTGTAATTGTCATTTTCAGCTTCCTAGCAGGTGATGATGGACTCTGACACCTTGACCTGAAAAGAGGAGGAATTTCACCAGAAATTCTCCATGAGAGGAGGTTATTGGCCGGAAACCAGAAAGATGGGACTTGTTTACCATTGAGGTCAACTACCTCAAAAGCCTTTAGGACACCAGATTCATTATTTAGTGCTTGTTAAAAATGCAGATTCAAGGGCACCTGAGGGGCTCAGTTAAGCATCTGCCTTTGGCTCAGGTCATGATCTCAGGGTCCTGGGATCAAGCCTCGAGTTGGACTCCCTGCTCTTCAGGGAGCCTGCTTCTCCCTCTCCCTCTGCCTGGTACTCCCCCTGCTTGGGCTCATGCTAGATAGATAGATAGATAGATAGATAGATAGATAGATAGATAGATATTTTTTATATATATATAAAATAAAAAAAAATTAAATGTAGATTCCACGTCCCTTCCTCTGAGCTACTGAATCTGAATCTATGAGAATGGGGTCCTGGAACTGTTGTTTGTTCACCAGCATCCCTAGTAATTTGTATGTACCTCAAGCCTTACTATATACTCCCATCAGTATCCTTGATATTCACTCTAAAAATCTGCATATGTTGGAAGCATTGTTGCCTTCCCACCTGGGGTAGCTGGGAGAAAAAGTATAACTCTAAGGAGGGTGTCCATTGTATAGTTTCAGAGCATAACATTATTGGTTTGAACCCCAGTTCTACCCTGTATAGCTCTGCAACTTCAGAAAAGCTACTTTATCTCTCTGATCTTTGGTTGCTTTGCCTGTAAAATGGGATAACAATAGTATTAATCCGTATTAGTTAAGGTGGGACAGGCTATGTTGCTGTAACAAACAGTCCAAAGTTTCAATGGCCTGATTTAGTAAAAGTTTATTTCTTGTTCCTCAGGTGGGTACAGGTGGATGGCTTTCCCTGGAAGCTCCCTCTGACCATGTGGCCTCGTTTCATGGGGCACAACCTGGAGTCATTTGTTTACAATTTTGTAGTTGAAGAAGAGAAAGCAAAGAGACTAGGAGATATTATATGGCCAGGCTGACAGGGGGCACCTAACTTCTGCTCACATTCCATCTGTCGGAAATCTGTGGTATGACCAACCTGACTTCAAGGCAGGCTGGGAAATGCTGTGAAAGATACAGATTTGGTAGAAAACCAATGGTTTCAGCTACAACTATCTCATAGGATTGTCATGAGGACAAAATGGGCCACATGTATGAAACACCTACAGATGTTATTGTCATTCCATTTTATCAAGTTTTTTGTTTGGGCGTTTTTGTTTTGTTTGTTTTGTTTTGTTTTGGTTTTTCTGTTTTTCCTTTAAGGGAGGAAAATGCATGATGGCAGGGTTTTCATGGTTTTATTGACCACAAATAAAACCTGCATATGCGTTGCCTCTTCATTTTCTTTGCTGCGCAGCCTAACATTGGGATTGGAGACTCTGATAACCAGCTGGGCTGCTCTTCCCACGATGGTTTTGAGGTTCTTGGGGTTTTTTTTTTTTTTTTGAGCAATCTCCACACAATAAGGTCTGTTGCACATCAGCAGCACTTACAGCTCCGTGATGTTGAGGACCAGAAATTTCTGGAAGCCACTGGGCTGCATGTGTGTCATTTTCTTGTTCCCATAGCCAGTGTTGGGCGTGATAATCTGGCCCTTGAATGTTCCATGTATCCTGTTGTCAATGCCTCTGGGTTCCCACCAGTTACATTTAATTTTTTTAATTAAAAAAAAACTTTGGACACAAAATTAATAGATGTTCAGTATAGAAAAATTATATAGTACACATAAGCAAAAGAGTAAAACAAAAACTAACTGTAATTCTCCACTTAGAGATAATAACTACTAAAATATGAGCCTTTTTAGTTTTTTACAAAAATAAGATTTAATTCTGCACACCATTTTAGAAGTTTTGTTTTGTTTTTTGTTTTTCTTTGGGGGGGACAGTCATAAAGATTTCATTATATCCCTATTTAAGTAACTATTGCATGATTATTGAAGATTGTGATGATAGGCCCCATCACATAAAGTTTTTTAAGGTTCCACAAAATCAGTAATTTAACATTAGGGGTACACAGATAATCTAATGTTGTGAGGACTAATTTAGGCAGCAGTTTTGTTCTATGAAAGGATATAGAACCACTCAGAGCAATTTTTCAAGAACCTAAAGAGACTTTCTCGTAACTATTCTTGTTTTTAAATACTGGTTTAAAAAGTACAGAGTTCAAATGGAGCACCAGTTTACAATCTCTGCTTTACGGCATTTTTCCAACATCAGTGTGGTATTCCAAAAGTAACCAAATGAGGATTAAACATTTAAAAACTACCTTTTTCCTGCCCCAGGAACTAAGTCACTACATTTTAAGTAGCTAGCAGCATTTCACTATCAATAACATTAGTCTGATTCACTGATATAATTACTAATCAGAGCCATCTTTTAGTCCATTTCTACTAAAATTCCAGAATAAACTTGGAATATTTCCATATTCTGTTTTACAAGCTATTGCATTTCATTTCAAATATTCTACTTTTATTTAGTCTAAAGCAGACTAGTATTGGTCAATAGCAAGTTTATCATGGCAATATCATGGCAAAATTTTAGTTTTAGGTCACAGGTCTGGAGGAAAACTCTTGGGACTTCACTGTATACACTAGTGCTTTTCCTCACGACTAAATGTCACTCATGAAGAAAACCAATTTTACTGCTTATTTAGTAAAGACAAATAAAAGTACACTTCTTTTTCAATTAAAAGATTACTATGTGACAACAAAGTTTGCATTTTTAATAACATAGATTACCAACAAGGTCCTGACCTAGTCATCAAAAATCAAACAGATCCTCAAATCTAAAAACAAGAAACAGAATCACACACATATTCTGACCAAACAAACTAATCCTGAATATTTCCCAAATAAAAAAGCACAATTATTACATTCCATGTTTCAGAGAAGAGGCATGAAAGATTGATGCCGTTAAGTTTATTTACAAACATGTTGAGTATGTTGAATTCAAGAGTTTGATCCATTTTTCAAAGTGACCGCACCTCCTAAAATGTTCCTTTTCACATCTGTTTAATGGGTTGATTAAAACATCTTTATTTCTGAAGCAGTTGGTGTCTTACTATAAAAAAAAAGGTGCAGCCAATCCAGATCCAAAATACAAAGTCATCATAAGTAGTAGCCTCCACTTGGTTTCCACTGACAATGGCAAATTCTTCCCGGGGCCCTCCTCATAGTGGCTCCTGCGGACCACAGAGGTTGTGAACCTCAGGATGCTCTGTCCCAACATAGCGCCACTGAAAGTTCTGCGAAAGTCACAGACCCTAAGTAGGCAGAAACGACAGCACCACACCAGGGCTTCTCCGCGACCTTGTTCCTCGGTCTTGTTTTTGTTTTTTTCACACATAGTGATATAGTACAACCTGCTTGGGTTGCCAATGGGCACACTTCATATCCCCATTTTCAATATGCAATAGTGAATGAGTGGTACGGATGTACTATAATATTGTCAAGCACTTCACCAATTGTTGGACATTCTTACTACCATAATCGACCCTGTGATGAACATTTTATGTTAAATCCCTGCACACATCCTTGGCTATTTATTAGCCTGGGTTTTTCCACTTCCATTACATCTGTATGTTGGAGCTGGCTGGTTCTGCTGGTCATTTAATCAGCCACGCAGGCTAGAACCGGTGGAACAGGTTGGGTTGACTGCTGTAAAAACTAGCCAACCCAAGCTCTGACTCTTAAAATTATTTCTGTTCCCTGGGGATTATGCCCCCAGCTCAAACACCCTCTGGCATACACAGTGAGGGAACTGCGTTACGCGTTACCTCATATTCTTAAGAGAATACGCTGTCGTCTTTGCCCTAGTCAAGAGGAGCCCCTGGCAGCATGGGCTATGTTACTATTTATATAACACGTTTTATACATCCAGGAGGTGCCAAATGTATTAAGTCCATGAGAGTCACTTGCACGATGCATATGGGATCAGGATATAACATTTTGAAGTCCTTTTTTTGTACAATGAATCGTCTTATATAAAATCTACAGATGACCTTCTAGACAGAACTTTTAAAAAATCTGGACAAAAAGTTTCAGAAGAATTATTCTTCTTCTGTTGGATCTTTGCTTACGCTCACCTCTGTTTAAATGGGGGCTCTGACGGAGGCCAGTAAAGCCCTTACTTGATTGTGCCATGACCTATTTTTAAAATGTACCCCCCCCAAAAAAAATAATAAAATAAAATGTCCCAGACCCTTGACTTCCTATAGAGGATAAAGTCCCAACCTCTTAGCACATGTGATTTCCTTGACATGCTGAGTCTGGCCTCAAACCTCCCCCATGCAGCTCTGTCTCCTGCCCATCACGTTTTTCTTAGTGTTACAGGATAGATTGTAACACTTGGTATCACAATTGCTTTAAATATATGTCTTCCCCTCCCCATAGCTTATATTTTTAACCACCAAATACTGTTCTTCTCTTCTGCCTATATCTAATAAGCTAGTACCTGGATATAGTAGGCAATCAATAAATGTGTGTCATTAATAATAACTATCATAGGGCAGCCTGGGTGGCTCAGCGGTTTAGCACCTGCCTTCAGCCCGGGGCCTGATCCTGGAGACCTGGGATCAAGTCCCGCGTTGGGCTCCCTGCATGGAGCCTGCTTCTTCTCCCTCTGCTTGTGTCTCTGCCTCTCTCTGGGTCTCTCATGAATAAATGAATAAAATTTTTAAAAATAATAACTATCCTATAAGAAGGACTAGCACTTACTATGTTTTAAGGGATTTATTTGTTATCTCCCTTAATCCTCACAATAGCCATGAGCTTGGTACTATTATTATGCCCAGATGAGGGGATTTTACAGATAAGGAAACTAAGGCACAGAGGTTAAGCCAAGTCATCCAAGATTACAACAATAAATAGAGGGCAGAAATGAAATTTGAACCCAGGCACTAGTCTCCAAAATCCTAGTTCTTAACCTACAATGAATGAAATTATTATAGAATAAATGGTGTTAACCATGCCATTTGGGAAAGAGACCACATGTGAGGAAGTAGGTCAGTTTTTCGGATGGGTTCACAGGCTCCATGGACTGACTGCTTCTATTTAAATTCTGTTTTCACCACTTAGTAGCTTTGGGAGTTTGGAAAAGTTATTCAAGTTTTCCAAGCCTCTGTTTTCTCATCCATAAAGTGTGGAGAAAAGTGGCCCCATCCTGATAAATTTATAGTGACCATTAAATGATAGAATCCTTATAAAGCACCTGAAATTTCATAAGATGCAATAGATACTGTCTACACACAGTTACTATTACCAGATCCATAAGACTTGTATTAGTAGCTATTTGCCATCCTGGAGTGAATATTTCAAATGCCTTGGCAAACAGGTTGTTCATTCTCTAGTCACCTGCTTTGAGCACAAGTCTGTATGTGTATATGTGTGTCTTGGTCACACAACATGAAGTATATAAAAATGAAAAGTCCCTAATCCACCTAGAAGTCTTCCGCAATGTGTTCTGCACCAACCGTATTGTGCTACAGCTTTTTGGGGCCATGTCAAACAAGGTTTTGGTGTCACAATGCAGAACAGGTTTTAGGGACCCTCTGGTTTCAACATTCCACGTGTCAAAGATTAAGGCCTCTTCTAGACTTCAGGCAGTCATGAAGATCTGGGATTAGAGCAAGGGTTGGAGGCAGCTCTATCCAGCACTCAGAAAAGTGCTCTCCCTGCAACCCATTAGCTAATAAGATGTCACTGTGCAATATCCACCCTACAAGCCTTTTTGGGCTCAACCTTCCAGAGACTAAATTCTTACCTGGCTCTTCTCCAATCAGGATGGAGCTAGGTGGGATTTGCCTATGACCTCATATCTCCTCTTGTTTTATTTCTAGTGGGTCTAAGCAGCTCTGACCTGAAAATATAGCCCTGACTAGAAGAAATATGATCCCTTTTCTTTCATCACCAAAACTCCAAGTTCAAGCCAAAAGTAAACTGAACTCCCGTGAAGGAAAGGAAGAGATCAGCACGGCTCAGAAGGGTGTTGAGATTAAGTGCCCCTCAGTTTGTTCCCTATGAAACAACCGGAGGGTTGCTGGAGGGGAGAGAGGTGGAGGAATGGGGTAACTGGGTAGATGGACATTAAGGAGGACACATGATGTAATGAGCACTGGGTGTTATATAAGACACTGAATCACTGCCCTCTACCTCTGAAACCAATAATATATGTGAATTAATTGAATTTAAATAATTTTTTTTAAAGGAGGGTATTGGGAGAAAAGAGAGCAGAGCACACAGCATGAAGGGATCCCAAAGATGAGGCAGCAATAGGCCACGGCAATGATAACAGCCAGGAAACATAGAGCCTGAATAAGTGGAGAGCTCAGAACCTCTAACTTCAACTCCAGCCTAAATTCAGCTTGAGTATTAATCAGACTTCATCGGTGAAGAAGGGCTTGGGGCACACGGTAATCTGCCTAGGATCACCCGAGGCAGTAGAGGGCTATGAGGACCTGCAGTGTTTCCTCTGTCTTTTCAGAGGAAGTTGTCCCTGGGAGGGGGCCATAGACATAGAATTTGAGTGTTGGAATGCATCCATCTGTGTCCCCTGCTTTCACCTCCTCCTTTCAGAGCGACTCCACTTGCCCAAGGTCACAAAGTTAATTTGTGGCAGAGCATCGCTGCTAGCCTGGCATCCCCTCCTCTTTCCCTCATAATGATGCTTTCCACTTTGTGCAGCTGACTCACCCATACCCCTTCTGTTCTACCCACTATTCATGCCTAACGTGAGGTGGGCTGCATGTTGGAACTGTGACCCCCCCCCCCCCGGGTGTGATGTAGAGCAGGAAGGGGACATATGACAGCATTTCACAGGGCATCTCATGGTGTCTGTTTTTCTGACCACTTGTGGAAATCATTTTATTTCGGACCCCATATTTGTAGTTCTCTTTCCACCCAGAGAGGAGACCACAGAGCTCCCAGACAAGAGAAACTTGCAGGGCTACGCTACACAGGGAAAAGCTTTAGGTAATCAAACAGATGGAAGGGCCAATAAAGTTGCCAAATATTTGATACAGCCATTCTTTTGCTACACGTAACTGATGATTATTAGCATTTTCTTAGCACAAAAAGAATCATTTTCAGATGCTTCTAGTAACTTTTACTGAGTGCTTACTGTACAGAGGCGATATTACTTAAGCTTCAACACCACCACCAAGCAGTTACTGTTGTCCCCATTTTAAAGAAGACAAAACCGAGGCAAAAAAAAAAAAAAAAAAAGGTTACGTAACTTGCCCAAAGCTTTGCAAATAAAGATAGTCTGACTCCAAAACCTGACTCTTCATCATGCTTTTCTTAACTCTTTTGTACAACCGTGTGTATGTCTTTCTTGCCTCTTAGTATGGGTTTTACTTGCTCTCATGGAATTCTGTTCTCTTTATCAAGGCCGAAATTTAAGCACCCTTCTGGGTATTACTATTGATCGACTCCTGAACCAAATTTGTAACAGTTAAGATACTGGTGTTCAGTTAATATGAGTATTACAAAATACTGCTTTGAGCCTTTTTTTTTTTTTTCTGTTTGAACGTTCTACATACTACATAATCCATATTAGCACGTTGGTGTGTTTCCTTCCTGCCATTTTCCGTTGTATTTAGCATGTGTAGAGGAGGAAAAACTTTCTCCTCTATCTTCTTAGGTTCAGTATCTAGGGCCCTGCAAATTAAACTGACAAAGAAAAGACTAACAGGAGAAGGAGAATGCCAGAGTTTATTTATGTGTCCAATGTGCATACACCCTGGCAGACTTAGTAATGAGCAACTCAAAGGGGTGGTCAGAATTGGGGGCTTATATACCATCTTAACAAAGGATGAAAAATTTGTGGGGGAGTGCAAGACAAAAGGGCTTCCTGGGGGTAGTAAATTGTGGGAAGGTAAATATACTTTACCTCATGGTAAAGGAAACTCATGGAAGATAAGAGTTATTTTAGTAAGATTTGTTTGTGCATCTCAGTGCAGACTTTCTGTCTCTGGTAATAATGACTGTTCTCCTGGTCTGGGAGAGGGGAAGGGGAGCACCTCCACAAAGGAAGATTTATATCCCGCTTTCAGGTAGGTGGAGGAAGTCAGAGAGCTCTTTCTGTATTTGCTGCTTCTTAATTGTCATCAGCACAAAGCAATTTTTATGCCCAGTTGGCATATTTGGGGGTAACATGTTTAGATTCCCTTCACATAATAAAAACTGTAGGGTGCGTTAAATTTCCTAACTGCTTTCTCCCCCGCCCTTGTTGTATAATGTATATTTGTGTGTATATGTGGCTATATAGTCTTTGTAACTCCCATTTTTCAATGAATAAATAACATTTCATTGAACAGATCTATCATTATTTGCTTATGATGATAAATAAATAGGACACATAAAGCCCTCGCATGAGATGTTTGGGCTGGTCCCAAATTCCCCATGTTATCAATAACCACAGTAAACTTCATGTTTTCTTTACTAACCAGACAGATTTTATTCTTGGTTAGCAGACCTTTAATTCTCTAAAGTAGGCTGAAAGCATGCTTCTATCTTTGCGAGTTTAGGTAGAAAGGGTTTAAGGAAATGTCGATGGGCAGTGAGCCAACCCCGAAGTCTCAGTAAGTTCAGTGAACAACATGAAAGGCCTACATAAATCAGGAGTAACAAGGAGAGCGCGTTACCGCACCAACCAAGAGGATGTGTCTGAGTAAGTTAGGAAGGCTAGAAAGACCAGCCGGTCTCAACACCCCAGCTGGAGAAACAACTCCTACCGCGGGGAACACCGGCTCCCCTTTCACGAGGGAGCAGTTTTTCTGACCATGACAAGTTATTCATGATTCACAGGTTGCTTGGGGCCTTCTCATTTTTTTTTTTTTTGCAATAACCAAGTGCACAGCATACATGCACATGTGTGCATGTACACACACACACACACACACACACACACACTTCAGAAATGACCATTTTCTGCTCATTCAAGTAGCAAAGTCAGGAAGACCACGGGACTAGGAGACAAGATCTCATGATCTCGTCCTCAGCCCCTTCTCATCAATAAGGCTGTTACTCCACATGGCTCTACTAATGTCTCACATACCCAAAGGGTAACTCATTTAAGGGAATGGGTAGCTCATTTAAAGGAAAGATCGAATGGATTAAAACATTTTCATAAATTACAAAATAGTACATAAATGTCCTGTCAGGGCATTGAGAAATGCTGGCTTTGTTATATAATCATTACGCATCTTGGAGTCTGAGGTAGGAGCGATCACATACCCATAGTATGGTATTTTATACTTACTCACTGGGATAGTTGGAGATTTTCAAAATGTGAGCTATTGATAAATGTTTTCAAATGAGAGTCAAATGAAAGAGTGCTATTTTACTCTTGGCCAGTCCTGGGGGTGCTCAGAGTTTGAACTGCATGCTTCTAGGGTCCTGAGCAGCTTTTCTCATCCAGGCATCCAGGAGACCCTCCACCCCACACCTTCTTGTTGGGGTGGTGGGAGCCCATCATGCTCAGTTGCCTGTCTACTGGAGCCCTTGTGTTCTTCCAACTGAGTGTCTCCTCTCAGTCCCCCTGAGGCCGCTCTAAACTCTGGCCACAGTACCTCTTGCTCTGTGTATTGTGATCACCTACTTGGCTTCCCTACTTCTAGTTTTTCCTCATCTCAACTCATCCTACACATCACTGCCAGAGATTCTATTTCTAAATAATGTCACATTTTGCCTCAAAATAATCCATTTTCTCCAAGTTGCTTAATGAATTAAGTGCAAAATATTCTAACATGATATTCAAGACCATCCACAGAATGTCCGTATATCAGAGCCTACTAATTTGTCCTCTCCCTCTTCCTTAATAAGAGATCATCTTTCCCTACTGAATGTTAGTCCCAGACTTAGGGCTGCTCTGAGTAAGGAGTACATTCTCCAGCCTCCTTTTTAGTTAGGTACGGCCATGTGACTTAATTCTGCCAAGGAGATATAAGCAGTGACATGCACAACTTCCAGGAAGTACCGTAGGAGGGAGACCCATGCTTTTTGTCCTCCCCTTCCTTCTTCCTGCTGGCTAAGATGCCAACATGGTCGCTGAAAGCCAAGTAGCCATCCTGAACCATAGAGGGAAGCCACAAGCAGAAGATGACAGAGCATGTTTTCCTGACCTTGTGGAACATCCACATAAGTCCTGAATTGACTCTTCTTGGGACTACATTTTGTATAGAAGAGATAAAAAAAAAATCTATCCTAATTTTACTTTTCCAAATATGCATTTTTAACAGCTCTGTGAAGTACAATTTGATGTAGCAATGTTGGGGTTCAGAGCAAACAGTCAAGAAGGAATTCTTGAGATATTTTTGGTGCAAAAAGGTGGTTTTATTAAAGCACAGTGGCAGGACCCATGGGCAGAAAAAGCTGCACTGGGATTATGTAGAGCAATTGATTATATGCCTTCAAGTTAGGAAGGGGTTGAGGATAGTGTATAAGTCTCTAAGGAATTTTGGAAGCAAAGTTTTTAGGACCTTGAGGGGGCTAGCTATTATTAAGAAAAGGTCATTACTGTCTAGCAAACCTTAGTCCTAAGACCCTTTAGATGTATTATCAGTGGAACAAATGCTTGGAGGATGATTGCTAACATGTATCTTGGGTGGTAGAGGTAAAAGAAGTTTCCAAAAGAATTTTTATATGTTAAAGGAGACTTACAGGATCCTAGGGGTCAAAATAATACTAAGATAAAATTGCCTTTTTTTAAAAAAGATTTTTTATTTACTTGAGGTGGGGGGGTAGGAGGGAGAGGGAGAGAGAATCTGAAGCAGACTCCATGCTGAGTGCAGAGCCCCACACAGGGCTCCACTGTGAGGTCATGGCCTGAACCAAAACCAAGAGTGGGATGCTTAACTGACTGAGCCACCCAGATGCCCCCTAAGATTGCCTTTTGCCCTTAGCAAAGTATCAGCATCAAGATAGTTGAATTCCTAGAGCAAGTTCATTCTGCCTGTTTCAAGGACATGTCAATGGGCTGTAAGTAGTAAGGAAATTTGTTTTTTTCTCTCACCTTTGTTTCCCCACATCATAACTGATGTACAAAAAATGCACATATTTAATGTATATGTGCATTCAATGAGTTTGACATATGTGTATACTTATGAAACCATCATAGGTAATAGACATGTCCATTATTTCCAAGAGTTTGCTTGCATCTCTTGTTGTAACAACACTTAACATGAGATCTATCCTTAATAAATTTTTTAAGTACATAATTCAGTATTGTTAACTATAGGCACCAAGTTGTACAGCAGATCTCTACACCTCATTCATCTTGCATAACTAAGACTTTATACTAAGTAATTCCTCATTTTCCTCTCCTCCCAACTCCAGGCAACTACCATCCTATTGTCTGCTTCTATGAGTTTGATAATTTTAGATACCTCATATAAGTGGGAGTCATTTGTCCTTCTGGCTTATTACCATTATATCTTCCAGACTCATCTGTGTTGTCACATGACAGGATTTCCTTTTTTTTTTTTAAGATTTTTTTTTAAAGATTTCACCCATTTATTCATGAGAGACACACAGAGTGAGAGAGAGGCAGAGACACAGGCAGAGGGAGTAGCAGGCTCCATGCAGGGAGCCCGACATGGGACTCAATCCTGGGTCTCCAGGACCAGGCCCTGGGCTGAAATCAGCACTAGCTGAGCCACCCAGGCTTCCCAGGATTTCCTTTTTTAAGGCTGAATAATATTCCATGGTGTGAATTATGCCATATTTTCCTTATTCACTCACTTTATCTGTTGACAGGCATGCAGATTATTTATGTATCTTGACTATTGTGAATAATGCTATAATGAACACAGGAATGAAGGTATCTCTTCGAGATCCTGATTTCAATTATTTTGGATATATACCCCAAAGTGGGATTGCTTGCTAAATATGTTTTTAATAACAGATATATTAAGATATAATTCTTGTACTATAAATTTCGCTGTTTTAAAGTGCCAACTTCTCATAGATTTGTCTCTTATCCTTTGGGCCCAGAACTTTTTTGTTTACTTATGATAGTTGGACTTATTTTAGAATTATATGTACCCGTCACATCTCCTCAACTCATATCCCATAGTACCTGGCACTTTTAGGACCTCAACCATTTATTTGTTAATGTAAGATTTTGTGTGCCGATTATAGTGGTGAACATATGAAAATATCTATAATATCTATTAAGTTCAAATACCAAGAAAAGCAAAAATCAAATATATTTGAAAAACTTCTGCATAATTGGATTTATTCCTAGAGAATGACTATTCTATTTAAGGCAACACATTAAATTGAAAGAAGTTTGGCAACATTAACAATAGGATTCAAAACAGGATCTTAACTAAATTTGCCCATTGTTCTTTCATCATGCAGATTTCAGTTGGGGTACTGACACAGACAAAAATAGGACATCTCTTATGGTTAATACATTTTAGCAGTTCCATTTTGCAAATGAGGGAACTAAAGCTCAGAATTTTAAAAACTATCATTTTAGGAAATGGTACCTCATTATTACATATTATTGAAAGATTTTAATCATAACCAGTTTCCTACAGTTATGAGGATCTTACTTTTTCCACATCAATCAACACTTCCCAAAATTGGTTGGTAGAGGACTACAGATGCTTGTTCACCATATGGAGTCTAGGATCCCACCCAGAGTCCTATGAATTAGAATCTCTGGGGATGGGGCTCAGGAAACTGCATTTTTACTAAGCTCCTCAGGAGATTGTGATGCACATAGTTTGAGAACCTCACTACTCCCTAATTAATGATCCATTAAACCAAAACCCCTATGGAACTTACCCTATTCTTGGGCTCCACCCCCAGAGATCTAAGGTAGCCAGTTTTGAAGACTATCCCACTCTATTGTCACTTAATCAAAGCTCAACTATCCAGAGGTTTAGATTGTTTAGTGGACTATGCATTTGGATGAAAAAATCAATACTCTGAAAAAGCACCCAAAGCACTGAATAATATCTGAAAAGAGAAAATTCCTTTATGTTCTTCATACTAAGTCATCCCTACTTGGATGATGAAAGTTGGAATACTATCTTTTGGAAAAAATTTCAACAGGATTGTTTTGACTTCCTAAAAGACCCCCAGAAAGGGCAGCCCCGGTGGCGCAGCGGTTTAGCACCGCCTGAAGGCATGATCCTGGAGTCCTGGGATCGAGTCCCACGTCAGGCTCTCTGCATGGAGCCTGCTTCTCCCTCTGCCTGTGTCTCTGCCTCTCTCTCTCTCTCTTTGCATCTCTATGAATAAAATAAATAAAGTGTTAAAAAAAAAAAAAAGACCCCCAGAAAAACCTATTAAGTGAGAAACGCTAAGCTTCTTAGCTATATTGTATTGAGAAAGAACCACAGTCCAGGTTGGGTCTCAAAAGGGGAAAGTCGAGGGGGGATATTTTTGGGATTTTAAGGCCTAGGATGGATGACTTTAAGACAAGACTTGGAAGACAGGAAGCTGAGTTTACAACACAGTCGCTTTGGGAGGAGAGAGTCTTGAGAATCTTACTGAGCAAGCTGTTAGTCTTGGTAAGTCACCTTAACTGGTTCACAGTCTTATTGTCTGGGAACAAGTATTTTCTGGAGCAAGTAGGTATGTTATTTGGGCTGGTCCCAGGACTGCTAAACATGTCCCACTCTAATTGAAATAAAAATATTTGCACAGATACATCAATTATCCCTAAAAATTCAGTTTCCAAAATGTTATATTCTTGTAAGCCCTGTGATAGAAATCATCAACATTTGTATTTTAACAGTGTATAGAAAGCATTCACGCATATTGTGTCTTTTGATACAACTTGTGAAGTAGTTAAGCCAGGTGATTTAATATTCCCATTTTACAGATAAGGAAATGAAAATTTAGGGAAGTTATGTAATTTGTAAGTTATGTAAAGGGCTTTAGCTTTTAGGAAATTGAATCCTAGTATTCAGACTCCAAAATCCGTACTCTTAAACAGCACCACAGACAGATTTTATTATGTTACACTGGATTTTTTTTTAAATGTTGAGGAATCTGGGAATTGCCCTTGAAATTTGTTAATTTGTTCATAGGAATACCAGAAGGACCTCATTATGATTTGGCTACCATCACAAACTTCCAGATTCATGGATCTAGAGAAAGAGCTATCAACTGGTCAACAGTAGATCAGTAATTAGCAAAGTATAGATCAACTGAGAAATAAGGAGTAAATGAGGACTTCGTGAGTGCCAAAAGCACTGCATAGCACTTCTGTCCAGGTTTCTATTAGTTCCCTAATGCAGACAACCTAGAAGCAAGTTTGGTGGGTTCCACATTATAAACATTATGGGGTCAAATGTGTTTTTCAAGTACACATCCTGCCCCAACCTGACCAGGAAGTTATAAAGCTTTTCAAGTGGAAACTTACTGGTGGGGCTTAATGAGCCAGGTCACTTCCATTAATGAAATATACCACATTTCTAAATGTCCCCTTCAACTGCAAATTCATCCAAATGGGTCTTTTCAGATAAACAAATACCACAATTCCTTCTGGATCAGAAAAGCACCTTCTATAATGATCTGGAAGAAGAAAAAAAAACCAACAGCAACAAAAAGTCAAATAAGGGAATATTGCATAGCTATCATGGGCACAAGGTATATAATGAACCATCTCTTGGAAACTGAATGTCCAAAGAGATGAGGTAAATAACCACAGCTGTTTGAAGAGTGGAAGAAATCGATTGTTCCACATGCTTTTCTCAAGTGGGGCCTATTCTCTAAATCAGAGGCTCTCAGCCCTCATTGTAAAATTCACCAGGGGAGCTTTGACAATTCCTGATGTCCACGTTTTCCCCCAGACCATGTGAGTTTTAAAATTCTCCAGGTGATTCCAGTGTGCTACCAGAATTTAGAACAGTGCTCTGAATCCATAGTTCTCGTGTGGTCCATGGGCCAGCAGCATCACCAGCACCTGTCAGCCTGTTAGCAATGCAAATTCTCCAACTCCACCCCAGCCCTTCTGAATCAGAAATTTTGGGACTAGGACCTAACAATCTTTTTGCCCCCCTCCACAAGCCCTCCAGATGATTCTGGTATACGCTACAGCACTATTGACAAGCACTGCTCTAAATAAAATGCTATGTCTCCCCACCTGCAGCTTAAGGGAATACAAACCTGAGCGGCCCCAAACACTGCTTGAGACATACGGCTTTTGTCTAAAGACAGAAGCCACTATTGACACAACAATTAGGCCTCTGGCTTTAAATTGAACCGTGCAGTACCATGGAAGTATAAACTGTGAGGCTTTAAGGTAGAAGGGAACAACAGAAGTCCCCAGCCCCAACTCCAGAGCTGGTCCCATGCGGCAGGCTGATTCCATACGGAGCATCTGCTGGAGACTACCATCCGGGACTCATGGCCAACATTTGAGGTTTGCTGCCCAGCACATGATATGCCTTCTTAGGACTGTTGGCTGGGATTTTTGTTTAGGGATCTACCTCTCCCTGACTTTTAGTCCCTGGACAAAGCCCATGAGCCAGGCCATCACCTGAAGGCTTCATACTGAGAACCTTGGCCCAGTCTTCCTCTCCACTCCATCTGCTCCCTCCTCCTGGCAACATAAACATCGCTTGGGATGACCATCAGTTCCTCTGCCACGTGCTTCCTAACGTCTTCATTTCCAGTGATCTTCCCCTATACTCAGCTTTACCTATTCCTGCCCACAAATCTTTTAAATTCACTCATTTCTAGCATCCCATATTTGGCCCTCAGTCTCCACACTACAAGAGTCTTTGCTTGAACGCTCTGGTTTCAACCCTTTTTGACTTCATCTGTGCTCTCACCTCCTCACCCCTCCCTCTGCTCCTCCATCACTCCTCCTTAGACAATGAAAGCCCCTTAGTCAATGGTAGGAAGTAAAAAAGGCACATGTTTCAAATCTCAAAGCCCACTTTCTGTCACTGCTCTTTAAATTTGACCCTTCTCAAATCCCTGCCTTCACCTATTAAAATCACCTATGAAATCCCTTCATCACCCTATGATGATGGAGGATGTCCCTCCTGCTATCCACGACAAATCTCCCCAGATGCATTCCCATCCCCCTCTCTACCCCTCTCCTAAGAGACCTCATGCTACTCAGTATCTGCCCTATTCTCTGCTACTTTTTCCATCTTCCCCTAGCAACTGGATCCTTTCTATCATCTGTTAAACATGTTCCAATCATTCTTAACCTGAATCTTTTCCTATTTGAAGATATATACAGGCACTCTCCTATTCCCACCCTTTTTGTCCATTCTTCCCACAAGAGTTGTCTACTCTTGATCAGGGCATCATTTGTTCCTTAGCCCTTTCTGACCTGGTTTCTGTTCCGACCACACTAGTATCTCCAGTGAACTCTTTGTGGTATAATCCAGGGGAGGCTTGTAAGTCCTCTCCGTCATTGACTTCTCAAACATTTGGTGCACTTGACCAATCTCTTCCTCTATCTCCTTCCTTAGTCTCCTTACCTGTTAACCCCACCAGAAGATAAACTGCATGAAAACAAAGACCCTGTCTGTCCTATACCTGCTGTGTTCTGGAAAAGTTCTGATATATAGTAGGTACTTATTAAATATTTATTCAGTGAACAAATGAATCCATTACACAAATACTCATTACAGTACATGATGGAAAGTGCAACCTGGAGAAGATCCTACGATGGGGGATCTAACCACATTTCAGAGAAAAACACATGGGTCAGGATATCTCTGGTTCCCATGAGGCCATACTCTCATTCTCTCATAATCTTTTCTTTCCACCTTTCTGACCTCTCCTTCCCAATCTCCCAGGCACATGATGTCCTTGTCTCTCACCCTGATGTTTTGTCACTCCTCGGAATTGTTCCCAGGACTTCTCCCTTACATTACAGTCCCTCCCTAGGTAACTTCAGCCCTGTCATTTACTATCTATGTATCCACATTAGATGTCTCAGCCTAATCCTCTCTTCTGAGCCCCAAACCCATACAGCCAATCGATCTCTGCCTTCTCAACCTCCACACCTGCATGTCTCATGGGCACCTCATATGTAACATGTCCAAAATTAAACAGACAAATGTGCTTCCTAATACCCCCAAACAGGAGATCAGAGGATCTTCTCTGGAGGAACTGAACTACCCAGAACAAAGGTATCCCAAAACTGACATTTGAGAGTCCCTATGAAAAACCCAGGTTGTCATGCAATTGCCCTAGAGTAAAGCCCACACCAACAAATTCCATCCAGACACACTGGGTAGCTTAAACTGAATTATGATGTCAAAGGATGATTAGCCTTTTAAGAACAGCCTCCACTGTGAAAGGGAGAGAGAAAAATTCCCTGGAATGCCAAAACTTACAGAAAAAGAGATGATCAAAAAACAAAATTAAAACCTTGGATCCAGAAAGAGAAGATTAAAAAAAAATAATGGAAATGGAAATTATATATTAAAGGAAAATTATATTATTAAATTTAATATTACATATTAAATTATTAAAGTATTACATATTAAAACTTAATAATATAAACTTTTTTCAGAACTTAAGGACATGAGCTTTCATATTGAAAGGATCTAAGAAATGAAAGAATAAAGATATATATCAAGGAATATCACAAAATTTAAGCTCTCCGATGTTAACTGAAGGAGCTCAGACTCTCTTAGAGAGAAATCATATCATACATAAGAATTGGAAATTGGAATGGCATCAGACTTCTCAACCACAACACTTAAAACTAAAAGACAACAAGTTCAAAAATTTGGAAAGTTATTTTCAACCTAGAAGCATTCTAATATGAGAATAAAGACATTTCAGACATGTTAAGTTTCAAAGATTTACTTCTGATGTTTCTTAGAAGTTACTGGAGGAAATGCTTTATTAAAATAAGACTAAACCAAGAAAAGAAGACATAGGGTCCAGGAGACAGGGCATCCAGAAATATCCCTGGAAGGTGCCCGGATGGCTCAGTTAAGCATCTGCCTATGGCTCAGGTCATGATCACAGAATCCTAGAATCTAGCCCCATGTCATCAGGCTCCCTGCTCAGTGGGGGAGTCTGCTTGCCCCCTCCATCTGCCTCTCTTCTCTGCTTGTGCTCTGTCTCTGTTGTGCTCTCAAATAAATAAATAAAATCTTTATTTTATTTATTTAAAACCCTGGAAGAAAAATGGATTGGATGGACTAAGTAACACTTCTGACAAAGTGGAAGATTATACTCCTAAGTGTTTTATAGAGTCATTCAAGGTATGGAAAGATCAAGCCAGTGAATAAATGAAAAGAAAAGAGGCAATAGCTTCAGACAGAACAGAACTATAAAAGAAAAAAATATATATATATGCTATAATTGGAATATACCTATATTTAGTAGACAGGGAAAAAAGGACAGGGGCCTAACAGAGACAGAATTCCATTTATGAAAACAGAAGATATCAAGAAAGGAAGAAAAGATCCAATATCAGTTATTTGTACTTTAGTGTAGCTCAGTGCAAGGAATGATGTTAATGCTGAGGAATATCAACAGATTTGAAGCCCATGCAAACTTAATAATCAATTATACCTAATATATAAAGAGAATCAAAGCATTAAGGAGGGCACGTGATGTGATGAGCACTGGGTGCTATATGTTGGCAAATTGAATTTAAATAAAATGAATTTAAAATGAATTTAGAGGGATCCCTGGGTGGCACAGCGGTTTGGCGCTTGTCTTTGGCCCAGGGCGCGATCCTGGAGACCCGGGATCGAATCCCACATCGGGCTCCCGGTGCATGGAGCCTGCTTCTCCCTCTGCCTGTGTCTCTGCCTCTCTCTCTCTCTCTGTGACTATCATAAATAAATAAAAATTAAAAAATATATATATAAAATGAATTTAGAGGCAACTGGGTGGTTCAGTCAGTTAAGTGTCTGACTTGGCTTTGGTATAGGTCATGATCTCAGGGTCCTGGGATCGAGCCCCATGTCGGGCTTCATGCTCAGCACGGAGGATTCTGCTTGAGGGCTTTCTCCCTCTCCCTCTGACCCTCCCCTTGCTCGTTCTATTTCTCTCTATCTCAAATAAAAAAATAAGTCTTTAAAAAATAAAAAAATATGGGGGTGCCTGGTGGCTCAGGTCATGATCCCAGGGTCTGAGATCAAGCCCCATGTCGGGCTCCCTGCTGAGTCTGCTTCTCCCCCTCCCTTTGCCCCTGGACACCACCCTTGCTTGTGAGCACCACCTTGCTCTCTCTCTCTCTCTCTCTCTCTTTCTCTCTCTCTCTCAGATAAATAAATAAAATATTTTAAAATAAGATAAAAAATTTAAAAATTAATTCACATAGCAGAAGTTTTGGAATGTAACCTCTCTTAGGATCTGACATTATCTCCTAAGAGACAGATGACTGTGAGTGGTTGGACTGACATGATGGATTCCAAGTCCTTCCCACTGCCTCCAGGTTTCTAGTCTTTGCTAATTTCAGTGTTCTTTTTGCCCCCAGTATTTTTATGTTTAATAGGAATCCAGCCCACTGATATGTAAAATTAGATAACCTGATTCCTAGGCAATGATTTATTTGTGGCAAGCCTGTGTGGTGGGGGTCAGACAAACTTCCATTTTGTGCAAGGCTGGGGTGATGGGAGGTGGAACAAATGGAAAGAGGTTGGGAAGAAAATGTAATGTTTCAATGGAAAACATCTGACACTATCCCTTTGACCCATGTTTCTCGCCTGGCTTTCCTGGTACAAAGCTACTTGAGCAGTCATTGTCCATTTAAAAAAAAAAATTATTGAAAAAACAACAACAAAAAATAATAAAATAAAAATAAATTATTGGATTTTGAAAGTTATCCCTAATTGTGGCAACAGAAAAAAAAGTTTGGTATCTCATAAAAAAAAAAATCTCTAATTCTTTAGAATTAGACCAAAAGATTTTTGAAGGTGTGTGGGAAAGGAAGCTTGAGATTCTGTTCACACTTGAGATGAAACCACTAACAGCGCCATCTGTTATAAATACACCTATGCAACTTGAAATTTTCAAGTAGACTCATTAGAAAGGATAAAAGAAACAGAATTAATTACTTCTAATAATATACTTTATTTAAATCACTATATCCCAAACATTATCATTTCAATAGGTAATCAATATAAAAAATCATTGAGGGACACATGGCTCAGTGGTTGAGCATCTGCCTTTGGCTCAGGTCGTGATCCCGGGGTCCTGGGATGGAGTTCTGCATTGGGCTCCCCGCAGGGAGCCTGCTTCTCCCTCTGCCTGTGTCTGTCTCTCTCTGTGTCTCTCATGAATAAATAAAATATTTGAAAAATTTAAAAAATCATTGAGATATTTGACATTTTTGGTAATGGGCTAAGTCTTTGAAACTGTGTGTATTGTGCTCTTCCAGCACATGTCAGTTGGGACTAGTACCTTTCAAGTGCTTGATGTAGCCAGTGGCTACTGTATTGGATGGACACGGTTCTTAAATCTTTTACTGTCAAAGGGAGGCAAAGAGTTGTGATAAGAAACTGGAAACTTGAGGTCAAAAATTATTTTATTTGAACCATCCAAATGTAAAACAGGTTTTTTGCTAACAAGAATCATACATTCAGGGGCGCCTGGGTGCTTCAGTTGGTTAAGCGAACAACTCTTGATTTTGGCTCAGGTCATGATCTCAGGGTTGTGAGATCAGGCCCTATGTCAGGCTCCACACTCAGCACAGAGCAGAGTCTGCTTAGGATTCTCTCTCTCCCTCTCTCTCTCCTCCTCCCCCTGCTCATGCTCTCACTTCTCTTTCCCGAATCAGTAAATAAATAAAGTATTTTTTTAAAAAAAGAAGAATTTATACCATTCACCTGAGAAAACTCTGGGCCTGATGGACGTGGGCCTTGGAGGCCACTGAATGGAAACAGCTTACTTCCTAAAGGACCAGCCCCACTAGCTCTGAAATTCTGAGCATTTCCCTTTCCTGAAGCACTAGCATTTTTTCCTCACTTTACCAACTAGAACTTTTATTTTCCCGATTTCCAATGTGTCCTGTATAGCGTCTAAGATATAATTTTATGAGCCTCTTGGGAATCTCTGGAATTCAGATGGAATCTCCTCCATGTATGATGGATGAGCCAGCCAGAATGGACTCCATCTGCTCTCTGGGGTGAATGGGACTGAACCCAATTACAACTAATTTCTGCATTAATTGAACAAGCATGAATTCAAATAATGTGTTCCTTCGTCTCACAATACATTAGCTTCTCGGGATCCCAAATGCATTATCAAGATGACCTAATTCCTTCTCACTCTGCAGGCTGGTTGTTTTGGTTGGTAAATGCCCAATTTTATCTGACTGCTTCATTCCACAAGCTAGAGCTTGTTGCTCCTAAAAGAGGGGGTTGAGGGAAGGAGGATGGGGGTTGCTCCCACTCTAGACCAGCTGGCTTCTCTTGTTCTAAGACTATCTTTGCATCCTGCTCCATGCCATTTTCCATGCTATTCACAGATAGGACCGAGAAGCATTCATGAAGACTGAAATGCACGCAGAAGCCCCATGTCTGATTTTCAGAGCATCAGTGATGTCATTTTTTTTTTTTTTTTGTCTGCATGAGGATGGCATCTTGAAATTTTCCAAACCAGGAAACCAACTCCGCAGACAGACAACCTGCTCATTGTCAAAGCACCCGCTCAGGCCAAGGAGGCCATGGCACCTGGGCTGCCTGACTCCCAGCATCCCTTCCCAACAAGCCACTCACACTTCTAAAAAGGTGACATTTTAGCAGTCTGTTTATAAAGCTGCCAAAGGAACATTTATCATGAGGTGCAAACAAAAGAGGTGCCAGAGAGGAATGTTTTTCACTGGGTTTTTCAGAACCTGAAATATGCCTCCCAGACCTCTCCGACACCTCCGGTGCAGCCCCTCTGCTATCAGCAGAGCACGTTTCAGCAGGACAGGGCCCTGGAAGGCAGACCCATGCTGAGGGAGACACGTCCAGGGCAGTTGGCATGTTAGAGTCCTCCACAACTGTGTCCAAAAGATTATTAAAAGAATATGCTGAGAGGAAATTTTTCTGATTACAGCAGGAGACAAGAGTTCAAGAGGTCAAGGAATTGCTGAGGTAAAACACCCCTGACTGACTCTAGGTGCCCCCAGCGTTATATCAAATTTTGACAGGTTGCCCAAGATCGAAAAACAAATAGACGCTTCCTTCAACGAGATGGTGATAAATCGATTCTTCTCCAGGAGCAGTGGCCCCTGAAGCGCAGACCTAGGAGTACGGCGCTGTTTTCTCTAGTGATTTATCCAGCTTGCCTGTCTGCCAACTCTTTGGGGGAAATACCAGAATCAGAAGTTAATGTCCTGAGTAGTAGCTACCATGAGAACATTACTCATTAACCGAAAAACCTGAAAATAATCAGAAAGATCTGGCTGCAGCAGTGATGCCAGAGAAATATGGAGCCGGCTGTCCCATTCCTGTGGAGGTCACAGGCCAGGCCATCCGTGACACCATGGGAAAATCAACCAGCGGGCCAACCAGTCTTGGGCTAATGTGATTGAAGCTCAGAAGGGTGTAGAGTTACACAGTATTCTGGGCACCACAGGATGCCCCCTGAACACTGGCCTAGGTCACATGCTCATGGCCACTGTAGGGACATGATCCCCCTTAGATCCAAGCATCTGTGGGCCACCACTGGACGAGATACCATGCAGACTCTCTCTGTCCTCCCATTCTCTCCCTTCTTCCCTCTCTTTTTTCTCTCCTCTTTCTCCTTCTCTCTGTTCTTGATCTCTCTCCCTCAATCAGCAAACGAAAATGGAGACTTCAGAGCCAGGGGCAGAGACCAATCCTGTAGTGTTCTGGGAAAGGAGAGATACAAACACTGCGGTCCCCATCAATTAAAAGCTGATGAGAGTTGGGGTGCCTGGGTGGCTCGGTGAGTTAAGCAGCCTGACTCTTGATTTGGGCTCAGGTCATGATCTCAGGGTCCTGGGGTCCAGCTCTACTCAGTGGGGAGTCTGCTTCTCCCTCTCTCTCTACCCCTCCCCTCAAGCACTCTCTCTCTCTCTCTCTCAAATAAATAAATCTTTTTTTTTTTTTTTTTTTAAGCTGCTTGGGGGCAGCACTTTCTGGCTGAGACAGGAGGCAGGCAAGGGATCCAGGTAAGTCTCACATTGACATATTTGTTTACATGACTGCTCCTCCCTAGGCCGTGGGCATCTTGAAGGCAAGACCTGTATCTTCAAGCCTTTTATAACAATACTTGCTTTTCTCTGATTATGACAAAAACCACATGCTAATCATAGGAAAAATTTGAAAATACAAAAAAAGATCTTTTTAAATGCAGCTTTTAGAATAGTATTTGGGACAAAACAGGCACTCAATAAAATTGTGTTGGAGAGAGGAAGAAAGGAAAGGAGAAGTCAAGGATATGATAACTGTGACATCAGTCTCCTCATTAAAATGCACATAATTCAGCAGTGGCCACGTGGAGGCCATGAGTCATGAGGTGCAGAGCTGTTCCATGTGCGGCTCTGGCTCAGCAACTGCCTGTCGCTCTGCCTGCCACCCCTGCTTTTGGTCTCCTGGGTTGGAGTTTTTTGGGAGGTATAAAGTGAATTCACCAGGCAGCGAGAAACTCGGATTATTTAGCCTGCGGGAGAGAAGCCTTGGGAACAGCTTAGACATTGCTATGGTGCTATAAATTACATTATAAAAAGTAATTTGTGTTTATTAGGAACAAATCAGGACACCTACATGAATCCCCAGGAGCTTGGCTTGTTGAGATTTTGGCCCATCTCCCCAACCATGGCTCCTAGACGTACGTTTTTGTCATTTGTTATTTTTCATCAGTGGGGCCATGCTCCATCCAGACAGGGTCATGAGTTGTAAGTGGTGAGGAGACCCACGTAGTGAGTCTAGCATCGAAAAAGACAATGGAAGAGCCCATGAAATGTCGAAATGCCTGGAACGCGGGGTAGGCAAGCATCGTTTCCTGCCACCTTTGTGAATATGATAAAAATATGTACATGGGACCTGGGTCAAGATGTAAAATGAACGGTTTCCTGTGGCTTGTGGTCGTAAGGTTTGAAAAACACTGTAGAATATTCCTTTCTGCTTGTCCCACTGGACAATGTAACAGAAAAATGATTATATGCTATTGCACGTTGATGGTAATGTCATTGTAATTAGTCTAATCTGCCTTCAAGTAAATGTACTGCAATTTACCTAACGCTTCCCTGCTTTAAGTCACTTTACTATTAGAAATAATATGCAAACAAGACATATTTCTGCATGGTATCGTTTTTCTTTTGAACTCAGATTCCCCAAAGTGAAGTGATTAAAGGATATGTGTGCAGCAGAGATGAACTTCCGTAGACCGCGTAACTCAGAAAGGCGGAAATTGTGAATTTTACTTTCTAGAACTGAACTAAAATAGCCCCCATGCCCTTGGTTCTCCTCCTCAGTAGACAACATAATCCCACTATTTCAGAGTAAGTTAGTCTCTCTAGTTTAAGATCCCATTCGTTCTTGGTAGCTGTTCCATCAATTAGGATTTCTGTTCCTCTTGTGGTCCCCACTGAGCCAGGGTGAAGGCCCCAGGGAGGCAGAGTTCTGGGACACAGTTATCTGCTGGCCTTGTGGACCTCCCCTGAGCTGTAACTGGTCCCACCAGCTCTCACGCATCACTCTGTTCCTGCTGCACCTACTTGCGGTGGCCTTGGGGACTTGGTCCACACCCTCTTGCCTTCTCCTAGTCCGACCGGGAAGTCTCTCCGGGTCTTCCCTCCTTATTGACACTGCTGCCTCCCATCCCAGAACTGCTCAGCTCTTTCCCTTGGACCAACCAGGGTGTGCAGGATGCTGTGAAGCTACCCATAGGTCCAAAGAGATGGACCTCTTTCAACACCTCCCCAGATATTGCCACTCCTATATTTAAGGGCTGTGTCCTAGTGATGGCCTCTCTGAGGAAACCAGGCAATGGTCTATCTTGGGCTCTGGGATCCTTCTACATTTATCTGGAGGATTTCCATTATCCCATCCTGTCCAGCCACAGGGCTGTGCAGGTTGGATCTCCCTTAAAGAAAGAAAGTTGCTATTTAGATGCAAGAATGGCTTTAGGTACTAGGCCCCAGCTCTCTGCCCCATCAGGCTCTTTCTCATACTTCTGAGGTAGGGCCTTGCCAGTAACTGAGCACACAGTGGGATACTCAGGCCTTGCTATTTCCGCCCAACATGGGACGCCTCCAAGGGGCAGTCTCTGCTCCAGAGCCCTGCTTGGGCTGACAGAGACTTTGTTAGATTTGCATTACGGAGGTGTCTTTAGTCAGTTAAGCAACTGACTCTTGATTTCTGCTCAGGTCATAATCTCAGGGTGGTGAGATCCAGCCCCGCATTGGACTCGAGCTCACTGCAGAGTCTACTTGTCCCTCTCTCTCCCTCTGCTTACTCGCTCCCACTCAGATAGATAGATAAATAAATAAATAATAAGATTTGCACTGTAGTCCGAGCCTCCCCTGCCCCATCTTCCCCCTTTTATGTTCACAGGCTGCCCCTCCCCAGGGTCTTACCCACTATCTGCTCCTAACTCCTCCCCAGAACCTTGGGTCCCAGGAGCCATCAGCACCTAAACCTAGTCCCTTCCCTCCAATTCTCCCTTTCTTACTGATGACCAGACGTAGACTTCCCTTGCATGGGAAGGGTATAAGTTCTCTGGTATAAGGTCCCTGCTTCTATCACTCTGGAGCCCTCACCATATGGAGCAGGCACTACCTGCTGCACGTGTGCAGGGGCCTTCCCTGCACCCCCGTCACCTGACCTGGAATCCTCAGCACCACTGTCTCTATTTTACAGATGCAGGAAGTTAGATACCAAGTCACTCAGGTACTATGTAGATCATTCCTGAAGAGCAAGTGCAAAATGAAGTCCGGAGGACCCACATAGCAGGAAGAGGTTATGATTTTCTTTCTTTCTTTTCTTTTCTTTTCTTTTCTTTTCTTTTCTTTTCTTTTCTTTTCTTTTCTTTTCTTTTTTTCTTTTCTTTCTTTTCTTTTCTTTTCTTTTTTTCTTTTCTTTTCTTTTCTTTTCTTTTCTTTTCTTTTCTTTTCTTTCTTTTCTTTTCTTCTTTTCTTTCTTTCTGCATTTCACCAAACCTTTAGCTGCCCCTTGGTATGTTACTTTCGTGACTCTTGTCTGATGTATTAGCAAAAAGTTAATTTCTAAAACTTGACAGGGACAGGAGAGCTCTTATTTGTGTGTTTCTCAGGACAGCTCAACATGTGCTGATTATAGGCCTAGGGAATTGCTAATCATTGTAATAACTTTGATTAAAAAAAACCGGGGAGATATGGTTTACAAATGATGCAAAGAAGGAGTTTAATCTGTGTTTGAGCTGATGAATGAATTGATATATAGGATATAGGAAATGTAATAGTAAAGGAGAAAACCCTAAAGGTGTTCATCAGTGCAGTATCCATGACCTCTACAGCTCTAAGGTGAGAGCGCCAGCGATGGACAGAGATATACTAGTATTAAGTGAAACCCAAGGAATTGGGGAAACTGGTTCTTTTGTGCAGGTGACCTATCAGTTGCAGAGAAGCTGAAGGAAAACAAAGCAGACAGTCTTGGCTGGTAAGCGTGGAGCTGGCATTCCACAAGTGGAAGCAAATCACTCTGAGTCCAGGCTCTGCAAACATCAGCTGTTTGTGGTCTAAGCAGCACTAAGCTGGTCCGGGCTCCCAGGACTGTGCTTCTCAAGATTTACTGTGCACATATCAAAGGGCATCTTGTTAAAATGCATATTCTAATTCAGTTGGCCTGGGTGGGGCCTGGGACTGGACATTTTTAACAAGCTCCTAGGTGATGCCATGGAATCTGCTGGTCCATGGGCTCCACTTTGAGTTCCAATGACTTAGGAGATGCTCAGAGAGCTCTAAGCAAATGCCAGAGGCACAGACGCTATTTAGGTAACTTATTCTCTCCCCCATTCCCAGCCCACATTTTCAGATTCCTGTGGGAGTTCAAGTGCAGCTGACAATGTGCTCTTTGGATTTTCTTATTGAGAGAAGTTATCAAGAAGTAAACAGAAGCCAATCACAGCCACTGCAGCTTTGCTTCTGTTAAGCCATCAGCTTTTCCTAACCTAAGACAAATATTTCCCAGGTGAGGGTTTGGGTGCCACTAGGGTGATTTTGGTTGATGGATAGACATGGCATAAAATGACCTTGAATCAATAAGGATATTACTCCCCTTTCAGTTCTCTTGCAATCCTCCTGATTATATCAAGAAGAAAGTCTCTGTTGGGTGCTAGTGTGTTTTTGAACACTCGCTTTTTTCCCTGTGTTGGGATGTGATGGGCTGCTAACAACAGAAAATCCAACTCAAAATGTTCTCGGTGACTGAAATAGCCTAGAGGGGGAAGAGGGAGGAGCTCTGGCTGGTGTGCTCTGCTGGCTCTGCAGCCTCTACTTGGTTGGGCTCACTCACTCTGGGGCTGGCAGCAGCCTTTCCAGGGGTGGGGGCAGCTCCAGGCCTTGCAATTTGTCCCCAGGATTGGCCCCAGTCAACATCTAAAGGAAGAGATACATTCTCTTCCAGGGGCTCCCAGAAGAGAAAATCTTTTTTCCCCCCAAACCTCCAGAAAATTTCCCCTTCCTGTTTCATCACCACAGATTGACTCAAAAGACCTTTGCCGAAGACTCCAATGGCCAAGAGTAGCCTTGAGCCTTAGCCCTGCTGGGGTGGGGGGTGGGAACTATGTGTCTTAAAACAAGACTCTTTCCATTCCCTTGTTAACAAAAAGAGAGCAGGCCTCTGGCTGGATGCCTTTGGGCAGCAACAGTGTCTCCCTTGATTTGAATAATGTGTGGGGTGTTTGTTTTTGCTTTTTTTTTTTTCCCCAGTTGCTTTCTATTGATGGCAAGGGGTACTGATTTCATAATCACAGTTGTAATAAGAATTTTGTTTTCTATTACTTATATTTCAGTTTAAGTGTAATTTAATTTAGAAAAAACTTAATTAAAAGATAGAACGTGATACATGAATGTGGCAAAAATTATGAAAGTGCTAAAATGAGTAGTTTGAGAAATACCACTCAGCTATTACTTCCTGGCCAACAGATATTTGGGCCTTCTAAATAAAGAAGGTTAAGTCTAAGAGACAACATCAGCTGCTCAGTTCCTGTGGTTATCGTCTGCTGGGTTCTCAAGCCAACTGGATGGCTTAGTCCGTTCAGGCTGTTGTAACAAAATACCACAGATTGGGTAGCATATAAGCAACAGAAATATATTTCTCACAGTTCTGGAGGCTGGAAGTCCAAGATCAGGGTACAAGCATGACCAAGTGAGGGCCCCTTCTAGTCACAGGCTACTCTCGTTGTAGCCTCACTTGGTAGAAGGGGCGAGGGAGTCCCTTATAAGGGTATTAGTCTCATTCATGAGGGCTCTGCCTTCAGGACCTAATCTCCTGAAGGCCCCAACTCCTTTATACCATCACACTGGGCATTAGGATTTCAACATATTTTAGGGGACACAACATTCAGGCCATAGCACTGAATTAGAATCACATAGGAGTTTTGAGAAAGCAGATGCCTGGGCCTCACCCTCCAAAGACGGTCTCTTGTGGGGTCTGGGAATATGTATTTTTTAAAACTTCACAGACTTTTCTAATGTATTGCCAGGGTGAGAACTACTTCTGAGAACGTTGGAGAATCCTTTTGAAACTGGAAGTTTAGGGGCAGCAAGAGTCTGGTTTGGCGCCGTTGCCAGGCTGTCTCCATTCCAGAAATGTCTTGTCTTACGTTTGTGTCCACTGTCAGTCCAGTCAAGAAGAACATAAAACTGTGCACTGTTGGCCAGAAAGCAGAAGGGGCAAGGGCTTTATTGGGGGTGAACACAACACATTGTGAAAATACTCTTTCCCAAGCAGTGTTCTCACGATAACTCTGTTAAAATAGTCACAAGCGCAAGATGTGAATGTTAGATTGCGGAGTCTCAACCGCATGCTTTGAAAAAAAAAAAAAAGTGTACATTAGGACTTGGAAACGTTCAAGAACTATTTTTAAAAATCAGTGCCCATTTTGTAATTATATTCTTGGTGATATCAACTATTAACCTAAGGGTATTCAGCTTCAAACTTCAGATATCCAACTGTTCTAGATTTTAGCTAAGTGTTTGAAGGTGAGTATAGCCACTGAGAGACCAGAATTATTACGGTTTCAACATGTATTCATTGTCAAATTCACTAGAAAGGTCATATATTTATACATGAGTGCTTTTCTGTTGCTCATGGCATTTAAAATAGTAAGGACCTCACTCTTTCCTAGTCAACAGTAAGATCGCTGTAATTTAGGAGGTTTGCTCATCTTCTACTTCCAACGTTTCCTCCCCATGAAATTTTACTTGTACCTTTGGCCTTCCTTCTGTGTCGTGACAGTTGACATTTTTAATCCAAGTACCCTGTAGCATAAATGAATGTTAACAAAGGTGCTTTGAGTTTGCATGTTACGGCTAAAGGTGAAATGCCAATGAAGGTCCACAACATGGAAGACACCCAGGCATGGGACTGAATCAAGTTTCTGTAACGCTGAAGGGTGCCTGCTTTGCTAGGGATGTTCCTGGAATGGCCCTGATGCTAGGCCAGGAATGAATGATTTGGTAAAGATGGGTCATCAGTTGGAAGAGAATGTATCACCACCATTTGTCCCACTTCCCATTCTGCTGATTTTTTTTATTCAATATTCATGTATTCAGCAAATGTTTATCAAGTACTTATATGTGCCAAGCTCTGGCACAAATATAACAAGTGCAAATACAGACTCCTCCTTGGAGGTCAAAGTCAGACCAGAGGCAAAACCTTGGTCTCCAGCTAGAGTGCTCTAAGGAGGAAGAGGCTGACATTCAGTTACAGAAGGACTAAACTTCTATTTAGACCATAACAAGCAAGTAAGCCTTAGATGGGAAAGATAAAAGTCCTCCAGGTGGGATCAGGGTAATTTTATTTTTCTTTTCTGGAGAGCTTTCATATATATAGACTGCACCTGACCCAGAGGGCAAGACTGTTTCCTTTCCTCGCCCTCCTGACCACTACCACTCTTTTCGTCATCCCCTGGCCCAATTTTTGCCTAGCCTCATGAAACCATCATCTGCACCTGACTGTTCCCTATCTGGACCCCTAGTCCAGGAAAACCACATCTCTGGTATGGTTCTTGCACTTTATGTCTTTATTACAAGCCATTAACATTGAAATTTGAGTCAACATTCCAGAATCATATGTGAATTTCACTTTTTCCACTGTGACATTCCACATTGAAAAATTTTTACCCAAATTTTTTTTCTTGATGAATTTATAAAGCGGGGGGGGGGGGTAATTCATAACCTAAATCATTTGTATTCCTTGATGCAGCCATAAATCCATATATGGTCTTGTATACAATATACACAAACACTAGGGCATTGAAACTAACAGATTATATTACTGTAATCTGGAGAGCATCAATAATATTCCTACTACACAGGCCCCAGAAGGATGGATTTATATAACATGACTTCAAGTTGTAAAGCAAGTCTCTGAGTCTGGCATCATTTGAAGTGCGATAGCACATAAACAGGATACTTAATTCCAGAGAGAACCCTTGCCTTGCCCCCTGCTAACTAGCCAAGTTGTGTTGTGTGTTTTTCATAAACTGTTACTTTTAACCCAACCTTCCTTTTAAATGACCAGTGTCCATTCAAATGCATGTCTTGCCTAGATTTTTTTTTAAATAAAATATTTGCTACCACCCCAAGATAATATCCCTTGAAATCTAGTACAGAATGTGAGTTTCTTGGGGCTGAAGAGTGAAGCCTGACACATTTTCCCATTGTTGTTGTTTTTTAAGATTTTATTTATTTGAGAGAGAGAGAAAGAGAGAGTGCACAAGATCTCGAGCAGAGGGCAGAGGCAGAGGGATAAACAGATTCCCAACCAAACAGGGAGCAGGGGAGCAGCCTTAGGCAGGGCTGGATCCCAGGACTCTGGGATCACCACCTGAGCCAAAGGCAGAAGCTTAACCCACTGAGTCACCCAGGCGCACCACACATTCTCCCTTTAATTTATCAGCACTTAATGATTTTTTTTTTTTGGTTATGCTTGTGTACAGAGGAAAGAAAGGGAGAAAATCAAGCAAAACAATTATTACCTGGGAAATTATTTCTTCTCTTCTTTTTAACTTAGCATTAGATATTGTAGTCCCAACAAAATGGATTTTTCCCCCCTTCCTACTTAAAAGCACTCTCTCCTAATTAATGTTTAAACCTTACGATGACCACAAGGGACACATTTTGTTTGCATCCATGGAAGCTGCCTTCATTTAAAGAGTTCAATGTTATAGTCCTGGAGGGCAATTAATTTATTTAGTTGCCTTTGGTCAAAATGGTTTCTGGGCACTTAGAGGAATATTGATCATTCAACCAACTAAACTATTTGCAGAAAGGCCGATGAAACCACTTCGTGCCTTTCATAAAAATCCTTTCAATTGGAGTTGATAGAGTTTTATTTACACCTGCCAATGCTGCCTTTCATGTCTGTTTTCCTTTCTCCAGAGTTCATCTTCACTACATCATATCTTTAAATAGTGTAGGTCACAGTGATTATGGTGTTACTCATGAGGAAATATGGGACTCCCGTGGCAGACAGTTTCACTTTTTTTTTTTTTGAGATAGTCATTAGAACTGTTCCCAAATATTCCTGCTCTCCTTGCTTCTGGATTCAGGGTAGGATTGTTCCTCCTTGCCCCATGGGAGGTCGGGAGTGCTCAAGAGACTTGCTCTGATGGAGAGATGTATGTGGAAGTGGCTGCGTCATTTCCAGGCAGAGGTTTAAGAGCCGGTGTGTGCTTTACCACATTGTCTTTCCCCATAGCCATGGTGACCAACCAGGACCCAGAGAGTGACTTCTTCAGTGGGTCCCAGAGAAAGAACCCTAAGGAGGTGGAACAAAACTCCTGCTGACATTTGATGGGCCTGTGGCATAATTATAAACCTTCGCTGTTTTAAGCCATCAAGACATGGGGGCTGTTTGTCATTGCAGCATAATGTGTATTTTCTCCTATTACATCTGTTTTAGTCTCAAGGAGAAATAAGTGTCAATTAAAAGGGAATTTTACTTAAGAGTCACGATGAGAGCATTACCTCTTATCTAAATGGAGTCAATTAATTAAAGTTCTGTATTTATATAACAATCAACCCAGTTCCTTCTCCCTCCCAGCAAAATTTTTATTCTTAAATAGAAGGAGAAATCATGGGGATTTGAGGGGCTGTGAACTCCCATTGTCATTTTCATCTTGAGATTTTTTTAAAAGATTTTATTTGAGAGAGGAAGAAAGCATGAGTAAGGGGTGGGGGGGTGAAGGGGCAGAGGGAGAGGGAGGAGCAGACTCCCCACTGAATAGGGAGCCTGATGAGGGGGTTCTATCCCAGGACCCCAGGATCAAGACCTGAGCTGAAGGCAGATGCTTAACTGACTGAGCTACCCAGGCGCCCATGAGATCTTTTTTTTTTTTTTTAATGTCCTTTTTATTGCTAAAGAACATGTGGCCCTGAGCAAGTCACTTCATTTTTCTAGGCTTCAACTTCCCTACTTTGGAGAAGGGAGAAATTCAAGTGCACTCACTCAAGGGTCTCATGATGTCTGCACTTGGTTCACAGAAATCAATAGGAAAATTAAGCAGAACCTAGAACTCAAGACTTTCAGTGCTGCTTCTAGTTTCTGAAAAGTGTTATTAGGGCAGTTTTGTTACAAGGCTATATTCTGAGAGAGATGCTCATATTCATGAAAGAATACTACCGTCAAAGAAAGGACTTTCAAAGAAAGGAGAGTGTCGGAAATTTTTGTTTTTGTTTTATTTAGCGAATGTCTGAAGTGAAATCTACATGTGGAACAATGCACAGGACATAAATGAGAAGCTGATGAATTTGCACAAAGTGAACACACTCTTACAACCAGCATTCAGAAAGTCTCCTTGTCACTACTCCCTGACACAGGATTACCACCATCATGACTCCACTAGTCTAACTTACAAAACCAGACATGGGTTTTGCGCCTCTTGACTTCATTGAAGGGAACCAAATGCACTTTTTGGTGCTTCCCTCCTTCATTTAACAACAGATTTGTCTGTGTTTTTCACAAAGTTGCACTTTGTTCATTCTCTACTGTGTGGCATTCCACTGTATGGATTTACGCGATCCATCCATTCCATTGTGATGGATGCTTCGGGTGCTTCCAGGTTTGAGCCATTATCAATAGTGGGCATTTTCAGGCTTGTCTTTTGGTTGATGTTATTTCCTTGTATTTTCATGTATTGGGTTCAGGAAGTAGACATCCTTAGACCTAAGCAGGAGGAGATAGCTCTGTGGTGAAAGATTGTATTTTGGAGCATCTCCCTAGGAGCAGAGAAGAGAAAGTTCTATAGTCCCAGAGAGAGAGAGAGAGAAGGAAGAGGGGACGGGAGGAGAGAGTGGATGTTTTGTGGAGCTAGAGTGTGCTGTTGAGCTCCACTACCCAGCTACCTGGACAGGAATGTCATTGTCCCTATAGTTTACTTCTTTGAACCCTCAGGCAAGGACACCCTGTAGAATTTCCTCTGAAGCACTTTCTGGAGCAGCTCTATTATGTCAAGGTAGGGAGTCAGCAAAAGTGGTAGATGGTTAGAAGGAAAATATTTTTTTCTAGATTTACTATTCAAAATTGAAGGGATCTTGAAAACACAGTATATGAAATATTAAATAAAAATTGCATTAAAATTCATAAGGGAGAGTCTGAGCAATTGCTAATTCACCAGATTCCAGGGGTTTTTTTTTTTAAGATTTTATTTATTCATGAGACAAAGGAAGAGGGAGAAACAGGCTCCCTGAAAGGAACCCAATGCGGGACTCGATCCCACATCCCAGGATCATGTCCTGAGCCGAAGGCAGACCCCCAACCGCCGAGCCACCCAGGCGTCCCCAGATTCCAGTTTTGAGAGATCTTGAAACCTGTGCTTCACCCCCCCCCCACCCTCTGCTCCAATTAGGTATGTAATCATTTTTAAAAACAGTAACTGATCCTTAGGCATGGCTTTTTCTTTTTTCTTTTCTCCATAAAACCATCAAATAAGGAGGTAATAAATAAGAGGCAGCACACCCATAAGTTTATTAGTTCAAATGTCATACTTGTTTTCATTCCTGAAATATGGGGTTTGTTTTGGCCTCTCAGAATGCAAAATCCTTCTCTCATCAAACTCGTCCCATTTCACCCTGAATTTCTAGCTCCTCTCCTTAGTCCTATTTTTCTTTATGTGTGCTCTGCATGGTGCAGAGCATGGTGCTCTACATGGTGCGTCAATCCACTAGTTATTGTTCAAAAAAAGCAGTTGCTTCATTAAATTATTGAGTTCTTTATGAACATTCTCTCTAATCCTCCCTACAGTTTTTGAGCATTATCATCCCTGTTTTGTAGATAAGAAAACTGAGGCTCAGTGAGGTTAAGACCCTGTGGCTTACAAGATGCAGGGTCAATATTTAGACATAAATCTGCTCTTGCTTTCCATCTTTCCACTTGGGGTATACCTATGGGGAGGCTTATACTCTCAACCCAAAGCTGTAGAGATTTAAAAAAGTATGCCTAGTAGTATCCTTAGAGCACTGGTTCTTCCTGGAAGGCTATTTGGCCCCTCCCCCACCACACCCCCAAGGGAAATTTGACAAAGTCTGAAGACAACCAAAAAGAGGAAGATACTACTAAAATCTAGTGGGTAGAAGCCAGAACTACTGCTAAACATCTTTGAATACACATGACAACAGCCCCACAACAAAGAATTACCTACCCCAAAATGTCGATAGTGCCAAGGTTGAAAAACCTACCTTACAGTGTTTGTACATCATCATGGTGTTTATTGAGCCTAGAAGAGCGACAAATTGCATTTGAAGAGGGCAATGAGGGATAGTTGAAAACATGTCAAGAGTTGGAAGATTCTTGTGTTTTGGTCCAGGGTCTACTGTTAACTAGCCTCATAGCTTTATGAAAGTAGACTCTCAAAACCTTAGTTACTCCATGAGTATATGAGTGATATGAGCATCTGTCTTATCTCTATATTTATTAATTTATCAAATTTCTTATTCATTACCTACTAAAAATAAGCACGGTAGGAGAGAGGCATGCCTGGGAGGGAAGCTGGGGCAGCTCTTGGAGGGTTTTATGGCCCAGGCTAAGGAATAGAAACTTTAGCCTAAGGCAAAGTGGAGAAAATGAAAGATTTTGAAAGCAGAGGGGTGACATGATCAGAGTTGAGTTCTCAAAAGATCGTTCAGGCTACAGGATAGAAAATGGGTTCTAATTACTCTAGGGACTGGGAGACCAGAAGGGAGTTTGTTACTGCTGATCCAGGATGAGGTCACTGCGGCTTCAGGGGAAGTAGAGGCAATGGGATAGACTGAAGTGTGTGCATTTAAGAGCAGATCAATTCCTACTACTGATGGGTTGACGAGATATCCCTGTTTTAGAGCTGCAGAGTTTCCAGAATGAAGTATGACTGCCACTGCTATGTTTAGAAGCTGGAAGGAGCTGCAGACACTTCACCAGATTGGATTCTGTACAGGGCCTCTGTCTTTGTCTCATCAGCATGAAGTCTTTTTGGTATCTGACTGGCAGGGCCTAAGTCCCATGTCTGCACTCAGACCACAAGGGGTGCTGGGAATGTGAGTACTTGGCTTCTCCCTTGGAAGAACACCCTGAACTTAGGAAGGATGTTTAAGAAAGATGGACTAACATGCCCTACAGTTTCAGTGGAAAGTAAATTTGTTAGCACCTATTTATTTATTTTTATGTATTTTAAAGATTTTATGTATCTATTTATTGGAGAGAAAGAGCATGAGCACAAGCATGCATGCATGCAGGAGGAGGGGAGTGGGGAGAGGCAGAGTGAGGGGGAGGAGAACAATCAAATTCCCCACTGAGCTCAGAGCCCAATGTGGGGCTTGATCCCAGGACCCTGAGATCATGACCTGAGCTGAAGGCAGACCCCTAACCTACTGAGTCACCCAAACACCCCTGTTAGCTCCTATTTAAAATGCAAACCTGATCATATCTCTCAAATTAATAATACTCTTTTTTTCTTTAAAATCCCACTTTTCAGAATCTACTCCATACAAGTAAAATTACCTATTCATAAGAGCATATATGCCTAGGGATATTCTGTAGCTCTATTCTTTGTGGCAAAAATTTGATAACAATGTGGATCTCATTTAACTGAGAGGGACTGAACTTATGCCATTAAACATGTGGTCAATAAAAAGGACTGAGTTAGAGACAAACCAGTTGGGACTAGACTCTATGAAAAGCTGAAAGGGACACACCGAGGCCCCTCAACTAGTGATCTCTTCATATTTTACACGCAGATCTTGATTTGTTCCATATCCCAGGAAATGAGAAGGGGAAGAACTGCTTTGTTCCTCCTTCTAATTCAACACCCCTATCCAGATCCAAATCCCTGCATATTTAGCTCATAACTGCTGCTTCACTCAGAAATGTGGTGGCCACTGACAACCCGCAGGGTACCAACCTTTGGTTTACCTAGCTTCCTACGGAAGACTGATTCCAGGTCTTGCACCTGCCCTGGATGACCTTTGAGCCAAACGGTCTCTGTAACTCAACCTCGTTCTGCAGCAAGCAAGAACCTCATAAAGAAACACCTAAAATAAGTCCCTGGGTCTCAGTGGAAGCTCTTCTGCCTACAAATCCCTGACTCCACGGATAACAGCTTGGTTGTAATAGCTTAGTGGTCTGTCCCAGTCTTCTTGGGCTGCTGTTACCAAGTGCCCAAGATTGGTTTAAACAACAGAAATTCATCTTCTCGTGGTTCTGGTAGCTGGGAAGTTCAAAACCAAGGTGCCAGCAGATTCAGTTCCTGGTGATGGCACCCTTCCTGGCTTGCAGATGGCTGCCAGCCACTGTATCCCCACATGGTAAGGAGAGAAAGCTCTAGTGGCTTAGCCTCTTTTTATATGGGTAGTAATTCCATCGTGGGGCTCCACCCACGTGACCTCCTCCAATCTAATTAATTACTTCCCCAAAGTCCTACCTCCAAACCCTGGCATTAGGACTCCAGCATATGGGAACACAAACATTTACTCCACAGCATGGCTCCTGAGGCATTGCAGTGTGGTTATCAAGAACACGGGCTCAGGGGTCAGACCACCAGTCCGAATCCTGGTCCTGCCACCTGCTAGTCATGTGACCTTGGGCAAGTTACCTAGCCTTTCTGTGTCCCAGTGTCCTCATCTCTAAAATGGGTGAGGAACAGTGTCTATCTCATAAGGTTGTTGTGAGGATAAATTACTTAACACATGGAATATGTCTATAGAGCAGTACCTTGGACACACAAAGAGTTCAACAAATGTGATTATCATCATTCTCTTCTGGATCCAGATATGCCTTAATTTAGTCTCTTCCCCAAATATTCAATGGGGTCAAATTACCCCAGCAGTTTTCTTTCTATCCCAGCCTTTGGTTGAACTTCCCAGTTTGAAAACAAAACAAAGCTGTATCTATTACACAAATAATATTATAGTAATGGGGATTCTCAAAGGACGGAACTGAAATTCCTGGGGGTGGGAGAAAGGAGGAGGAATTTCCGAAGCTCTCTACAGTTATCCTAGTTTGGGGATGGTCTGGAGGGTGTTCTAGCCCAGTGCTGTTCTGTACTTGCGATGTTGCTATTTTCTATTTTCAAAAGCTCTATTTAACCGTTGTAATTTGTGCTTTCTTCAAAGCTAAGTATAGAGCAAAACATAATAATGCAAACTGGCTCCTACTGAGCTGAAATGAGTAGTGTTCCCTCACCAAATTCTCTTGTGAGCTTTAATAACTTCTTTAATTTCTCTGTTATTTTCCAATCTTGTATACCTTTCCCAGAAGCACTCATTTTGGCTTTCTTGAACTGGCTTTCCTCTGCTGGGAAAATGACCAAATTATTCTGCTCCTGTCCTCCTGCCACACCTCTATTTTTTGGTTTTCGCCTCCTATTCTGGGTTTATAACCAATTTCGCAGTTGTTGGTCATGGTGAGAGGCTATAATTGAGTCAGTACTGGAAGACAGAATGATTTGTCAGAACATTTTTATTAGAAGGAAACCATTTCCAGGGCATGGGGAGAGAGAATGAGCAGGACTGTACATACACATTGTACTTGCTTAGGAACTAATAGTATGGATTCCAAAGTAGAGTTAAGTTGGATCATTTTCTTTGACTCCGTGACACACCATTTCTTTTTCTTTTTTTAATATTTTATTTATTTATTTATTTGAGAGCGACCATAGAAGGAGAGGGAGAAGCAGACTTCCTGTTGAGCAGGAAGCCTGATGTGGAACTTGATCCCAGGACCCTGAGATCATGACCTGAGCCAAAGGCAGACACTTAACTGACTGAGCCACCCAGGCACCCCTCCTTTATTTTAAGTTCAAGATTAATCCCTAACAGAAGGCAGAAAAGTTCCCTATCTAGATTGAGGCACAAACACAGTGTTTAGACTATAAGCTCTCAGAAAGAGCAACATATTAATGCACGGGAATTCAAAAAACACAAATTAAAACTGGCACACAGAAAAAAAGATTCATGCTTGAAAAAGACGGTAGGTTGCTCGGTGGTTACCATATGGCTGCTTTTATAGATGATGTGTAGTCACGTTTATTTCTATACTTGGATATTTCTACCAAAAGGAGAATGTCTGGACATTTCAGAGTACCAATATAAGAAGGGTGAGTAGCTGGAGCTGAGGTTTTGGATGAAAGATACAGGAAAGACCTGCTTCCTTGCTGGGATGTGAGGGGCTCTGAGGTACTTTCTAGGAAAATCCGTGATGCTCCTCTACCCACATTCTTTCCAGACTCAATTGCCTACAGTTCCTTGAGCACTCTTTATGCTTCAGCATCGCCATGCCTTTCTTTTCTCTGCCTAAAGCATCTCTCCCTACAGGGACACTCACTGCCCCCACCCAGACCCTATTCAAAAGATGCCAAGTCTTCTCTCAGCTAGAATTAATCCCCTCCTCCTCTGCATTCCCACAACACCCTATGCCTCTGTTACTTATCACTTTAGTGCTCATGCTTCTTCTAAAATCAGACCCTGAGTGACAGATTTGGATGTAAGAATTTATTGGGAAAGAGATCCCAGGAAGTCCTGTGAGTGAGTAGGAAGTAAGACCAAGAAAGGAGAAAAGCCAATAAGGGTGTTTTAATGAACAGGTTACGACTGTGAGCAACTGGGGCTCAATCCCATTAGAGATCTGAGGGTCTAGGGGGCACATGCTCAGAAGTATACTACTGAAGGGCAAAGGACCGCCACCCTCATTGGTTGTGAGTTGTTCTGGGGATAATTCTCTGACACTTCTATCCTGCCTCCAAGATGCTGAGCTGCTCCAAGGCCAAGGAACACCTTTAGGTGAAGAGATGTGGGAAGCCATCAGCCTCTAGAGGAACTATCAGAGTAGATGGAGAGTCAGGTTGCAGGGATATGGGCTTCCTAAGAACAGCACACTACAAGGATTGCCAGTAGTGTAAGCTTTTTGAAGGCAGGAAATGAATTTTACTCATCTTGGTATACCCCAAATAATCAGCATGCAGCTTTTGTGCCTAATAAGTGCTTAATCATTGTTAAACAAAGTTGATTAACATTTATTATATTTGATGAACCAATGATACATTCAACAAATACATATTGAAATACCGACTATGTGCTGCAGAAGAATCAAATAAGCCTTATTGATGCGCGTAGGGAGCTGACGGTCTCAAAGAAAAGACAGGCAATAAACAAATAATCACAATGTGGAAGATAAGTATATAGACCAACATCACCAATGTACTCATCACCCATTGGTACAGAACCTATCACCTGATTCTCAGCAGGTTGGATATTTATCTTCTAAGATGGGGGAATTTATTTCTCCTACAGAGGGTAGGGACAGAGAATTACTGATGAAAATTTTTTGGTGTGATTTCATATTCCGGATTGATGGACCTGGATTTGAAATAGACATGAAAGGAAATGATATGGAAATGTAGCAATACAACTTGCTGATTCTTTTCCTTTTTTTTTTTTACTGGAAAAATGAGCTGTTAAATTGGCTAAGTAGAGTCTTGATTTCAGAAACCAGAGGAAAATGTGTATTTTCCTGTCTTGCTTGATAAATAATTATTCAGGGAATGCTAAAAACAAGCTCAGAAAAGAAAAAAAGTGTTCCCCCTAAGTGCCTTTGTCTGTACTGATTTCAATTTGAGATGAAGAGGCTGAGCAACGTAACCAACACAACTTTTGACCATAGTACTTTGATTTTCTAGGACTTGAGAAAATCATGCCTTGAGGAGTTCCCATTTCTGAGCCAGCATGCAAGGAGCTGAAAACATAGGTCACAGAAAAACCTGCATGTGGATGTTCAGAGGGGCTTTATTCCTAATTGCCAAAACTTAGAAGCAACCAAAATGCCCTTTGGTAGGTGAATGGATGAGTAAGCTGTGGTACATCCAGGCGATGGGATAGTATCCTATAAAATGAAATGAACTATCAATCAAGCCATGAAACAACACAGAGGAATCTTAAATGCACATTACTAAGTGAAAGAAGCTGATCTGAAAAGGCTCCATGCTATAGGATTCCAACCATATGACATTCTGGGAAAGACAAAACGGTGGAGGTGGTGAAAAACTAATAGTTACCAGCGGTGGTGGGGGAGGGAGGGATGAAGAGGTGGAGCACAGAGTATTTTTAGGGCAGTAAAACTACTCCATATGATACAATGGTAGAAATGGGAATATGTCATTATATATTCATCAAAACCCATTGAATGTACAGCACCAAGAGTGAACCCTAATGGAAACTGTGGATTTTGGGTGATAATGATGTGTCGGTGTAGGTTCACTGCTTGTAACAAATGTAGCACTGTGGTGTGGGATGTTGATGGTGGGGGAGGTTGTGCATGTGTGGGGACAGGGAGTGTATGGGAACTCTCTGTACCTTCTGCTTGATTTTGCTGTGCACCTAAAACTGCACTAAAAAAGTAAAGTTTATCGATTAAAAAAACGATTGAATTGTTAGAAACACAAACCAATATTTCCCAAGTGAAAAATAATTCTTTTTTTCTGAATCATGGTACGATTAATTAACTTTCGGGTGATATAATTTGACATGAGGATTCATGGTGCCTTTTTACATTTATATTTAGACTAAATATAATTCAATAAAGTACTTATTATGGATTCTACTGCCACTCACTTTGACAAGTACTATTGAGAAATATTAATCTTAAAATACATAGTTCAGAGATGCTAGATCATCTTTATTCATGAAATTATGTTCCCAGAAACAGTCTAGATTTCATTTACACAATTTGTGCTTCCCTGCATTTCATCCCTGCATTTGTATTCCCAGCCTCCCTTCCAAAGTACACTAAGGGCTCCATATAAGGGTGCATGATTTGCAATATACAGAGAAAGAACAGTCCTAAATTGCTTCGGATTTTAGACTCAGAGCATATATTGATGGGTAATTGTTAAACTATTTATTATTCTTCTAACTACAGATAATAACTGTTTTACTAGTCTTCTCTGTCAACAAAAGAAATTTTATCCATAGGGAGATTAGGCAACTGAATGATCCTCTTGTGCTGGTCTCTGTAAGAATATGAGAATGTAGCAAATTTGGGGGCCAGCTTTCACCTAATTTCTTCAATTCAGAGAACATTTCATTGATACCGATGCCTTCTCCTGCAACTTACCCTGAATAACATGCACTTTTCTTTTTTTTTAAGTTGAGTCACCAAGACTTTGGTTTTGGTTTGTTTATCTTTTTTTCTCCTTATGTTGTCTTTAATGAGCATGCATTATGAATATAATATCTTTTTAAAGAGGCAAGATGTTTGTTTGTTTGGTTGGTTGGTTGTTTAAAATACTTCTGTGTAAGAGATTTCACTAAGGAATTCTTAACCACTTTGGTCTTTGATTACCTCTGGTTGTCTGAGGAAGCCAGGGGACACCTTCCAGAAGTAAATCTGCTCTAGAAGAAATGCTTGCTGATTTGAATAAGCCTAGAGTCACACCCTGATCTGAGTTAGGACAATGAATATATGAATGAATACACAAACGGGCAAAGAAAAGGAAACTGATAAGGGATTTTCAGGAAGCTCATGAAAAGTTTTTTTTTTTCCTAAGATTTTATTTATTCATGAGAGCCACAGAGAGAGAGAGGCAGACACATAGGCAGAGAGAGAAGCAGGCTCCCTGCAAGGAGCCCAATGCAGAACCTGATCCCTGATGCTGGGATCACGCCCTGAGCCAAAGGCAGGTGCTCAACCGTTGAGCCACCCAGGTGGCCCTCATGAAAAGTTGCAGATGGAATACCTGCTGCTCTGTTACAAATGCCCCTTTTAGGTGGCCAAACCCACCCTTTTTTATTACATGAGCATTCCAATCAGGCCATTTAAAATATTAAACATCCCCACTTTCCATAAGGCAGCTTTAATTTGCAGACATTCACAGAAGAGAGGTTAGACCTTGATAGATGGCATTGCTCCAAGTGTGTCCCTTCCTCCTGGGGGCTGTGCAGGACTCTAGGACTTATCCAAGGCCCTGCCGGTGGATTATGGCTCAAGTATATCAGAATGACCTGGCCCTAGCATTTGGCAAAGCCCCAGGGCATCTAGGGGCAAGACAGGAATTCACAATGAGGAAGTTACTTGTGGCCTTTGTTGAAGATCTTTTCAATTAAAGCTTTAACATTTTTTACAAGCAACCCCCAGGGATTCCGTCTGTCATTCTCAATACCAGTTTTGATGGACGGCAGGCTAGCACAGCCTCGGACTCCCCCAGCTCACTGCAAACATCAAAACTCAGGTACTCATCCTTCTCCAGAGACCTCCCTGTGCTGCTGACAGGAACATAGATCAAGAAACCTTAAGAAATGTTGATTTCGCTTAAATAAATGTGTAAGTGTTGTTTTCAGCAGAAATGATTCTTGTTCCTTGCTTTGCATTTCAGTCATTAAAGATGAAGACAGCATACAATCAACAAAACTACAAGGCAACCTACAGACTGGAAGAATTTATTTGTAAATGACAGATCTGATAAATGATTAATATCTAAAATACATAAAGAACTTATACAAATCAACACCCAAAAAAAGCAAATACTCCAACTAAAAAATAGGAATAAGACATGAACAGACGTTTTTCCAAAGGAGACAGACACGTGCCAATGGACACCAGAAAAGATGCTTAACATCATTCATCATCAGGGAAATACAAAAAAAAAACTACAGTGAGATATCACCTCACACCTGTGAGAATGGCTAAAATCAGCAACACAAGACACAACAGGTGTGGCAAGGATGTGGAGAAAGGGGAACCCTCTTGCACTATTGGTGGGAATGCGAACTTGTCCAGCCACCCTGGAAAACGGTATGGAGGTTCCTCAAGAAGTTAAAGATAGAGCTACCCTATGATCCAACAATCGTGGTACGGGGTATTTACCCAAAGGATACAAAAACACTAAGTCAAAGGGATACATGCACCCCAATGTTTATAGCAGCATTATTTACAATAGCCCAGATATGGCAGCAGCCCAAGTGTCCACCGATTGATGAGTGAATAAGGAAGACATGACATATGTATGCAATGGAATATTATTACTCAGCCATAAAAAAGAATGAAATCTTGCCATCTGCAACAACACGGTTGGACCTAGAGAGTATAATGCTAAGTGAAATAAATCAGTCAGAGAAAGACAAATACCATATGATGTCACTCATATGCGAAATTTAAGAAATAAGACAAATGAGCAAAGAGAAAAACAGAGAGAGGACAAACCAAGAAATAGACTCCTAACTATAGAGAACAAATCACTAGAGAGGGGAGTGGGTGGAGGGATGAGTGAAATAGCTGATGGGCATCAAGGAGTGCACTTCTGATGAGCCCTGGGTGATGGAATTAGAATAAAAACTAATTAAAAGAAAAGAGTGAATTCAGGATGAGAATTTAAAAAAAGATGAAGAGAACAACATCCTTTGGTTTCTTCATAGACTGGGTGGCAACTTGATACCAGGGACAGAATAGTCCTGATTCAAATCCCATCTGATTCAAATCCCATCCCACCCCAAACTCATTGCCCTAGAGTATGAGTATGAGTATGAATATGAGTATGAGTATGAGTATGAGTATAACTCTAGGCAAATCATTTAACTCCTCCAAGTCCTGTTACCTTCAAATCTGCAACAGGGGTCATAATACCCAGTTTTCATTTAATTTAAGGGATGAGCCTCTTTAGTACCTAATGTGTAGTTTCTATTATTCATGGGTCTAACTCCAAGGGGCCATATGTATGAATGATGTGCGCATGGGGCATGTATGTAAATATCTATCCACCTACACAAACCATCTACACATATATGAGCCAACATTTAAGAATTGAAAAATTGCATACAAAAAACCTCAGATTTCCTGTTTCTTTTGAAAGTAAAATCAGAAGATCTGGAAACATTGGACTGAGTCTAAGCAGCAGCTGCCCCTTGACTCAGGGCAAGTGCACATCGTCCCACCTTTCCCGGACCACTTCGTTATTCTGTGATCAGCCTGGCCCGTTTGATCATCTGACTGTGCCACTTTCTATCCGTACCCCATCCCACTCCACCTCCTACCGCAGGGCTCCTGGCAGGGACTCTTCAGAAAGGTAAATGCACACTCCAGTTTATTTTCAATAGACTGGGGTGGGTAGGTAGGTGGTCACTTTCCACAAGAGGCCTCCCTTATCTCGTAACTCATTGAGTAAACTTGAAAGAGAGGGATTGAGAGGAGATGAATTAAAATTTGTAAATTAAAAATTGTTTTTGGCCTATCCCTGCTCAAGAAGACCCCCTACTCTTCTCCATAATTGCCTGGCTAAGCAAATGATGTTGCTGAAGATAGAGATGAAGCAGTGGGTCCCAGGGCATATTTCAGCTATGACAGTGTTTCTCCACCAGGGCAACTCCGTACACAGGAAGTGTGTTGAAAACTTGTGAGATTTCTTTTTTTTCCGGTTGTCATAATGACTAGAGGGCAACATCTCATGTAGTGGGTAGGGCCAGGATGGTGAATTCCCTGCAAAATACAAGAAAATCCCCTATAATAAAGGATCTGCTTTATCCCTCACAATTTTGAATGCCCTGCCAGATATTCATATAGGTGAAAAACATATTTATAATAATCTGAACCCAGAACCTAACTCCATTATACATACAAATACTATCAAGCAGTTTCAATAAGCACTGGATTTTCTAGGAATTCAGGTACTGTGTAAATTGAGGGAAGAGTATATACCTTCTCTGTTCAGAAATGTCCCATTTCAGAAACTACCTGAAGGCATCGCTGTTTGATGAACTCGGGGTAAAAAATTGACTGAGTTATTCTACCTAGGGAGATGCCTCATTCAGGGCATTTTTACCTAAGTGGCAAATGTTTGTTTAATTCATTAAGGATGTGTAGGGAAAAATTTGCACTTCATTGGAAAACTGTGCACTGTCTATAGCACACCCTTCTGGGTTATTTGATTCTGATTTCATGGAAGCTCTTCTACAACTCATGTAAAGGGTAGATAACTGATAACAATGAAAAATAATTTTTGTCTATAAACATGCAAATTCTGTCCTATTAAAGGTACAATTGGCCTTTCTTCCACTATTGAAGAAGCTAGTTTTGCCTCCATGTATACATTCATTTCAATATTTCTGATTTATAAATGTGTTCTATTCATTCTTTGGTTTCTCTCTTGAACAGGTTTTAATATCTGCCTGGTTCCTCATTATGAGTTAATTAAAATATATGCATATGCTCATTTTTCTCTCTGGATGAGAATCAAGCTTTTACTTGTTTGTTTTTTAAAATTGTCTTTTAGCAGTAATCTTGTCTGGGTATCTGCAAATTGAGATACATATCTTTTGGGAAATTACTTTCCTTTTAGTTCCTTTTATAACAGGATGTTATATTTATTTTTTTAATGTGTCATACATAAATTTCAATTCAGGAGAGTAGAAAGGGTGTTCATAAATTTGTTATAGGGGTGTCTCACGGGCTCAGTCAGTAGAGTGCAACTCTTGATCTCGAGGTTGTGAGTTTGAGCCCCACGTAGGGTATAGAGATTACTTAAAAATAAAATTTTTAAAAAAGATTGGTATGGAAGTTCCTGGGTGGCTCAGTCAGTTAAGTGTCTGCCTTCAGCTCAGGGCACTATCCCAGGGTCCTGGGATGGAGCCCACATCAGCCTCCCTGCTCAGCAGGAAGTCTGCTTCCTTTTCTCCCCCTGTCCATCCCCCTCCCCCATCCGTGCTCTCTCTTTCTCAGGTAAATAAATAAAATATTTTTTAAAAATTTGTTATAAAAGAGAACACAGGACCTGAAAATGTTGGAATTAAGTTTCCATTGGAAATTCTCTGAACAGGCCCACATATAATTGATCAACTGGGTGATTATTTTTCCCAGTCAGACACAAAGTTCTAGAGTTCCAACCTATTTGCAGCAATCACTAAGCTTTGAATTATTTTGGGAACCACTCTCCTTCCCCTCAACTCAAACTTGGTTTAGACTTAGATACTACTGTTACAAAGTAGCCATTTATGTGTGCCACTGATGCAAATTCCTTTTTTCACTATCTTCCCCAGATCATCAAATCCAAGAGTATTCCAGACAAACTGTATTGTCTGGCCATCGTAGGTAATGTCACTAAATGGAGTCATGTTTTCTTATCTTCTCCTTCCTTCATCTATATTTTTTCATCCCAAGATGAGAACAGCCCAGAGAGCACTTGCTCTCCAGGTCACCCCCAGGGAATCCTGATCCTGATTTGTCGCCCTGCAATGAGTTTTAGGCCCAACCATTGTAACACAATCATCTGATGACACATTTTAGGTTAGGATTTGAGGCTGAAATTTCTTTAAAATCAGGAAGAAATAGTGAATTGGCTGACCAATCTCGATGCCATAAATTTCCCCCCTGGGTTGCTGGTTGGGAATGTGTGCAGCTGACAATGATAAATGAAAGAGAAAAAAAGATCCTCTCCTAGTTGTTTACTACTAAAATATCCTTATTTTAAATATTGCTTTTCTTTGTATTAAATAAACACATTTATCCCCCCCAAAAAATACAGAAGAGCTTGGCAAACAAAAATAAACTTTAGAAAATTTATGAGCCTGGCTTATATATCGCTTTATTTAGAGGATAATTCTCACATATTTTTTTTTCTTCCACCTACCAAAAGGAACATGCATAATAAATGAACTAAGCTTGGCAGGAAATCCATCAATAAGGTTAATTTAAAATGTAGGCAGAATAGCAAATCTCCATATGGATATCAAGGGCCTTGTTCTTGTTTCAAAACCAGTTGACTTCCAGACATCTGAATATGCCTCTCTGAAGAACCAGACAGAAGGAAATCCCAGCAACTTAAACATCCTCCTCCCCATCCTGATGATATATCTTCAGGGAATTCATTTTTAGGATCACTTACAACACAGGAGCAGAGCTGAGGCTAGATATGGGGCTGTGCTGGGGAGCAGGTGCTCAAGACTCTGGTGCCACCACAAGCTCTATGACGTATGGTGAGATACAGAACCTCCCCAGGCCTCAGTCTCCTCATCTGTAAAATAATGACAGCATGCAAAGCTGTAGGACATTGCAGATCAATGTATGACGGCTGAGGTGACTGTATCTGATAATCCATTAAGAAGCCCTGCACTGTGCCTGGCAATATAATAATTATGAAATATTTAAGACTTGGGTTTTTTAATACCAGAAATTGGTGAGGGGGAGTGTGGGCGGATAAATGGGAGAGTGTCATTTTAAAGGTTAATGATTTTAGGGGCACCTGGGTGGCTCAGTTGGTTAAGTGCCTGACTCTTGATTTTGGCTCCAGGTCATAACCTCAGGGTGGTGAGATCGAGCCTCACCTGTGGAACCTGCTTAAGATTCTATCCCTCTCCCTCCAGCCCTAACACGCCCTCTCTCCTTTCTCTAAAAAGAAATAAATAAATAAAATAAAGATTAATTATTTTATTTTATTTTTTTTTAATTTTTTTTTAATTAATTTATTTATTTATGATAGTCACAGAGGGAGAGAGAGAGGCAGAGACACAGGCAGAGGGAGAAGCGGGCTCCATGCACTGGGAGCCCGATGTGGGATTCGATCCCGGGTCTCCAGGATCGCGCCCTGGGCCAAAGGCAGGCGCCAAACCGCTGCGCCACCCAGGGATCCCAGATTAATTATTTTAAAAGAGCAGCTTCTCCAAAGAGGAAAAAAGGAGCTAAAATAAGACCTCAAAATATGGCAGAAACTTTTGTCTTTCAGCATAAATGAATTTGGTTCTTCACAGAGCTTTTTTATTCTCTTGGCCTAAGTCCTCTACCAAAGACTGTACTGGGGAGAACTCTGAACCATAGCGAGGAAAAGATACATTTCTTTTTTATTCCATGGGGATTACTTAAAAATAGAACTACTGTATGATCTAGCAATCCTACTTCTGCGTATATATCCAAAAGAATTGAAACTAGAGTCTCAAAGAGATATTTGCACACCGGTGTTCATGGCAGTATATTTACAGTAGCCCAGAGGTAGAAGCAACCCAAAAAGTCATCAACAAATAAATGCATAAACAAAATGTGACACGTACATACAATGGAATCTTATTCAGCCTTAATGGAAGGAAATTCTATCACACGCTACAACATGGATGAACCTTAAGGACATTATGCTGAGTGAAATAAGCTAGTCACAAAAATACTTACATAATTCCACTTACACGAAGTGTCTAAAGTTAGTCAAATTCATAGAATCAAAACAGAATGGTGGTTACTAGGACCTCGGGGAAGTGGGAAAAGAGGAGTTATTTAATGGGTGTAGAGTTTCATACTTGTGGGATGCAAAAGTTCTGGAGATCTGTTTCATAACAATAAAATATATATATATCTGTTTCACAACAATGAATATACTTAACACTACTCAGCTGTACACTTAAAAATGGCTACAATGGTAAATCAAATATTTTCACACAATTTTAAAAATGAAGAGTTAAAGGAGATCCATGGATGTTTGGCATGTAACAAACGTACGTTAAATACTAGCTATTGGCTATTAATAAGGTTATCAAACGCTAATCCTCCAACACAATTCTTTCCCCACCACCCCCTCCGCAGCCTTTTTCTCCTGGGCACCATATGTTCTTTCTCAATCTGCACTTGCACTCCGTCCTGTTCCATAGCTATGCTTCCACCTTTGTTCTGTCAAAGGCAGGAGCAGCGAGGTGCAGAACACTGTGTTCCCTGCTGAGTTTTCCCCGTGCCATGAACACAGCAGGTGCACACTTTTTTTTTAAGTGAAGTTTTTAAAAAATCTTTTCACTATGAGTATAGCAAATCATTGATATAGAGAATATTGATAAAGGCAAAGTAGGAAACAAGAAAAAAAATTATCGAAGTCCCACCACTTAAAAACCATTGTGTTAATTTGGGTTTTTTGGTAACCATTTTGTGAATTAAATGGAGTGAAAAGAAAATGCTAACTGCCTTAAAAAGGAAGGTAAAAATTGATTATTCAAGTCAATCGGGGAATGAAACAATTTCCCTTGAGAATATTCTAGAGTAGGTTGAGGTGACTGGTAACTGAGATCTTGACGAGTAAAGCTGGGATAAAAGAGACAGTGTGACTATGGTTATACAAATAGAACTCATTTAGTCAATATTATTTTGGTTGCAGTCACTAGAACCCAGCTCTGGCAACCAAAGTAGAAAGATGAATTAATTGTTGTCAAAGTAGAATTTTCAAAAAGCTCAATCATGAGTCTCCTACCCAATGATACAGTGTACCTGTGTCAGAGATTTATTGAACTAATTAATGAGGGAACCAGCAAGATGGTAAAGCTGGTTCAAAGGAACATGCAGGAGATTGATGTATACATGATCAGCAGAAGACAGGATGCTAGAATCAAACTGCTAAATTAAACACCAAAAAAACCCCAAAGCAATACAACTGTAGCCTCTACGGATATCCATCCCACCGAACAAGAACGACTTGCATTTCTATTAGACAAAAAATCATATGCAACCTAATTAGTTAACATCAAACTTTCAGGAAGTCTATTCGTCAATAGACTACCACGGGCCAGAGTTCCTTCCTTATAGGGTCCTGCGACCCTGACGCAGGCGCGCTGGACAGACAGTGTTTTCCAATATGACATTGCAAGACACACGGGCATCCTTTCTCTGGCCTTATTTCCAAAAGCTTGATCATTTTTATGAACTGGGGGCTTCAAGTCATCACTGAAAATTACTGCACACGTGCCATGGGCCAGGTCTGTGCTAAATGGTGCCCTGGCCTGGCCTCGATCTCACAGCAGCCCTGCAGAGGAGGTACTACCATTCCTGCATTTCACAGAGGAGCTAGCTAAGGTGTAGAAAGTCACACGCATTCCCCACGGTTATAGGGCTGATACAGTGGCAAAGGCCAGGCAGGGCTGGGACCAGCTCTAATTCCAAACAGGAGTTGCCCACAGGAGGCAGGCGCTCCCGGAGGCCACCCAAGAGGAGGCACTGGGGTGCCAGGGGTGGTGGTGGGGAACAGAACTCTCACTGGGGGAGGCCTAAGCTCTCGTTCTGTAGCATGCCTGTCATATATATATGCATACTTTTTGTTGTCTATATGGGTACAGTAATGCCCATGAAGTTTCCAAATGGCTAATCATGCATGTTTTAGGGGGACACAAGCAGAAAAGTCTTCAGCCTTCTCCTGGTAAGCCTTTCAGTTCACCAGGACCTCAGTTCACCATTCATGAGTGTTTTCATGTTTGCTTCCAGGCCTTTCTGACTCACTTCTCCAGTCTCACTCAGCGTGTTTCCTGAAAATGTTTCAGATTCGGGTGTCCAGCCCTGAAGACAGAGAGCCTCACACCTTTTCCTTGCAGGGTGAGGGGTGCAGCATTTTTATCTCTAGGAAGATTAGGAGGTGCTTGCAAGCAACGTTGTTTTCCTTCTGTGGGCCTGCTGGGAAGGAAGGCTTGAGGGAGGTCAAATCCAGGTTCTGGTTCACTTCTGTCCTTGGCTCCAGGCTGTGTGAGAGCGAGGGGAAGGAGGTTAGCCATGAAATGGAGAGTAATCCACACAGAATTTCTCAAGTTCCTACTCAGGGCTTTCAGAAACCACCTTGGTGGGTGGCTGAGTGATGGAAAGATGAAAGGAGGTAAAGCATCAGGCCCTCGCCTTGGAAAACCCAAGAGCAATGAAGGCTGGACACAGAGTCCATGTGAATGAAGATTTTCTCCTGGAGCAAAGTGCCAGCCTTGCCCCCAAAGCCAAACTTGAGGGACCGCTCGGAGCGTTTGGAGCAAAGCACTCCGGCTGTGCTATAACATTAGTATTATTAGAATTATTGGGCATTCTCTGAAATTAGTAGTTACACTCGGTTGAATAAATGCTCCTAAATGCGATTAAGAATGTATTATATGTTGACTTTATGGATGAGCTAAGAAAAACACTCATTATCCTGTCTCTCTGGGAGATACTGTGTATACTTAGAGGCTTTGTGCTCTCGCACAGTGGTAGGGGACGAACAAGCAGAGGAGGACCAGAGCTCCCCAGCCCAGCTGGGGGTGCCTCCTCCACACCCCCACATCCACACGCAGAACTCAACAGCCCTACCCCCTGCCCCAACTGGGAAGCCTTCACTGAGAAGGCTGTATTTGGTGAGGTTGGGAAACACAGCTTCCTGCCTGGTCCCAAAAGCAGATAGCCTTCAGGGACTTCTGGGTGATGGCTCGACAGGAGGGTGAGGCCCCAGGTAAAGAAAGAGGCCTCAGAAAGAGCATGGTTGGGGCTCCTGGCCCCTTTTTTCTAGGTGGATGGTAGAAGCCCATGAGCCCATCGCCTCTGCCTCCCCCTTTGCAGCTTGCAGAGCAGACCGGGTCCTGGGCTCCAGCTCCTCTCTGCAGAGAAGCTCCACCATTTGTTTGACAGTTAGTTGTGCCAGATGCCGTGCTAGGATGTCCCCAGCCTTTGCTGGAGTTGCCCAGAGGAGTTCAAAAGCCTCCTGCCTCAGCAGCAGCAGCATTGCCTGGGGGCTTGTCAGAAATGTAGACCCCTGAGCACCCAGGTGGCTCAGTGGTTGGGCGTCTGCCTTTGGCTCAGGTGGTGATCTTGGGGTCTTGGGATTGAGTCCTGCATCGGGCTCCCTGCAGGGAGCCTGCTTCTCCCTCTGCCTGTGTCTCTGCCCCTCTTTGTGTCTCTCATGAATAAATAAATAAAATCTTAACCAAAAAAGAAAAAGAAATGTAGAACCCTAGCCCTGGCCTGAACCTACCGAAACAGAACCTACATTTCAGCTAGATTCCCCGAGGTGATTTGGATGTGCCTTGCTTTGGGACGCGCTGATCCAAAGTTACCTGGTCTGACATCACATCCCAGCCCCGCTGTTTACAGCTGAGTTACTTCACTTCTCTGAGCCTGAGTTTCTGCATCTGTAAAATGGAAATGGAAACAGGCCCCACCTTGCAGGCTGTTGCGGGGAGGGAAATGTGCTCCTGTGTGTGAACTGTAACACCTACACAAAGTAAGTGCTCAGAAAATAATGTCTAGGAGTCATGTGCCATCCCCCACACATGGAGAGCTAGCCCTGCCACTGCTTTGTATTAAAGGGTGTCCCTGTCTGCCTGGCATCTTCCTGTCTCAGCCTACATTCTCGAAAGGCTGATGAATAATGCTTTCCCTGGGGGTGACAGCGAGAGGTGGCTTTGAAGCCTCTCAAAGGCCATGGGTGGGATTCACCGACTGTTCTCTTGCAAGGAGTAAAAACAACAAAACTCAGTCTTCAGCAGATCACCCACTGTGGTCACCAGCCTCCGGGATGGTCCCAATTATCTCTCCCTCCAAGTCTTTATACTCCTGCGGGGCCTGCTCACACCTGACAAAGGCTGACCTGGGATATCTGGGTGGTTCAGCGGGTTAAGCGTCTGCCCTTGGCCCAGGTCATGATCCCAGGGTGATGGAATCCAGCCCTGAAGTGGGCTGCTTCTCCCTCTTCCTCTGCCTCTCCCCCCACACATGCTCTCTCTTGCTCTCTCATGTACTCTCTCCCTCTCTCAAAAAAAAAAAAAAAAAAAAAAAAAAGGAAAAGAAAAGAACAAGACTGCCCTGTATAACCAATAAGATAATGTAGAAAAAGGGTGCAAGGGTGACTTCCAAAGGTAGGTCACAAAAGACATTGCAGCTTCGGCTTTGCTTTCTCTGAGATCACTCACTCTGGGGGGAAGCCAGCTGCCGTGTCACGAGGACACTTGAGCAACCCTAGGGAGAGAGCCACAGGGCAAGGAAAGGAGGCCTCCCACCTGCAGTCACGTGAGTGAGTCTTCTTGGAAGTGGCTCCTCCAGCTGCTGTCAAGCTTCAAATGACTATAGCCCTACAGCCTCCGACTGCATTTAACTCCAACCTCCGAAGAGATTCTGAGCCAGAACCACCCAGCTAAGCCATTGCTGAATCCTTGACCAGCAGAGACGATGTAAGATAAGAAAAATTTATTGTTGTCTTAAGTCACCACATTGGGGTAATTTGTTGTTCAACAATAGATAACTAATACCTCCACTGCAGTAGCCAAATATTGCTCTTTGTGTGTGCATAGTCCTTTCCAATAGAATCTCATATCTAAGATCGGTGGGGAGCCATGGAACAAATAAAATTTCCTTCCACTCTCATTTGATAAAGCATTCCAACAGTTTTGGACAAGCACACAGCATGCAGATCCAAGATAAGAAGTGTTAACAAAGGGGACGCTTCCTCCCCACCTCCCCGTAGAAGGGATGGATTAACCATTCCGTTTCTGGGGAAGAGAGTGAAAAAAAGAAGCCAGAGAGTTTCCCTCCGAGGAGCTTCAATCTCTCCCCTCTGGGGGAAGCAGACTCGCCAGAATGGTGCATTTGGGAGAAGGAGCTGACTATACTCAGGGGACGGGGGCTCCCTCCCAGCTGCAGGGGGAGGCTGGTTCTGAGCTTAGGGAAGGGGGCCGTGGGGAGGGCCTGTAGCGCTGTGCATCTTCCAGAGAAGCTGTGCAGAGTCTGAAATGAGGTGAGTGTTGGGATCCGTGTGCCACCTGCTTAAGCCACGTCCTCCATGCCAGGTCTATCAGTAGCAAAGCGTCTCATTTATGTGTCTACCTCTTACTTGGCTCCAAATTCGGAGGAAGAAGGAAGAGGTGTTACTAGCCCACTAAACCCGAGCAAGAAGCGTACATTCAACATAGGTATAAGTTATTCTAGGTTAGTTTTTCATGCCCAGTCAACATCTTCCCAGCTATCAATTCCCCATGCCACCACTGAGATAAGGAGCCTCTGGTACACCCTAATCCCTGACCCTCAGTCTCAACATAATTGTTTATCCTCAAACTCCAAGTGCTACAGAGTAGAGGCGGACCAGGTGGTTGAGGAAGTCAGACCATCTCATTAATCATAAAAACAATAATGACACGTTATGCACTACTGTACTGTTTCTGTATCTCTCCTTAAATCCTCACAAGAACTCTATGCCAGAACTATCACTTATTCCCATTTTATTAAGGAAAACCCCGAGGTCCAAAGAGATGGCTCAGATGGGGAGTGTGGAACATTCTAGCATTTGAATGCAGAGTCTGGCTGGCTGTGAAGTCTTCTGTTTCTAATACACAGTATTATATTTTGAGCCCTACTCTGGAGCCCAGTCCTTAGTTTAGGAAACATTATTTTAAGTTTTGACCTAAACGGTCAATTCAATAGAACGTCAGAGACGCACGACATGTCTGGACTGGAAATTTCTCTGGATCATCCAGTCCTGCCCCCAACACCCCCCCCCCCCCGCCTTCATTAGTGAATGAAGAAAACTCTGTAAGAGATTAAATCACTTTCCAATAGTGGTTATTCGATGGTAATTTATAGACAAAAACTATGGTAGTCCAAACTGCTTATACGATCACTAATTAACTGGGCAAAAATGTTATTCCCAGAGGTCCTGATATTTGGTTATCCAGTTGTTGAAATATACCCTGGCCAACCAGCCAAATATGCAGTTGGGCCCAAGTGAATTTATAACCAAATGGAGTGCTATCCACGCCCCCACCTCTTGCCCCCCCCCATTGCTTCTAAAGGCAGTTTTAAGGGGGAAGGATATAATTATTCATAGAACAACAAAAACCTTGGGTTTGTCTCCATATGAGTTCTGAGTGTCATCCCTCGTAGTTATGGGACAGTGATATTCACAAGTGAAAAACTCTATCTCTAGACTCAAAGAGAATCCGGACCATGTCGCAATTACAGACGTGCAAGAGGGCCAGTCTGCCTTGGATGCAAACTCTGATATTTTGCAAGCAGTTTGGATTTGGCTCACATTGGAAGCTATCAATTACTGCCACAAAACCAATCTTTCTTAGCCGGAAATAGAAACTCCATTTCTGACACTTTCAGGAATTTCCTTGCCATTTTACCCAAGAAATACCCCTTATTTTGAAAGGAAAACAGCTCCCATACTTTTCTGCTGTAAATGACCCATTGCCATATGCAGGAGCACAGGCGCACACTGTCCACCCCTGCTGCGCCCTGCCCACACGATGGGAGCCGCTGAGCCCACCACATGCCCGGCCTCAGCCCTGTGGGAGACAAGTCAGAAATCATGTAGGGCATTCCGGACTTTTTCCTTGGAGAATCCTTCTGAGATGTGGTACAAACCAGTGAAAAGAGCACTGGCTTCAAAGTCAGATGGCCCTAGCTTAGGTTTCCATGCTTGGATCCATCACATTGGTCTGTGACCTTCCAGATGTTTCTTTAGCACCCGATCCTTGATTTCCTCACCTGTGAAATGGGGACAAAATATCTAATATGTTGAGTTGTTGTGAGGAGTGAAGGAAATAATATTGTTTAGCATCTAGCATAACACTTGGCACATAGTAGGTATCCATAAATCAGAGTTCTCACTTCTGGTTGTACCTTAGAATCACCTGGGTCCCTTTTCAAAAATATCCATGCTCAAGATCCGTGACTGGGGATTTGACTTAATTGTAAATTTTTAAAAGCTCCAGTGTGAATCTAAACTACAACCAGGGGTCATGCACCCACTCCTTCTCCCTTGTTTTTGCCAGGCCTTACAGAGACTGAGTTCTGTTCCTAAACTGACTCCGTGCCTGGAGTCTGACCCAGACACAATAACCCAGGTCCAAAAACTCAGCAGTGTATTCAAGACAGCCCCTGGCACATGTTTACGGTAACTGCCCACTTATTTGGTTCCTTCCATTATGCCAGAACTTTGGAAATATGTTTTCTCGATTAATATTAATTTATCCCTATGAAGTAAATGATATTCTTGTTCCCATTATACAGAGTAGGAAACTGAGACTCATTAAGTGCACATTCATTCCTTCAACAAATATCTATCTCACGCCATTAATATGCCAGCCGCATTGCTCGAGGTGAATGACTGGTCCAAGTCACAGAATTTTAAGTAAGGAAGAGAGCCTGGATTCAGTCCCAGACTGTCTGACGTCCACTGCACTTCCTCCCACAGCTCATTGCCACACAGCAGAACTGTGCCGCCCACTATTAGGCACCAGGAGAGGGGGTTTCTTTTCTTTTTTAAAAAATTTAAGTTCAATTAATTAACATATACTGTAGTATTGGTTTCAGAGGTAGAGGGCAGTGAGTCATCAGTCTTACATAACACCCAACACTCATCACATCACGTGCCGTCCTTAATGTCCATCACCAGTGACCTCCTCCCCCCTTCCCCTCCAGTGACCCTCAGTTTGTTTCCTATGATCAAGAGTCTCTTACGATTTGTCTCCCTCTTGGATTTCATCTTGTTTTATTTTTTTCCCTCTCTTTCATTATGATCCTCTGTTTTGTTTCTTAAATTCCACATCTGAGTGAGATCATATGGCAATTGTCTTTCTCTGATTGACTTATTTCACTTAGCATAACGCTCTTTAGTTCCATCTGCATCATTGCAAATGGTAAGATTTCATTTTTTTAAAAAAGATTTTATTTTAAAGATTTTCTAAAAATTTATTTATTCATGATAGACACACACACACACAGAGAGAGAGAGAGAGAGAGAGAGAGAGAGAGGCAGAGACACGGGCAGAGGGAGAAGCAGGCTCCATGCAGGGAGCCCGACGTGGGACTCCATCCCGAGTCTCCAGGATCAGGCCCTGGGCTGAAGGTGGGGCTAAACCTCTGAGCCACCCGGGCTACCCTCATTTTTTTTTTTTTTTTGATGGCTGAATAGTAACCCGTTACATATATGTATATCACATAGGAAGGGGGATTCTATTATAATCATCCATCCTGCCCTCACCCTACAGGGAACACTACTCAGGTATTCAGGGACGCCCCCTCAGAATTGTGCAAGCCAGCAGCCCTGCCATTTCTATTGCTGCCATTTTACAGGTGGGGAAACCAAGGCACAGAGAGGGCCCTAGGGTTACAGGGCTAACAAGTGCCTCCCAAGCCTCAGGCTGTTCTGCGAGCTTCCAGAGGACCAGATGCCCATCTTCTGTGTGGGCATAGAAGGCAGTGGCCTTAGATGCAGTGGGTACTGGAGCCACACGAGACAAAGCTAGAGCAATGCTTGACAGGGTCCTCCTGAGGGAGTCAGTGCCCTAAGGGACCAAGGCAGTGGTGAGTCTCATAGTTGTGGCTTCCCAGCAGATGCCAACCCTAAGCATGGGGTGACTATGAGTCTTCACGATTATATTTAGCTTGCGTCGCATCACATACTCAACCCAACATATTAAAGCACAGTATCTGTGTCCAAAGAGCTAAATATACACAAAAAGAGAGAAAGGGAGATGTGTCTGGAGGAAGTGAGTGAGCCTCTCCTTTCTTTGCTCTTTTGGGATTCTGATTTGCCCTGAGAGCTGATGCCAGAGGCTGCATCAGTACGTGCTGCTTTCTGTTTTTCTTGCTGGTAGGTTCGGTGGAACGACATGGACACGAAAGCCTCGCAGCACTCTCTGTTCTCCTGTCCCTGAGGTACACTGACACCTGAGCAGCCAAAGCCTTGGTCAGGTGGGGTCCCAGCCTCATTCTGGAACTCTGGTGTGCATGAAATGATCCAGAGAGCTTGTTAAGACACAAATTCCTGGGGCCTCATTCCCAGGGTCTCTAACTTGTTTGCATTTCTCACAAGGTCCCAGGTGACACCGATGCTGGCTCTCTGGGGACCACGCTCTGGTCTCCAATGACAAGGTGGCTCCATAAATGCCAGAAGGGGCCAAATCCAAGATATACTGACTAAAAGGCAAGGGCAGGGCTGTGGGAGGAGGCAGGGAAGACTTTACCACTATTTGCATAGCAAATGGTTTGACATATACACTTGCAGCTTGTATATACATAGACT